>NW_004524693.1:5113865-5147733 GCF_000260255.1 Octodon degus
ATACTATAGGTGTTTGAATTCAACTAAATAATCTAACACTGTCTAGCAGTCTATAATATTAGTGCGTTATCCTCAGAAGTTATTGACTTGAGCCTTTTACAACTCATCGTATTAATATGGATTTACTTTATATACCTCATTTTTATACTTTTCTGCTGGATGGTTAAGACCAAGATATAGCAAGACCTATATAACAAGAAATTACAAAATCTTTGTACCATATTCATATGTATTTTTTTAAGGAAGGGTCTACAGGGTGTTCAGGGTCTCACTAGTAGGTTGGACTCATAGTGATCCGCCTAGTTACAGCCTCCCAAGAGCTGGGGTTCCAGGTGCACGCCACCACGTTCAGTCTCAATTGCCATTTCAGCAGTCCCAGAGGCAGGGCCAGGAGGGAAGGCCCAGAGATCGAATCCTGGTCTCTGTGCCTGCTTGCAGGCACCTTAATCTGCTGAGCTATTTGGCCAGCCCTTCATATGCATTTTAAATAGCTAACACCATAGGATGTTGCTTTTAAATATGAGCTCACCTAAGACATAGTTTTATAAACCTGTGGGCAAAAGGAGTCAGAACCTGAGTGAATATGTATGAAGAATCCCATTTATTTGTTTCTTGAATGCCTGTAGAGACTATTTAGTAAGTAATTCTTAGACACTTTCTGTGATGCGGTTGTTTTTGCACATAGCAAGGCTGATATTTCTGTTCTTCTGACTTCTTTTTACTCTTTTTATATTTAGTATAGGGTCTAAAGGGTCTCACTGCACAGATCTGACTTGTAGTGATCCTCCTGTTTTCAGTCTTTCAAGTGCTGGGATTACAGGCAGGTGCTACCATGCCCAGTCTCAATCACCATCTCAGTGTACCCCGGGGATGGGGCTGGCATGGCATTCCAGGGATTGAACTCCTGTCCCTGCACTCTGCCTCAGAAGGTGCTTTAGTCTGCTGAGCTATCTGGCCGACCCCTCCATTCATTTTAAACTACAAAACAAAACAAAAACAGAGTAGGAGCCCACTGTTTACTTTGTCTAAATCATTGACAATGATTCTTAAATCACTGTATCACGGTATTCCATCCATACAGCAAAATTTAGGAAGAGTGTGAAAACACCAGAAGGAGAAAGAAGAAGTGAGAAAGCACAGTTATGCTTGTTTCACAGCTTTTAAAATAAAGTGCTTAATTTATGGGAAGGGGATCAGGTGAAAAGAGAGAAGGAGTAAAAAAAATACGTTGTATGCATATATCAGTTCCCAAAAACAAACTTCAGTGTTCTGTATTACAAACATGTGCTATAAAAACAAATATGTTTAAATAAGACTGAAAAAATAGTAAGGAAACTAAGGACTGTAGACAAAAGATATGTAGGTATACTATCATGTCCCCCACACAATGCAGTCTACCATTGAAGTCTTCACAGTACAGTGGAAAGTTTAATTCTATAGACTTAATTTTCCTTTGAGAATAACGAATAGCATACATGTGAGCTCCAATTTGTGATGGATTTGTTCTTGGTAACCAGTGGCTCATCATAAATTAAATGATTTCTTTATCCAGAATAGAAACGTAAGATTTTTTTTTTGAGATGGAGTCTCACTACACAGTTCAGGTTGGCCTTGAAATCATTATGTGGCCCAACCTGGCTGAGATACTATCCTTGCTCCTTATGAAGCACCAAGTGAAGTGCATGAGTACTTCTTTTGTAATATGTGTTCATGGAAAAACACAAATAGATCTATTTGTTAATACATCCTCAGATAATTCTTCAGAAATATATTCTTCAGAATTCAATAGGCTTGTGTAGGTATTTGTGAAGTCACTTTCACTATTGCCGCAGCTCTATGAGGTGGCATTAACATATGTGACTTGAAGTCTGGAGCTAGATTTCTCTGCCCAGTCGCTTTCTGACTTAGCATGTGATCAAGGGTACATGAATTAGCTGCTCTAAGCTCCAGTTACCCTTCTGGGAAGCAAGGATATTAATACTTCACAGAGGTGTTTAGGCATGCTTCATATTGGGCACATGCTTTGAGGTCATTGGATGAAAGGTGTTTGCATGATGGCAGAACGGGCTTATTACAGGGTCCCAGAGCAGGTGTTCACTTTTAATGAGCTTTGCTCTCTTATAGCATTTAGTGCCCTTTGGTACTCTGTTGCCTTACTGACTATAATTAAGATTGGCGCCACGTTTGTATTATTGACCCTCTCAGCTTTTTGAAAAATAATTAAACATTTTCATACTCTGTGGTAACTTGAGGTGAAAATAAGAGGATTCTAGTGACAGTCAGACTGATGAAAAATAGCTTCAAAAAGAGATATTAACTGGAATGCACTCTAGTGAGTCAGTGGTCAGTGAGTTCTTCAAAGCTCCTTCAAAATGTTGAAGAGTAAAACAAACTTCTGTGTATGTTTTAATGGAGAAAGTTTTGAGTAATATTTGCCTATGACAAATACTGATGATAGCCAGTAACTGAAACACAGCCATTGTAGTGTTTTTTCACAGCTGGTTTTTATTAATGATCGAATATTTATGCTTGCTGTACAATTCGTGGCTTATTTCCATGTGTATGTCAGAGCTTAAATACCCCCAAGGCAACATTAAGATAATGTTAAATATAAATGTTGCCAAACTAGAAAGGGTAATTTTTTCCGGGGGGGGGGCTTCCTTATTCTTTCTGGTGTTGCTTTAGATTACAACTGCCCCCTCCTTAGGGCATTGATGCTGATCTTTTTTTCCTCTTATAATATCTCATAACAAACTTTACATTTTGATCCTTTGATATGGACAAATGATACACCCTCCCCTTTTATAATGCAGATGAAACTGATGTATATGTTTTTAAGGCCATATTTTTCATGCACATGCTTCTCATTATCCAAGAGGCCTGGACTCAATCAGTAAAGGAGCAGAGAAACCACATAATTGAAAGGAGAATGACGGTGGTGCATACTTGGAATATTTGTGGGAAGGGGATTGCTGACATCAGAAAATGTAGTGGCCTGAGTGTTAACAGTATTGAAGAGAAATCAGCTTTCTGTGTTTCTGTGTATTGAGAATTATTTTAAGGGGATAAAGAATGTGGGCCAGATTTGACATCCTTTTATGAAGTTGCCCTGGAAACTTTGATGAAGGTTGTTATAGAATAGTTCAATTAAAACCTTCCCCATTAGGAAGCTAATTAGTGAATCCTTTATTCATTTTGATCTTTTTCAAGGGGCATAGATTTACACTGAATTAATGACATTTTTCCATGTGATGGAAAACTATGATAAAAGTCACAGATGGGGAAAATTGTCTAGATTGCTTTTTTTAAATGTGTTTAGTACAGGGTCTTACTACGCAGCTTGGACTTGTAGTGATCATCCTGTTTTCAGCATCCCCAGTGGTGGGATTATAGGTGTGCACCACCATCCCTGCACTTGGTGGCCGGCACAATGTGCCTGTGGGCGGGGCCAGCACGGCATGTAGGGGATCAAATCCCTGTGTTGCCTAAGTGGGCGCTTACACTACTGAGCTATTTTTCTGGCCCCTAGGTTGCCTGTTTTGAAGGAATCTAATTTTCTCTTTAATGCATTTTAAGTTTTCAGTTTAGATATTTTTCTTTGCTGCATTTATATACAATGATCATATTTTAGTTCAGTAACCAGTTTTACTTTGTGGACCATGGGCTGTAAACCAAAGTATATTAATTTTTTTTTTGTTTCCAGTGGTAATTGGTGAAATACCACTAATCATAATAAACCATTTTATTAAGGTAATATTTGATTTTCTTTCCTTCTAAAATTAATTTCTCTTTGCTGTGTGCATGTGTGAGATAGTGGAAGAAAGTGGGTTTGGGGAAGGCAGATTATTTTTTAAGAAACAAACATTTTGTGGAGCTAAGAAAATATTGATGACCCTCTCTACTACCTGGAGAATTCTGTGCTCCTCAGTCTGCCAGTTAGTCTTGGTGAGGGTTATGTAATGAGTTTTCAGACCTGGTGCTTTTTGTGATCAGGCTATGCACTTCTCCCTTGGTAGCCTAAAGAACAGGGATTACAGTGGAAATAAGATCATAGGATTCCTAGCAGATTTTTTCTACTACATTTTTAGGGGGATGAGTATTAGCTCCTGAGGTTTTAGGGCCTATTGCAACAGAGTAGATTCTCGTCGTGCATTATATATTGTGGGCCTGCTAGTGGTCTTTCTTAGTTCCATAACTTGTACAGGATGGTCATTCATTGCATATGTTTCCTGATGGTATGTGCCTACACTAGTTTCTGCTAGTGGGAAAGTTGGCTGGTTATATGATATGTGGCTTCATGACCTCACCATATTTCTTGGGAAGGCAGGGTCTCCATTCAGTTTTGCAGTTGCAACTTAGTCAGGCTAGGCTGCAGGTGCTCCAAAATCAGCAGCAGCAGTAGGAGGAGCTGCTTCTGCCTTAGAAGAGTGACTCAAGCCCTTTGGCATGAAGATATGAAATGTTGGCACGTGTCCATGCACCTGCTGGATGCCACACCTGCAGTCAGCATCTGAGGCCAAGTCACACACAAAACTCAGGCTAAAGGTAGATGAGGCTTCCTAAAAAACGGGTATAGCAAAATAAGAATTGTCCAATTTTGTTACAGAGCACCTCTGGGAATTATATTTAGCCATCCCAAAGTTGGCTTAGGAAATGTCTTAGTTTTTTTTTTTTTTGGCACAGCACACTCATTTGCTCAAGATCCTGTAAGAATGTTGAAGGAGGTTGCTTTTGGAATGATTTTCTCTCGTGAATTGACCTCTTAAAAACCAGAGAGGCAATCTGTGGAGGGTTTTGCCATATAAAAAGACAGGACAGGAAGTTATAAGACACATGTTCTCATCCTGGCTCTACCCGTGAACAATACTGAAACTCTGGTGAATTTAGTTATTGTTAGCTATCTTTTCCAGACTTGGGATTCTCCAGTTCTTAAGTGGAATTAATCACATGTGCCTTTTTTCTGCACAGAATTGCTGAGAAGAACAAGAGGGAAGGGGCTTTTGGCTCCTTAGAAAGAAGGCTGAAAAACTAAAGGTAATATTGTTATTCCATGTATTTAATTCCTTTTCTTTTGATCCTGCCTTTAGCAAAATCTTTGGGAATTTGTTATTGACTCAATATGAAATTATTAAGCATACTTTATGTATCAGCTGATGTTTTAGATATTGGGACAGATATAATGAAAAATCATTCAGGCAGCCTGTGGCCTATAACAACCTCACAGTCCAGTGATTTCCAATTATATTTCTGGATCAACTCATTACTGTAATTTCTGTCTGTACACTTATAAGCATAACTGGTGAGAATTAATTTCTTTTCCTCTTTGCATTGCAGCTGGGGCCTTCTGTCTCTGGAGCAATACTTTAGTCTAGGACATATATTAAATGTGAAGAGAAAAGCTATAGAATAAATGAAAGAATCTCTCAAAAGCACATTTAGAAAGTGCCTGACTCTTTAATGTTTTCTTTTTCAGAGATTCATCCTCAGTTTTATTTCTTTTTTTTTTGGGGGGGGGGTGGTACCGGGGATTGAACTCAGGACCTTGCACTTGCCAGGCAAGCACTTATTCCCCTGAGCTATCTTTACAACCCCTTTAGTTTTATCCTTCATTCTATTCGTATCCTACTCTGTAAGATTCATCCTGCTTTTAGGAACTTAGCTGTTGGCAATATGATAATGAGTCTCCAAGATATATCTTAACCTGTCACTGACATCAAGTTGGTCACCAAATTCCATGTTTTCTACTAAGTTCAGCACTTCCCCTCCAGGAAGCTTTTCTGTGGTGTTCAGAGGACTATGCACCAGAGCTATGGACTCAGAGCCCTGTTTCTTCATTACATTAGGCCTCTTCTGCTTGTCTGGGTTCTTGTGGAGGACTGGACTGCTCATCTCTTCTTTTCTCTTCATTTCTTTTCGTGCGTCTCTTTTCTTTTCTTACTTTTTTTTGGCCACCCAGCATAGTGTCTTTCTATAGTAAATGCTCTCTAAATGGCCTGTAGAAAATATGCTGTCTCCATGTGATTCTCCTTAGGCATACTTTACATCATTGATCACTTTCCCCTGAGCCGCCACAATCTCCTTGATCAGAAAATTTGGGACATAACTGAGTTACAGGATTTTACAGTACAGGTTCTCCTATGTCCTGAGTCTTCACTGACCTTGAAAGGCTAGGGCCAAAATGTTGGCAATCCTTGCAGCCCTTCTTTTTCTCTAATTTTTAGTCTGCAAACTTAGGTTGTTAATCTTCCACAAGAGAATGAAGCTTATTATTATTATCCTACAACATAGGCAGTTGAGCTTAACCTCACTATCCATCTGAATAGGCTTTTACAGAGAGCAAACTGGTCAAGCAATGGCTGTGACTCATCCATATGGCTGACACTGACAAAGGATCTACATACTGCTGTACAGGGTTTAAGATAAATCCTGAGGGGATTTGACTGACCTTATCACATAACAAAAGTTACATTTCTTGTTATATAGGTCTTGCTTTATCTTGGTCTTAACCATCCAGCAGAAAAGTATAAAAACGAAATATAAAAAGTAAAGCCATATCAATATGCTGAGCTGTAAAAGGCTCAAGTCAGCAACTTCTGACATTGCCAGTCTTATAGAAAACCCACTACTATTATGGACTACTGGACTATATTGGAATATTTTGCTGAATTCACACACCTACAATATTTAAATGACAATGGAATACCCTTCTCTAACAAAACTAAACAAAAAAGGAGAATTCAAATGAACGACCCTTTTGTACCTGTATGTTCAAAATAGTTGCAATAGATATATAGCTGCATTCTCTTAATTGAATGAATAGAGAGATTTGTCCTAATAGTGTTTATGGCCAGGATATCACGTCTGCATCATGTACAATGAATAACCACTAAGACAATATGCAATATATTAATTATTGAAACTGTGCTAGTAATCGGTTTTGAAACTGACTCATTGCTGTTTCTCAATAAAATTATTAAGAAAAAAGAAAATATGCTGTGATCAGTGCAGTAGTGGAGAGAAAAATAGGGGTCCAGAAAAAGAACGAATTCATTTTCCATGTTGAGTATAGTTGGGGCAAGGGAGGGGGGCTGGGGAGATGGCTCAGTAGAATAAGTACTTCCCTGGGAAGCTCAAGGGTCTGAGTTCAAAGCCCGGATATAGATAGATAGATAGATAGATAGATAGATAGATAGATAGATAGTTGGGGCAAGGAGGGTTGAGTAATGAAAAATAGAACTTTCCTTTCTTGACAGTTCTAGCAAAGAAGCAAAGAAACGAGTGCCTGTCATGGCTGTTCTCACTAAGCCAGTGACACCTCTGGTTTGCCACCATACCTACTCTAGGACTGGATGACTTTTATGGTTGAGTCTGCAAATAAACCTGTCTCTAAGACATTTACCATTTAAGACAGGTGCCACTTAGCCATGTTATATCAAAAAAAGGACTGACCCTAAAAGTGTCACCTTAATTCAAGCTATGCATAAAGTTACACACATAGCACACAAAATCATTGATCATGTATATTTAATTCTGCATAGCAAAATACCTTGTAGGGTATGCTGATGAGGAAGATCATCTAGCTGAATTCTCAGAGTGTAGCAGATTGGGTCACTGGACCTGAATGTCTTTAAGCTGACTGGCAGATTTGTCTGAGGGCAAAAATGAAAGATGATATAAGCCATTATAGGCTGTGAACCTGCTTTCACCCACCTGATGCTTTTACTAATTAGTTTCTTGGCCAAGTAGCAATTTGGGGCAAGTGCATGCAAGCTGGATTCACAGGGGAGCCTGCATTCCATTCTGCCATTTCGCAAGCTACTAGGATACTACACTGCTTCTCTCAGCCTCTCTTTCCCTGGAGCCTGTCTCAGACCTGGTGGGGAAATGAAAGCAGGAGGGCTTTTCATTAAGTGAGGGGGAGATTTCATGGAGCTTTGGCATTTTGCTAATTTTATTTTTCTAGTGGGCTGTATAAAAACAGTCATACTCCTTGACCCATTAATTTCCCTTCTGGGATTCCATCATTAGGAAAAACTCCAAAATACTGAAAAAGGCTAAATCACAATGTGGTTTTGTAACATTATTTAGACTAGCACAAGATTGGAAACCATTTAAGTGTCTTAATAATTGGAGACTGGATGAGAGAATCTTGATGCATTCATTTTATGGACTACTACACAGTCATTACAGTGTTCCTTAGGGACTTAATGCCACAACGTGGAGGAAAGATTTATGATAAAGTGAAATAAATGTGGGAGCCAAAATTATATGTACATTTTTCATTGCTTTGTAAAAACACATAGGAGGAAGAGAAAGGAATATTATATGTTGTTAACAATATTTGAATTGAAGTTTTGGGATAATAAGGGTTTTATTTTCTTTGATATAAATATTTGCATGCTGTCCTTATAAAATAGAGAATAAATAATAAAAATGGGTGTTCTACTTTGGAGTCAAGGAAAATGTGGTAAAGCAAGAAGTTTCTATGCATAGTTGTTCTTTTTCTTTGGGACAGAAGTTTTCTGTATAGTCTAGGCTAGTGTGAAACTTGCAGTCTTTCTACCTCCGATTCCTGATTTTGAAGATTCCTTGTATATCTTCTTCTTATACAATAAGAAACAGGATATGATAGTGTGGTATGGTTCTCTGGAATGAATTTGTTTGACAGGAGATGGCAGGGGGATGGTAACAAGTTCCTACTTATTACTCAGTATATCACTGCTGGTGTCCGCTTTAAGGTCAGTCACCTTTGTAGCCTATTAATGTGCTCAAGTTATATGTATAGGAGCATAACTATGTAAAATTGGGACTAAAAATAACCATGCTTTTGAGTTACCATTGTAGTAACATATCTCTGAAACTGACTGTCACTAAGATTTGGAAATGGAAAGGCCTTGCTGTTTCCTAAAGTAATTTTCCAGCTCAATCTAGCCAGAAGTAGAGATAGGAGCAAAGAATTGAAACCAACTCTGTCTTATAAGTATTTCCTTAAACCAGAACAGGATTAAGTAAGTACAAATATCAAGTTGGTATCATGGATTCCTGAGACCTACAATAGGGGCCTGGCAACACTGATTGGTGAGAATTTGTGTTGTTTTCAGATCTCCTTGTATGTTTTGGCCTAAAGAAGAGAGATTTTGCAAGGATTTTCTGTCATACTGATAGCTAAACACTGCCTTCTCACCTGTTTAAATTCTCCCTACTGCTGTTATCAATTTATTTCCAATAGACCTGGAAAGTTGATGGGAACATTAAGTCAGTTTATAGTCTCTTAAAAACAGGATTAGTTCAATTTAATATATATTTATTAGGCATCTTCTATGTACAAGTTGATAATGCTAGATAATGTACTGCAAAGGAAGGACTCTTCATCTAGGAGTTATAAAAGCTGTGTTTTGGTGCTGGCTCTGAACCCTTAAAGTCTTGGTATCAATCATGACCTTATAGAAAGAAAGGAGTGGATGACCAAGTCGTCACCTAGAGTTTTCAGTTTAGGTCTTTGATGATCTAAGGACTTCTACACAACAGACTGTGGTATAAATAAAGGTTTCTAAGACATAACTTTACTTCATATTATTGATACAGCCTTCTAAAGAAAAGCTACTTAGAAATTTTAGTTACAATTGCTATTTTTTGGGGGTCTTTACTATGTGCCAAGCTCTGTGCTTTAGCACTTTCCATGGATTACCTGCCTTCATCTTCATAACTACCCTATGAGGTAGGAGAACCATTGTCTGTATTTTCAGATGATAAAATTGAGACTGAAGGTGCCAAGAGACATGTCTGAGGTCAGTTAGTAAGTCACAGAACAGGATTTGTACTTGAGATGTCTGTCTTTAAGCCTTTTAACCATGACATTTTTACTGCCTATTACCTATCACATGTTTAGGGATAACCTACAAAATAAATATTGTGTTTTACTTCCCTAAGGAAGTGAATTTGTATCCTTGGTCAAAAAGTTGTTGGGAAAGGTATTTTCTAGGACACTTGGGTCTGCAATTTGAGAGGACATGATAATTCACTGGGGTTTCTCACTTTCTGTGAGGGTGTGTGTGTATGTGCTTTTTTGTGCACATGCACATGCATGCGTGTGTGTGTGTGTGTGTGTGTGTGTGTGTGTTTGTTCCTATTCACAAATACATGGACACAGTTACAAGGAAACTTTGAACTAGCTCCTTTGCATTTAGCTGGGAATAAAATTGTATGAAGCAAGTTGACCAGAATTTAATGCAGAAGCATTTTTTCTACACTTAAATTTGTCACTATGGCTGTTGGCATGAGGGGTGGCAGAAGACTGGGAGGACAAGGTGGCAGAAAGGATAGAAAGGAGGTCTTATAGGCATATTGCAAAACTTACTTGAAAATTGGAAATTTTGTTTGTGCTGGATGCCTTGTAATGTTGATTTTTTGGGGACTTGGCTTGGGAAAAATCTGGTCTCTCACTAATATGTTTTTGGCCCAGCCTCCCAGGTATACTGGGAGAGGCCAGTGACTGCCAAGTGGATGGGAATTTAGTTTGGCTTTGCTGCCCAGTTGTTATAGAAGAGCAGAATATGGATTCATATTGTACTTTTTAAAACAGAAGTACAGCTTTCCTTTCTTCTTCCTGTCAGATACTCTGAGAGACAGTCTATGTGTCCAGGAGAAGCAAGGTTATTTTATTGATTGAAGGTGATGTCAGACCTCTCCTAGTGACATGATTAAAGCTGTGAGTGGATTACAAGTTACGAAATTCCTATCATTTTATTTCCTGTGCCAGAGACAAGGAATTTTTCTTTTCCTTTCTCTAATAAGTACGTAGAGTTGTGTTTTCTTTCTTAAGTGACTTGTGATGTATAGCAACATAAGTTCTTTAAGAAAAAAAAGCACTAAGCTGGAGAGGACTATGCAATGTTTCTTTCCTGTGCTGATTTATTTTCCTCTGTTAAACAGAAACCAAAAATGCTTGGAGTGGGGGTGGGGAGCAATCTGTGTCCAGTTAACATAAAGTGACTTAGTTTTTCAAAAGGATGTGGAGGAAAGAGAGGATAAAATTTTAAAAAAGAAAGTAAGATTTTAGACAGGAAAGCATTTTTCAACGAGGAGGTGGTTGTCTTGAGAAGAAAGTCTCAATCAGCATGAGGAAGAATCTAAGTAGTTCTCGGAAAGAATTGTGTGGTGGTTTCTCTCCAACGGCTCAAGTTTAAAAGATTTGCACTGTTTTCTGGCTTTTAGCTGAAAAAAAGGCAAATGTTTTGTTCAGAATTGGACAATAGAAACACGTTGGTTATTTACCAAAGATCTGTTAACAGTCGTGCTTTGATTCCTATTAAAAGTTGTTCCACTGCCTTGAAATTAAGGATAGACAACCTAAAATAATTACTTAGCAGATTAAAAATGATTTTGCCTCTGATCCTGATTTTAGATTGGGCCAAAACAAGATGGACAGACAAATTGCCATGTTTGTTTATTCTATGTCTGCTCACTTTATCTTTGGCAACTTTGCAAAGAAATCATTTTAAATTCATCATTATGTGGTTTTGTGATTTTTTTTTTAAATCATGAGCATTGTGGGCATGTCTCCAAAATAGAGATGTTTGCTCCTCAGATGGATACTTTGGTGCCAATTAGAGCTTTTCCTTCAAGTGAGATGAATAAGTAATGGCTAGGTTCATGTGCATCTCACGCAAACTCCCAAGTATTATAACCATTTGATTGAAATCAGAAGGCTTTTTAAAAGGATAAAGCAGAATTTGTAAATGAGGACCCTCTCAAGTACATATCTATGGGGAGTTAGCTGCTCCACTAACTTATGTGAGTCTAGTATATTGCCTTTGCTGAAATTCAGGGGCAGGGAAAGTGCTGAGAAAGCAAGTAGAAGCAGCTTGTTTTTGGAGAAGAGTTGCAGTTCTGGACTGAGAAGAGTGGTCAACTTTCCTACACCAACAAAAATGGGTGGTGCATCAATCAGGTAATCAGATTGTAAGCTCCATGAGGGCAGGAAGTATATTTGTGTGTCTTTGTAGTCCTCATTTTGCCTAGCATGAGACTGGAAAATGTCTACAATAGTCAATATGTAAAAAATATGAATGACTTGACTATAAATAAGTTTTGTTTTCTCTGCCCATCTGAGACTAAGGCAAACAAATCAGGAACTTTACTTCAAGCTACCTTGTGATAGCTACCTTCCCTGATGGAAGTTAGGGCAATGAGCCTTGTGAGCCTGCCCTGGTATGGATGGCAATGTGAAGATTGTACCGTAGTATAACAACAGATGGCTTTTGTTATCACCCAGTACTCCAACTAGCATGACTTTCTGGGGCTGTGAGCTTAGAATGGAGCAATTCTTTCTAGTGTCAGACCTGAGTATTTCCATCACCTGGAGACTGGCATAACCTCCTGAACCTACCCGCTAGACAGAGAGGTTTCTTTTCTGTTGTAGTGGAGATGGATTCTGCCACTCATTTAAAAGCCAGGCAGCTGGAAGAACAAGTCATTCCTTTGGAAGGAGTGGTTCAGTTAACTGCTGGCTGTTGGTGGCAATATAGAAACAACGTTTTTATTTCTCCCTCCCTCCCCCTCCTGAACATTTCAGAGTGACCAGTGGTTGGACTCTTGGCGGCGCTTACCCTGAACCTGAGTGTTAGGGGAGAGGGAATCTGCCACTGCGGTTTCTGGAGCTGCCCATAAGCAAGAATTCCCTATCCTGATCAAGGCTTTAAGCCTAAAAGAAAGCAGAAATAGGTATGGACTATTGGTGTGTGTGTGTGTGTGTGTGTGTGTGTGTGTGTGTGTATGTGTGTGTGCCTGTGCGTGCCCATGTGTGTATGCTGGGTGGGGTGTGTGTGGCATGGGAGGGGGTGGCACACTTTTTTGGGCCTGGGGAAACTGAATATCTGTATTTCCTTCCTTGTAGAAGGGAGTTGGAAATGATTTTTGCTTGAACGACAAACATTCCTGTTTTCTGTTTTTTTTTTTTTTTTTTTTTTTTTCGAGAAGAAAGGTAGCTTGATAGTCTTCTCCAGTTTCATGCACCAAACAATTGATATGTTATGATTGTGAACCTGAGAGAAAATCCTACTTTGACAGTTCAAATGAAGGAATCTCAAAAAGCCACTGGGAGGTTGGGCAAGGAGACTAGAGGGCAAGTTGCCCAGCTTTTTGGTGGTTGGCATGTATTTCCCTAAAGAGTATGATAAATGGGATTTTAAAAGCTTTTTTAGAGGGTTAGCTGTGGAGTGAAACTGCTGAACAGACTTGGAAACTAGGGAGTGATAGTCATCAAAGAATGAGAAAGGAGAAAAGATGACCATTGTACATCTGCTGCACATATTCTTGGTCATTTGCTGTACCACTAAGGGAGGGGATTCATGTTTCTAGAAAGAACAGAGGCTTTTTAATATAAAAGTGAGGACCTGGGAGCCAGAAATCCAGGATTTTCATTTACTAAACCTAAAGCCCATTAAATTGACTTTTATTGTGATTTTTTGTGTGACATTATGTCCATTCTCATCAGTAACATCAGCTCTTTAGATTAAAAGTTTCATTATTTCTCCTTAGTGTTTAATTGGAGTACTTAACATGACAGATTCTCTCCAATGCATTTTGAGTCTCTATAAGAGGGAAGGGTGTGGGTCACACACCATTCATTTTTTTTTTTTTAGTAAGAAAATAGAAGTCAAAAGAGAAATCATTTATTTAGGTTACCCTATCAACCAGTATTTTATTAGAATTTGAATCTGTGTTATGTTACCTGTTTTACTCAGGCCATATTATGTCCTTAGAAGAATTGGTGGTGGTAGTGGAGGATGTGCTGTCATATTCTTTCTAGAAAGATTTGCAAATGTTGTCAGAGGTTCACTTCAAATGAAGAGGCACTTCCCCTTTAAGCTCCTCTTAACCCAACAACAAAAATAACAAATCTTAGTGATTGTCCCTGGATGGCTGAAAGAGAAACTTTGTTATTAATACTTATGCCAAGGCATTCTCTAATTAAGCCACAGAGCACCCAAAACTCACAATACCAAAAATGATTTTTTTTAATAAAACGATGTGTTTCAGAGTTCCATGAGACCTGAAAAAAAGAATTGCATCAACTTAAGGATCATTTCTCTCTGGCCAAGCTCTTGTCACCTGTTGTTTATTTTAATTCTTATTTAGCCTTTTATAGCTCCCGTCACATACTGAACTGCTTTACAAATCCTATCTATGGGATAATATTCCCCACTGTCCTGCCCCTTCCTCCACAGCTGTAAGACTTGGATTTTTTAATTTACATAAAGTACAGAGAGATGAACAATGTGAGTCAGGACCTTGGAAAATTGCCCACTCTGATCACTCTACTTAACTGCCCTAGATTTCCCCAGTCCTCTTAGGAATTAAGTCAAGATTGACTATATAACTCATGCTAAAAGTGGAAGAGGAAATAGAGCTCTTATGCCTTCACATTCCTCATCATATTGGTGCTAAAGCCAGGAATCCCAGCAATTGATCTATTTTTTTCTAGATTCAGTTCTCTACTTTGTTTCTACAATGGAATTTTTGTCCCCAAATATCCATTTTCTTCCCCATTTAGAGGACTGATTTATCCATCAACTGGGTGTTAAGCTTCCTGTTTCCCCTTCCCAGGTCAAGGGCAGCCCAAGTGCCCAGTTTCTCTCTCTCTTCACAAGGCACCACCAGCGATAGAGATGAGAAATTCTGAAGAACAACCAAGTGGAGGGACCACAGTATTGCAGCGTCTGCTACAAGAGCAGCTTCGCTATGGCAACCCTAGTGAGAATCGCAACCTGCTTGCCATCCACCAGCAAGCCACAGGGAATGGCCCTCCTTTTCCCACTGGCAGTGGGAACCCAGGCCCTCAAAATGATGTGTTGAGTCCCCAAGACCACCACCAACAGTTGGTAGCACACGCTGCTCGCCAGGAACCCCAGGGCCAGGAAATCCAATCAGAAAACATCATCATGGAAAAGCAGCTGTCCCCCCGAGTGCAGAATAATGAAGAACTTCCAACTTATGAAGAAGCCAAAGTCCAGTCCCAATATTTTCGGGGTCAACAGCATGCCAGTGTTGGAGCTGCCTTCTATGTCACTGGTGTCACTAACCAGAAGATGAGGACCGAGGGACGCCCATCAGTTCAGAGGCTCAATCCTGGGAAGATGCACCAGGATGAAGGACTCAGAGACCTTAAACAAGGGCATGTCCGTTCCTTGAGTGAGCGATTGATGCAAATGTCACTAGCCACCAGTGGAGTTAAGGCCCATCCACCTGTTACCAGTGCTCCCCTCTCCCCACCACAACCCAATGACCTCTACAAGAACCCCACAAGTTCCAGTGAATTCTACAAGGCCCAAGGGCTGGCTCCCAATCAGCATAGCCTGAAGGGCATGGAACACCGAGGCCCCCCACCAGATTATCCCTTCAAGGGCATGCCACCCCAGTCTGTAGTGTGCAAAGCCCAAGAGCCAGGGTACTTCTATAGTGAGCATCGCCTGAACCAGCCAGGGAGAACAGAGGGGCAACTGATGAGGTATCAGCATCCCCCTGAGTATGGAGCAGCCAGGTAAGAGTGTTCCCTTTCTGTCATTTCCTGACCTCATCCCCAACCATACTCTTCTGCTACGTGTTGGGAATCTTAAGGAATGGGCACATATTTAGTTTAACAAATTCTGCAATGTATATTCCCTCCTGGATGAGTGAATTACCTCCCTCAACTAGAATTTCTAGCCTCTTCATCCGTAATTAGTACTGTATTAATGGTCCCTTGACCTTATAGGATGGGCCTGGCCTAGAGTGTGCCAAGGGGATGAAGAGGAACAAAAGTCCTGATTTTAGTAACTATCTGTTGTTCTGCCTCCTAGGGTATTGACAAATGTGTCCATTTTCCTCTTCTTGTGGGTTATTAAGCCCTTCCTTGAGAAGCAGAAACAAATTATCTTGGACTTTAATTGGTGTGCAACATCCTATCACTTCCATGCATTCCCCTCCATAAATTCTCATCACCTATACTTGCTAACAAATCTGTTTCTGGTTAGTTGTGCTTTTTCTGTCGAATTACTGTGATTCTCTTAGACATTAAGCAGCCAGAGATGATGGTGGTAGTGGGGAATGACATGTGTGCACATTCAAAATGTTATACTTGCCTTGTACTTCCTTGCAGTTCTTGAAATCTGGACTGCTTTGTCTTTCTTTAGAGTTAGTTGCCTGTTGTGATTCTAAACATTTGAGCATGTCATGTAGAAGTTTTGTCTAGATGACAAAATACACAAAGAAAAATGTTCTCATTTCTTGTGTTTCATATAATCAATTCTTCCTAAATATACCTCTTAAATATTCTAAATCCCCTTGCCCTGTTACTCTATTCATCATACCTTAAGAATCTATGAATCTGTTCAGTTATTGGTCTTGGGCTGTGTGGCTGATCAGTAATATTTCAGCATATAAAGCAAGGGAAGGTTGAAACCAAGAGCAGCAACGATGGCAGTTATGGGTGTGTTCCTGTTTTGTGCCCATGAGCAATGCTGGGTCTCCATGGGATTTGAAGTCCTTACCCCTAGGCTAGCCTTTTTCCACAGGCAATCATATACTATGTCTGTGATCTTTTTGAAGTGTACCTCTTTGAATCCTGTCCTCTGCTCACTCATTTGGGAAGCAACCACTTCTAATTGACCTGGTGATCTGGTGAATTAGGAGAGAAGGCACTCAAGGGGTAGAGCAGGGTGGAAGTAAAATAAAACCTTGTAATTCCTGATATTTCATTTCCTGCGTTGCAGGTCTTATTTTTGTTTAAAAAGAAAACAAGTTGTTCCCTAACTTTTGGTGCTTTAGGATTTTTCCCCTTCACCCACCATTGATTTCATAACTCTTCACCCTCTCTGCAGCTTTCAAAAGACCAGAGCTTGAATTCTGATATGTGTATTAGCACAGGAAATGAGGGTAAGGACACAGCCATTCAGCCTTACCAGAGTAAGAATGAGGTTTCCATCTGCCCGATGAAGACTGAGGGAAGGGCTTCTCTGTTGGACATTACAGCTTAGTGGAAACCCATTCAAGCCAGCAAAATGTCAATGAAGATTGGGGGAGGGTTGTTTTGCTTTTCCTATCAGTATGGAAGAGACTGTGGGACTCCTGCCTATGTAGAAGGGCTGATGGCTTCTTACTTGTGGGAAGGGAGTGTATTGTCTGGGGTGTGGAGCAGAAGCCAAAGCCCCACTCAGCATAGGGCCCGCCTTCCCAGGAAAGCTATTTTCAGAACTCATTCAGCAGTATTGTTTGTGATCTGAAATGACTCCCACAGTGTTTGAAGCTGGATGGAAAAGCCCTTTGATCTGCCTAAATAAATAATAAAGAGACAAAGAGGTTTTTTTCCTTCCCATACTGATTAAACCACCAAAGAAATTCAGTTGCATGTATTTTACAGGAAGATAGGTATATTTTCTCCATCCTAAATTATTTGTGAATCTTACTCACCCTTTTTCTGCAACAGAATCCATACTGACTTACCCTCCCTCCTTCCCTTCTATTACCCCCTTTTTCTTTCTTTTCTCTATGTGTCTGTCTTTCTCTGTCTCCTCGTCTCTCTCTACTTCTGAGTATGGAGCCCAGACCCTTAAGCATGCTAATCAATGCTGTATTGCCAGCCATGTTTCCAAACTCCAGCTGCTCTTGAACAGTAGCTTTTTAATACAAGGGTTTTCTTGAAGTATTATTTCTCTGTGGGACAGGAATACAGTGATTGATGTTCTTGATTGATATTTCCTAAATTGGAGGAAGCAGTTTGGGTCTGTATTAGGCAAATTCTAACCATAAGCTTTTTGTACGCCTCAGTGTGAGGGAGTGGCACCTATTGACACTTTCTTGGCAAGAGAAAGTAGTTGAACAGCTTTGCCAGACTGTATTGCTTTTAGGTGTTGACACATCTTTTTCTTTTTATTTCCTTTAAGCACTAGCTGTATGGTTAGTGAGTATACTTTCAAGTAACTGCTGCTAGCACCAGTTGGAAGACTACCTTCTTAGTTTTTATTCCACAAATTACAGATCAGGACGCAAAGCAAGCTTTTTGAATATATTACTGTCTAAAATAACAACAACAACCTTTGTTTGCCTTTAGAGGTACAGTGAAATGGTGGAGATTTGCTGTTAAAATGAAAAGAATGTTATAAACAATTATTCGATTATTTCATCTTCCCTATGTTCTCCTCCCCACTTAAAAATAAATATCTTGAATACCCAGAACTGCAGATGGGAAACAAGGCCAAGCCATCTGAAAAATTTTTAAATTTCTGAATATGTGTCTTTCTAAATGCTGAGCCTTTCTGCATCCGGAGTTTATATATTTATTGACTGCTTTTAAAAATTAAATCATTTCTGTTTATAAAGCAGCCAGTTCCTTTAGGTTGTTGAAATCTTGCCAAGATCTGAAATTTCTTGAAATTCTTGTTGAGTGGAATCTCAGGGTGATCTGACTCTAGTTCAAAGCAGAGCTGGTTGTGAAAGAGGAACCATCTGAAATTTACAGCCAGCTGCAGGATTCACAGATTCACTATCCCAGAGCCTGGGAGAGACACCATTCTGGTGGTGAGGATAACTTGAACTCTAGGTTGTTGGTGGCACCTCTTCTGATTCAAGTGTCATTAGTGGGCTTGTGTGTGAGTGGACAGGTGTGTGCATGTGTGTGCATGTGAGTATGTGGGGGGCGGCTGGAGAGGGTGGATCTCCCAGCTGTGGAGGTGTTAGGATAGAAGGTTCTGAGCCAGCTCGGGAGAGTGGCGTTCCCTTAGTGTCCTCACAAGCTCTCTTCAGGAGCCTCCCTCCACACTCCCCAACCCTGCAGTCTTTAGGGAGGGCCAGATTTGAGTCAGTAGTCTTCGTCTTGTACAAATTGCCATGCTGTCACCTTTTCTGGAGAGCACCAGTAGGCCAGGTAGTCTCAGAAGGGATAGGATGAAAGGAGGAAAGTGGCAGGGAAGTAGGCCTAGTCTTCCACGGGATCATGTGATTCTTTCATCCATGGATGGCTTGTGCTCCTGGTTAATGTGTCAGTGGGGAATGATTCTGTAGGGTGGAAAGACTTAGACAGTGTGCTACTCACATGACTGCTGCTTTTATAATTATTATCATCACTCTTCTTATTATTTAATTTTGAGTATGTTTTTTGCTTCCTCTGTTATTTCTCATAGTTCTCCCCTGCCCATCTTTACTTTTTCTCAGTGGAAACTTCATCTCAGTGTTAATTCTATCCTACTTTTTGGTGTGTGGGGTGGGTAGAGGTTGTAGTCCAGATGGAATCCTTTGCTAAAAGGTTTTCTCTCCTTTTACAACTGTCCAAGCCTTTGTTTATTTACAAACCTGCCAGTGACTGAATGCCTTGGTTTTACAATATGATGCACTGAGACCTGTTTCCTTTACCAGTCTGGGGAACTGAAGGGCAGCTGCCTCTTTTCTGCTTATCTTCCTCTTGGGCTTATCTGACTGTGGAGACGTCTTTCCGGGAGCCTTATAGTCTCTTCCTTCCTGGGGCCTCTGGGAGGCTGTGTACTGTCCAGGGCCTGGAAAGGCCTTTGAGCCTTTAGGCCAAGAGGGAGGCCAATGGCCTAGTCTGTTTTAGAGAAAGGACTAGTTTGCTTGATAGGGCCCATGGGAGGTGTGTAGAGGAAGCCCAGTTTGGAATGTAGTGTTCAGTCTCTAAAAGAAAACACCTCCTAGGCATTCAGCTTCCAAATCCAGGGAATGAGGATGAAATTTGATATAGTAATATTATGCCTTAAAATTAGAAACCTTGATTAGAAAATATGAAATTTAAATCCCTCCTTTCTGCCCAAGAAATAGTAAATCCCAAGACATCATATTTTAATTCTAGGGACATATAGGAATGATAGTAGCTCTTACTCAAAGAGGAAAGAAAGCAAATGTTCTATATTACCTATGAAGACAACAGAGGTCTACAGAATGCAAATAGGAATTCTTTCCCAAATAAGTTTATAAACAGCTCCCAGGTTTTTGATGTAGTGAATGTTTTGGGCTCTTGGAAAGAAAGATTGGATATAACATGTATCATGTCAATTCTTCTGTGCTCAAGTAGTTTGCATGCCTACTTCTATATTGTGTAATAATATAGAAACATATATATGAAGTTAGAAGAATGTGCGTACACTGGAGGTGTACATAGGCCTGAAGGATAGATTCAGGGTTTGAACAGGCTTGAGGCTTTTGTGATCATTTAGGTTACTGAATATCCTGAAACTTAGTGTAGTGATTTTTCCTTATTTAACCTGTTTAACAACTTTTTAGACTGAAGACCAAGGTGTGCAGATCAGACTTACCACCTACCATGCAGCCTTACCATCTTTATTTTTTTGTATGGCTTTGTGCACCTTGTATACAGAGCCCCGATGTCTATGCTTTTAGAGTATACCTTATTTATATACTTCATTTATACAATACTGTAATTTTTACTGTTGCTGTATAGTATGGTACTGTAGTTTTATGTTCTATATATATTATAGTATTATATGTAAGAGTTATGCAAATAAAAGCAAAGTCATCAAGTTGGAGTTTCCTTTGGGCATTTCTTTGTTCAGAATACTAACAACCTAGTTAAACAAGGAATGTCTATATTAGCAAGTATTTGCAATGATTTTGTAACTGTGAAGAGCCATTATAGTAAGGAGCTTTGGTAGGGACAATAATGATAACTGGAGTGTGGGGAGAGGCATGTGCTTTAGCATCTGGAATGCCTATTAAAAGTTAATTGCTTCTGGTGATTTGTCCCAGTTCCACCATGAAATTTATACAAAGTAGCACAAAGGGTATACCATAAGTAACATGATAACAAGGTCACCCTGTCTCACTGGGAGATAGATAAGAGACTGTAATTATTATTGAGCTAAATATGTGAAGACCCCAGTATTTTGCAATTCATTTGCAGCCTTAGGAAAGAAACAGGGTCTTACAGCTTAAGTAATTTGAAAGGTTACACAAATAGTAAGTAGTGAAAGTGGTGTCCAAACTTTCCCTATTGGGATCTAAATCCCATATTCTTAGCCATCTGCCCTCTTTGCATTGACAAATATCAAGTGTAGGACAAGTATCCACAGGATTTAGGAGCATATTGGAGTAGTTGGGTGTGGGCTGAGAGGAAAGTGAGCAAGCTTTCTGTCTTCAGTGTGCACCAACAGATATGCTTACTGGTATGGTAGTGATGATAGTGGAAAGTGATCCTTCCACATACTCTATTTCCCTTACTGGCTAATATGCATTATATACAAATTATTTATACCCAGATATTAATATTTTGTATGTAGTATCTAGATACAAAGGAAAGGAGAGCCATATTAATCGAAGTTCTGGAGTTCTCTGTGGAACTTTGTATAAGCAATAGGCTAGTGTTCTGAATAATAGTGCATGGAAACCAGTGCATTAACTCATGCTAATACTCAGCAAATCAGTTCCTTTCTCTGGATCTTGACTTCTTGTGCAGTGATGTTGTTGGGTGACATAATTTCTCTAAGGCCTTTCCAGTCATTACATTTATGATGCAGTACTTCTAAAATAGGATGTGTTGTTGCTTATTACTTCCTCCCAGTTTTGGTATTGTTACTACTAATGGACACCATTAAATTATCAGTAAGACAATGAATGATTATTATTTTATGGGATTTCTTCTGATAGTACTGAAGAATACTGGATTCTATATCCCTGGCCATTTAATTTATTTATTATTTTTATTTTGAGATAGTGTCTTACGAAGTTGCCAGGCTGGACTTGAACTTCCAGGCCTCCTGTCTTAGCCTCCTGAGTATTTTTGATATATTTAATGTTTTTAAATGAACATAGGGCTTTTCAAAGGCAGTTTCAGATAGGAAGTTAAAGGTAGTTTTGATGACTTTTTTTTTTAGCCTCTGGATAAGTGAAACACATATTCTAAATTTGAAATCTTTATGTTTGATGGACCACATACATAATGTTATTTCCAATATTAGATTTTGTTTAAGATAATGACATGAAAATTACCTTATAAAAGAATTACTTAAAATACTCACATATGAGCAATGAATGTAGATGCACACATCCTTTGGGTTTTCTTTTGGTTTGGAAGTCGTTTGGTTCAAACACCCATGGAATCCCACCCTCTGTCAGACAGTGATGGGAGGTTGAATGCGAAAGAACTGTAGAGAACTTTGTAGGTATCTTGTGGTGTGCCTCTGCCTGCTTATGTGGCAGGTACCCTGGGGACAGCAAAAGCCTCTTCATGTCACTTTCTTGTTTGACAGTGCATCAGGAGAGAACCTAACCAGAGCCTGCCCTTCATGTTTTCCAGGCCAACACAGGACATCACACTGACATTGTCAGCCAGGAGCTCTCAACCTCACAGCCCAACTTCTTCTCTGACATCTGGGGGTTCCTTGACCCTGCTGCAGTCTCCACCATCTACTAGATTGTCTCCTGCCCAGCATCCTTTGGTTCCAAACCAGGGGGACCACTCAGCTCACCTACCTAGGCCCCAGCAACATTTTCTTCCTAATCAGGCTCACCAGGGGGATCATTACCGTCTCTCCCAACCAGGCCTGAGTCAGCAGGTACAGCAGCAGCCCCAGCAACAGCAGCATCACCACCACCACCCACAGCAGCAACAGCCAGGAGAAGCCTATTCAGCTATGCCTCGGACCCAGCAATCTGCTTCTTACCAACCAATGGCTGCTGATCCCTTTGCCATTGTCTCCAGAGCCCAGCAGATGGTTGAGATCCTCTCAGATGAGAACCGAAACTTGCGTCAGGAGTTGGAAGGATGCTATGAGAAGGTGGCAAGACTGCAGAAAGTGAGCCTTTTGGAGGACTTTGAGTTCTCCTTAAAATCTTACTAGTGGGACTTAATCTCCACATAACAGTTTCCAGTTGTGGGTGGCTGTATTACAAACAGGCAGGTCTTCAGGGTTTCTCTGTCAGAAGCTGAATATGGTTAAACCTTTAGAAAAAAATCTGCTTGTCTCTCCAGGAGAAGTAGTAATTTTACATTTATACTAAGACAAAAAAAATTATTAATTTTCTGGATACTGTAGTTCTTAAGAAAATATAATTGATCTAGAATTCCAAAAGGAGCAGGCATACCTCTTCATAAGTTTAAGAATACTCGTGATGCCTATGTCAGTGATGCACCTGCCAGCATTTAAAGGCATTTTGTCTGAATTATATTTTCCCAGTATGAATGTGAAAATAAAACATAAAACCATAGTTCATAGTTCTAGAGAAATCCCATCAGCTGCAGTTAAAGCCTGCCTTGCCTTGTTCTGGGAAAAGATGAGCGTTTCCTTCCTACTGGGAGTTCTACTAATTTTTTCAGCACTTTTCCCCTTCCCCCTTTTTGCTTTGGTCCTTTTGCACAGCTCAGATTCAACATCTGCTCTTTTTCTCTGGTGTGTGTGAGGAGGGGCAGGAAGAGCTTAGCATCACAGCTGTGTAACAGGTGACAGCCCTGAGCTAAGGAAGTAGAAAAAGAAGTGTGTGTCCCAGTTCACATTCTTCCCCCAGCCCCTCCTGTCTTCTGCAGCTGAGATTTTGCCTCTTGAATGCCCCAAGCTAAGAATGTTAGTGGCTGTTTGGTGAATAGGGCTATGGCTTTGGTAGCAACTTTGCAGCTTTTGTCATGGTTGAATTTGTGTGGCATGCTAACTTTATGCTGTGAGTATTGTTCAGGGAGGTGAAGCTGAAGGTGTGGGAGGCAGGGACAGTTCCTTGTTCTGTTTACTACTTTTGTCCTCAGGAGACACTACAAGTAGAAATTTCAGAATGAGACTTAGAATTTGCAAGCACCTGATCCCAATCCTAGGGAGTAAGGGGTTTATTCTCACCTAATTATTTTCATGTAGCAAAAAATCTACCCCAACTTCAACTTTCCCAAATCTGTATGGGGGCTGTCAAGGTGAAAAAAGAGCTCTTTGTATCTAGATTCACCCCATTTTTATATTTTCTCCTTCCTCTCATGTTAACTATGCCCCACATCACATTGGTGCAGTTAATTAATTCTATCTATACATTAGAAGTCCAGTTTGGCTGATTAGGTTAACTCTTAAAAATCCCTCTGGAGGGGCCAGGGAGATGGCTCAGTGGACTAAGCACTTCCCTGGCAAGTGCAAGGGCCTGAGTTCAATCCCTGGTTCCGCCAAAAAAAAAAAAAAAAAAGATTAAAAATCCCTCTGGAAACTTTATTCAGTGTGGTCCCTGGCCCATCTTTGATGCAGTCACTGAAGAATGAGCACAAATCTTCTGTAGGACCTCTTTTCCAAAGAATCCCTGGTGATTTGGGTGTGGGGGGCTATGGCAAGAACAACAGAATAAGATTTTGTATAAGTCTTTGTTGTTGCTTGTTCTCCTGGATGTGAAATGATGGTACAAATAAGTGTAGTTGGTACATGCTGAGTGGCAGTAATAGAGGACAAGCCAATGGTGGAGGATAGGGAGAAGAGGGAAAATGGAAGCTCATAGTATAATAAAGAGCGAGAGTAGGTCTGGAAACCTACCACTACCCTCTCTCTCTCCTGCCCTATCTTCAGCCAAACCGAGTCAGAGGCTCTGCACTGTCTTAGTCACTTTCTTGTTGCTGACATATAGTACCCAACACGTCCACCTCAAAGGAGGAGATGTTATTTTGGTGCAGAGTTTCAGCCAGTCTGCTCATGTCATTGTAGCCAGAAAGCAGTAAGAAAAGAGAGGAGCCCAGGAGGGAGACCACCCCTTCCATATCACGTTTCCAGTGATCCCCTCTATCCAGGCCCCAAGTCCTAATAGCAATTGAGCTGTAGTGACTCTGTGATGCAATCACCTTCCCAGAGTCCCGACTCTGAGCTCATGGAGCTTTGGGGAGACATTGCACATCCAAACCACAGCATGCCCGTCTGTGAGTTCTTTCTTCACAGAAGCTTTGCAGGCAGATGTGTGACTGTTTTGCCCCTTTGAAGGGTGCAGTACCTCCACAGGGGCCAGGAGAAGGATTATTATCAAATGTTGCAGCAATATTCTGAATACCTTGAGTTAAGGCCCTGCCTTCCAGGTGGGGCATTCTGTGGGGAATGCTGCTCATGTCATCGTAACCAGGGAAGAATCACTTCCTCCCTCAAGGCTGCCCAGAGTAGACCAACACCAGGCCTGCTGTTTCAAATGAAAATGTTTATTTTCTCTGCCCAGCACTTGAATTTCATGAAAAAAACTTCATCAAGCACAGGCCTTCCAGCTCTTGTCTAAATGCCATTCGCCAGTTTTCACCTTCTGTGCTGCTATCTTGGTGCCATCTGGAAGGAGAAAAGCACTTTCAAGTCTGCTCTTTTCAGTGGTATAGGCCTCTTTGTTTCTACGCAGTCCTGTCTCAGGCAGGATTTGAGAGATGGAGGCGGGTTCAGTCTGCATTGTCTGGTAACCCTACCTTTCCCCCGACTTTCCCACTGGGCCTGATATTTCTCTTAATAAAGTGCCCTGAGCTTTCTTAAGGAGGATAGTGGAAAGCTGAGAAGGACTGAAGAATGGTTGTAGGCCATGGGGTTTGTTTGTATTATACAAATTATATGCAAATAATCTCTGTGGTTATCACATGTGTGGTGAAGCTATACTGGTTACAGAAAGACTCTGGAGTCTAATTTCTTGTTTTCTTCCTGATTCTGGTTGATTTGGGACAAGATCCCTTGTCTTTGGTGTTTTTTTTTTTCTTTTTACATTTTACAAAATTTGCAGGGGTGTCTACAAATAAAACAACTCCAGTAATGAATTTCTGTTAAAAATTCTGTACTGGTTTCCCATTGACTGAGGGATGAAGTTCAAGTGCCTGGCATTAAAACCCTTTTATGATCTGAGTCTAATCTATCTTTGTAGCCATATCTTTCCAACTTCCCTCTATGCACCCCACAATGTCCAGCCAAATGAGACTACTGGTCATTCTGGGAATGCATTTGCTCACTCAGAATAGAATACCCTTCCCCTCACCTCTGCCCATTGAAATATGACCCAGCTGTCAGGATCTGACTCTGAATGCCATCTCCTCCCTGAAATTGTTCTTCTCTTCCCTCCCCCAACTAGGAATGACAGCTTCCTTCTCTACACTTTATAGCATTACTCCTTTTCTTAAAGCTCTATCTTGCCCTGTAATCTTTAAGTAGACTAAATTGAAAGTTCCTTGAGGGCAATGACAATGTTCTCATTCATACATAAACTGTGCATTATGCTTTAACAAGTTCTTATAATTGCTTGCCCCTTCAAATGTTTGCTAAATTGAATCAAACTATATACTACATGAGGCGAAGCTTTGGGTTTTTAAGGATTGTCTCTGCTGCTGACTTACTCTTAAGAAAATCAGCTTAACTTTTCTCTTTGCTGAAGTGGGGTATCTTTGCCTAGACAGGTTATCAATACAAATACAAATAAGCATGGGTGGGGCCAGGGAGATGGCTCAGTAGAATAAGCGCTTCCCTGCCAAGTGTAAGGGTCTGAGTTCAATCCCTGGTTCTGCAAAAAAAAAAAAAAAAAAAAAAGCATGTAAAAAACTTTTAGCTACTCTGAATTAAAGATATCTATGTACTGTATGTGTTGTTATTATCAAAGCTAAGACATTTTTCAGAAATTAAAATAATTTGTAATCCTATTTATGAAGTATATTTTCTATTTGTAAATGTATTTTGTCTTGCTACCTACTCTGAAGGCAGAAATTGCATATGTTTGTGTAGCTATACATATGTGCGATACATTCTGAAATCAGAAATCTTAATGAAACAGTGAGTTGCCTAGAGAGCTACAGTTGAACTTGGGAAGTCTTACTTGAAACTTTTCCGACAGTGTTAGGGTTGCTTCATGTGTGAGTCCTAGGAGAAACTGTCACTGAGGTCTTTCATATATGGTTTCAGAACATCTTCCTTATCCACCTCCTCCCATGACCACCACATTTCCTTTTTTATCTTAAGGTGGAGACAGAAATCCAGCGGGTCTCAGAAGCATATGAGAACCTAGTGAAGTCATCCTCCAAAAGAGAGGCTCTGGAAAAGGCCATGAGGAACAAGCTGGAGGGTGAGATTCGGAGGATGCATGACTTCAACAGGGATCTGAGAGGTGAGGGGACTAATTGACTTATCTTTGTATTTCCAGGTAGCAGCAAGTAAGTGACAGAGAGGGACCTAGGAAAACCAGATCAGGCTCTTTGAGGTTATTCAACTCATTGCAATTAGTAAATTTTGGGAACTATTTTTGCGTGTGTGTGTGTGTGTGTGTGTGTGTGTGTATGTGTGTGGTATGTACGTGTGTGTGTGAGAGAGACAGGGAGACAGAGACAGAGAGAGAGACAGAAAGAGAGACAGAGAGGGGCAGAGAGAAAGAGAGACAGAGAGGGGCAGAGAGAGACAGACAGACAATAATATGTGGTCTCTCTTCTTTTTTGGTACTGGGGACAGAAATCAGGACCTTACACCTGCCAGGCAGGCACTTATGCCCTTGAGCAATCTCCCATGTAATATGTGGTCTTAAGCTTACTTAATCTAAGTTGGGAGACATGTCTGATTGACCTTGCAGCCAGTTTATGAGGCAAAATCCTTGCTGGGATTCCCTTCCAACCCTACCGATGTAGACTTTTTTCCTTTATATGCTTGGTGGAGGCATGTCTTCAGACTGTGGAAACCTAAAATAGTAATTCACTCTATTATTTCCAGGGTCCACTCCCTCTTTCATTTTTATTTTCACGTGATAATATTGGAGATGCTGGAAAATGCTTCTAGTTTAAACTATCATTACCTTCAAATTGATCTTGGAGATGTTATTTTCTGTCTTTGGGTTTTCGTTATCTGTAAAATTGGAGCTCAACTAGATGTTGCCATGGTCTGTTTCTAGCTTTGACGTTACATGACTTTAAAGATTTCATAATAAATGTGATCTCCTTCCCCTTTGTTGGTGAAAGATAGCTTTATCAATTCATGTGTAAATTATTTCATTGACATTCAGAATTCTCCAATTAGATTTTGGCAATAAGGAGTGAAAATGTTAGATGCCTGCCCCCTTCTTCCTTGGCATGGTCTAGTATTTCTTTGGAATCCACATTTGCAAACGTGTATTTGTCACCCATTTCTGTTTAACTAGAAGATGCAGGATTGTTTTGATGAAACTCAGTACTAGAGAACAAACAACATGCACCTTAAAGTTGTTTTTAGGGCTTGGCTAATTGTCCCCAAATTCCGCAGAGCGTCTAGAGACTGCCAATAAGCAACTTGCGGAGAAGGAGTATGAGGGGTCAGAGGATACCAGGAAGACTATCTCTCAGCTCTTTGCAAAAAGTAAGTCTGAAAACTTCAGAAACAGGTATGAATGTGGATGGGAGTGGGGCATGTAAACAGGTTCCCCTGTTCTCTGCAGCTTTCTAGAACAAACAGAACATAGCGAATGTAATCTAGGGCTCCTTTTTGTTGTGCAAGCATGAAATGGGAAATGTTCAGTTCTTTTTTTATTTGGGCCAAGAAAACTGTTTGCCACAACATCTAGTGACATCAAATGACTCCCTTTGTATTCAACCAGAGAACTTCCTTAGAATCTCTGCTGTTGGCATAGTTAGCAGAAGAAGTAACCTTAGTGAACTAGGGGTTCTTTCATGTAGAAATGATTTTCTTAGAAGGTGCTATGTGCTGAGTCTGATAAGAGATGGGATGAACCCACAGGATTATTAGTGTTTGGAATAACTCACCCACATGTGGGCCGTCTATAGTTAAAGACTTAGTATTTTATCATCTCATTCCACATTGGTAGATGGCAAGGGGAACTGGGTCGGGGAGGCACTATGATGCTTTCAACTAGTAAGGATGGCAGGGCAGAGTTATGACTTCCTCATAATAGTGTTTCCTTTGTCTGGAAATACTCCGAGGATGGTGATAATGAATTAATCTTCTTTATTTGTCCCTAATGAACTCTACCCACCTAGACAATGTCTAATTTTTTCCAACTGACATAATAAATGCAGCAATAAAATTTTTATAGTAAATTGAGTCCACAGAGAGAATAAGTTGGGGAAAACAGATGAACTATCCTCACTTCTGCAGAAGCCTGAATTTGGTATCCTCTACTCCCAGCTTCCTCCTTGTGGTTCCCATTTTCATGGTAGGTGGGTACTTGTCAGTCTCTTCCATTTCTGCTGGGCCTCCCAATGACCCTTTCAAGTCATTCCATGAAGCTTCCAGTCAGCTTTTACAAGGTTGTTTAATCCTTATTTACAATATTACCCTCCCTGCCTGAGTTGCTCTGTTGTGCTCTGCTTTGAGAACAGAATTTTTCTTGCCCCCCCTTGTTTCTTTGTCAATAGTCTTAGAGCAAGGAATGTTGTTTTTCTGGTGTCATCAGTGCCTACTGTGATTTGTAAAGTTGCTTTTGTGGTGTTTCAGTTACCCTAGAAGCTTGTTTGGTGGCAGAAAGGGGTGGCAGCCTCCCAGAACAAAACATGGATTCATGCCCCAGACCTGTTAAGTTTGTACTTTTCTCTGTACAGAGATGGCATTTCAGGTGTTCTCAGAACTCTGCTATGGGTTTAAAAATGTTGTAATTTAATAGATGAAACTATTTTAACAGCAAGATTAAAGATTATAAAATAGCTCTAGAACTAGAGAAGAGAGCATGGCTCTTGGCAGTGCCCCCACACCATTTTTTATTTTTTTGCTTATGGACATTGAAAAGGCCCTGGTTGGTTGGAACTGTGATAGGAGTAAAGAAAGCCCTTCTGGAAAGCTTCCATGGGTAGTATGCTCCAGGTAGGTCAGACACTAAACCAACTCAATTCAGAAGGCAGACAGGTGTAGTAGAAAGAGTACAGAATATGTTTGGCTTAAATGTGGACTCTTTTTACTTAGCATTTGTGGAACTTCATTCAAGTTAGTCATGATCTCTTTTTTTTTGCTTTTATTTTTTTCCATAATTTTATTGAGAAACAGATAGCAATGAGACAGTTTAGTCATGATCTCTAAGTCTGTTTCCTCCTATTCAAAGTAAAGAAGAAAATAATACCTGGCCGGAATGACTATTCTGAAAATTATATTAGTAAAATACCTCATAAGTGATAGTGTTTGACAAATGTTCAGGGTTCAAGGATGACCCTCAAGAGGAAATAATGATGCCATCTTTCTCCCTCGTGGAGTAGGATATAGGTTTACTGATTTACATCAGAGAAAATAATTATAGGATGGATCAGTGAGACATTAGAAGGGTTTACTAGACAGAATTAAATAATTACATACTCAGAATAGAGCATAGGATCTCAAGAGACGGATGCATTTTGTTCTGGGACTGCCAGTTTTTCTATGGTCTTGGGAAGTTCTCGAGATGGGAATCTAGGATGTGTATCCTTACTGTCTAACTGGCCACCTCTTGGTAAGCTAGGTCAGAATGTGAATCACTTCTATGTGTTTGATATTTAGAGACATGCTACCTACTTTAGTAGGGCTGCTTCGTTGAAGATGGAAGTCTGGTAGGAAAAGCATAGGTTCAATTTATAGGCTTTTCTTTTTTTGAGACAGGGTCTTCTTATGTACTTCAAGCTGGACCTGAACTCACTATGTAGCCCAGGCTTGCTTGAAAGTCACAGTGATCATTCTCCCTCAACCTTCTGAGGGATGGGATGGCACACTTGTGCCATCACACCCAGTAATTTATTGTATTTTTAAGACATTTTTCTGAAGTATGTTTCCCTAAAGGTAAAAAGGCATTTTAACCTCCTGTAAGTTTGTGTCCGGAAGCTGTAGGTTTTCCAAAAAGCACGATTTTAAAATTATGGCCTTCCTTAATTCCTTCCTATCTTTATTTCTTCAATTTACCTCATTTTCTGAGTCTTTGATTCCTTATTCTCTCTTTTTTTCAGTATTGAATATTGAACCCTGGAGGTTTGCACTGAGCTAGCATCTCCCCTGGCCCATCCTTTTATTGCTTTTTGAAAAGCTTTGCTAAGTCAGAGTACCTCATGCTTGGCTGAAATTTGTGATTCTTTCACCTCAGCCTCCAAGAAGGCTGGGATTATAGGCATGCAGCACCATGCCCAGTTGTTTCCTTATGCTTAAGGGATTCTGGAGGTCCAAAGTTTGTCTTCTTATGCATACTTCAGGTTGACAAGGAGGCACTGATCCTGTCTACTCAGGGATCAAAACTTTCATCCTGACTGATGTAAAAAGAACATAGCCCAGAAGGTTAAGATTTTTTGTTTGAAGAATCATTATCCTTTGATAGTTTGCAAAAACTTTTCCTTCCAAAGTGTATCTAGTCAAAGAGATATGTATAGAGTCACAGTGGGAAGAAGGGTGAGTTTCTTCTACAGCCTTAAGGTTCAAAATCTCAAGAATAAAAGTTCTTCACTTCCCAATCCAAACCAGAACTACATGTTTGAGTTTCTGATGTGAGTTCTGCCTAGCTAGGAAAGCAAGGGACATAACTCTACATGTCATGGTCCCCAGTAGTTATAATGGAATGCTAGATTAAGAAACACAGGTTTGCTAATTTTGTAGGTCTTTTGAGTATCAATCTTTTCATTCTATTTCATCATGGGAATCCATGACTTGGTCCTCTCTCATCTTTGTTTTTGTTGGTACTAGGGATTGAACTCATGACCTTGTACATGCTAGGCAGGCAGTTTCACCATTGAGCCATCTCCTCAGCCCAATGTTTTCATTCTGAACACTAGTAGAAAGAGTATCACACCTCAATAAAAAGTATATTTTGAAGTGACAGATTCTCTCTAATCATTAATTATGATAATGATGATCATCATCCTCTTTATGATGTAAGTTCCTTTGGTGTTTCATCATGCTTTGTAATTTTTAAAAATCTTTTACTTATTTATTTATTTGGTGTAGGATCTCGCTACCCAGCTCAGATTCATAGTGATCCTCTTGTCTCAGCCTCCCCAGTACTGGGATTATAGGCATGTCACACCATGCCTGGTTTCAGTGGATGGCGCATCTGGGGTTCCAGGGCTGGCATGGCATGCAGTCCTGGGATTAAACTCAGGTCCTTGCACTTGCCAGGCAAGCGCTTAGACCACTGAGCTATCTCCCCAACCCTGTAATTTTTTTTCATTTATATAAATTCATTATCTTATTTGATTCCTAACAAATAATATGTGGTTAAATAAGATAGTATTGTTACCTCTGTTTTAATATCTAGCAGTTTTTATACATTCTTAGAATTGTCATCTTTTCTATTGAAATTACTCATCTATTTTTGGATATTGTCTAATTCTTCATTAAAATCCTTATCATGTTAGTTATAATTGTTTTAAGTTCATCCTCTGAAAATTCCAGCATCGTGAGTCTGATTCTGATGGCTTTCTCTGGCTTTTCAGACTGTTTGTTTTACCTTTTAGCATGTCTTGTCATTGTTTTGTTGTTGTTGTTGAATATCTGACATGATGCATAGCGTAATAGGAACTGTTACATACAAGTATTAGTACTCGTCTCTGATGTGATCGTAAGATAAGTGTGAGAGACAGAACTGTTCTGTAGTCCTATTATTAGTGGACTTGCACTATGGATTTTACAAGTACCTCTCATTTTTCTCCCCACATTAAGGTAATACAAGATAGCCAGAGAGGGTGAAAAGTGAGTATTTCCTTCTCCAATGTGGATGGAATAACTGGGCTGGAATTGAATATTTCCCTTCCCCTCGGCTGGTTATGATATGGGGACAATAATTCAGTAGCTTAGGCTCTAGTTAAGTAATTTCTTTTGAAGGTAAGCCTTGGTAAGAGCAGAGTGCACTGGCATATATCCTAGTGGTTACTTTCCCCCTCCCCTTGCTAATAAAAAAGATGTTTCTCTGATATTAATTATGTGAAACTGATTGAGTTCTTGTAGGTAAAATTTAAAAAAAATGGAAATTCCTCTATGACTGAGGTACTGTGAGAGTTATCACTTCATCAGTCACAATTCAGAATTTCCCAAAAAATGGAAATAAAATAAAAAAAGAATTTCGTACCCCATTAGCAGTTCTGCTGAAATTTTTGCTCATGGATTTATGTTTTTTAAAATCAATTTTATTGGTAGTATTTTGGAATACATAATGATTGCATTCATCATTGGGAATTTGTACATGTACGTAATATATCTTGTTTCCTTTTTCCCTACCCTCCCTTCAACCCTGCTTCTCCTCCTTATTTACAAACATCTTGTTTCTATTTTTGTCTTCCTTTTCTATTTTTTTCCTTTTCTATTCCCTCACTTTCTCCTGCCTCCTCTATTTTTTTCTTCCCATTTAAACATTTTTTCCTGCTTGCAGTATCTATCTTCTATTTTGTTCCTTACTTATATTTTCTATATTCTAAAACAAGAGTAACAGTGGTTATATTTAAATATCTGTGCTGATTTCTTTCACTTAAAATTATGTATCTCAAAGTGCATTCATTTACCTAGAAATGTCTCAAGTTAACCCTTCTTGTATCGTGATGTATAAAGAAACTCCACAACTTCATTATCCATTCATCCATTGATGTGCATATGGGCTGTTTCCAAGATTCAGATATTAAAATATATGCTGCTATAAACGTGGGTGTGCATATATTACTGTGGTATGATGCTTTCATATTTTTTAGGAAAGATACCAAGAAGGGGAACGGCTGGGTTGAATGGAACCTTTACTTTTAGTTTTTTAAGGAAGCCGCACTCTAATTTCCACAGTAGTTTCATAGTCTGCACTCCTACAAACATTGGAAAAGAGCTGCTTTTTCCCCACAGCCTTGCCAGCATTTGTTATTAGCTGATGTTTTTTGATAATAGGCATTCTTTCTAGCATGAGATGGAATCTCAATGTTGTTTTATTATTTTATTATCTGAAGAAAATACAAATTAGTAAAAGAAAATAGAATACAGAACTTCACCAAGCAAATTAAGTAAGTACTGAGATTTTC
>NW_004524693.1:5151903-5162460 GCF_000260255.1 Octodon degus
TCTTTACTGTCAACGCTATTATTTCAGAGATATCTGGTGTGTGATTTCCAGTTTCCTCAGTGCCAGTGTCTTCTGCATTTGTACTGGGTGGACTCGGGGCCTGAGACTACATTTTGTTCCTTCTCTTTGTCATTTTGTATACCAGTCTTCTGACCTTTGGTGTAGAGCTTAGATAGAGTTATTACCTTAGCACCAGGTCCGGATCTATGAAGTTCTGATTTCCTCCAGTAGGATGTTGTTTGGTTCTGGCTGCTGTGCTCCACTTCTTTCTGCTGCAGGCGTTAGAGTTGAACCCTTCGTGTCTCTCTGGCAAGATGTTCTGCTCCTGAATCACCTGGGTGGGTCTTGCCTCTAGCCTCTTTGCAGGGAGTTCTGCTGAATGGTTCCGTGCTGGGCCTATGCTCTGGGTCTGTTCAGGATCCCATGGCCCGGGTTGTCTCACTCACTCGCCGGGCCTGCGCTCTGGGTCTATTCAGGATCCCATGGGCCCGGTCGTCTCCTACTTGTCATCTTTTTGAGACAGGGTCTCACTATATAGTTCACACTAGGCTTGAACTCACAGCAATCCTTCTGCTTTAGCCTTCTAAGTGCTGGAAGTATAAGCCTTACTGTACCACCACAGCTGTCTTACTATTCTGTCTTTGCCAGTTTGATTTGTTGATTTAAAAAAAAAATCTTGTGATGAGGACTGAATCCAAGACCTTATGCTTGCTAGGCAAGCACTCTACTACTGAGCTAAATCCCTGATTCTTTTCTTTCTAGTTTAGACAGCAGTGGTTTGCTCTATAATCTCAATTATTTTATGGATGAAATAGAGTCGTTGGTTTTTCAGTTTCTTCAGTATTTTGATTTTTGTTTAATATAGAGTGGTAACTTCTAAGTTTTTTAGAGGCCATAAAAGAAACAATGTAGATTGTTTCTCCAGGGATTTCACTAAGGCCCTTGCACTTACCAGGGAAGAGCTTATTCCACTGAGCCATCTCCCTAGCCCCAGGACTGATATTTATTGAAAAGTCTTTTTTTTTAATTTTATTTTATCTATTTATTTTTTAGAAAAGTCTTTTCATTGCCACAATAAATACTGTCTCATGTCTTAGTATAAATTTTGGCAGATTTGGGCCAGCCAGATAACTCAGCAGATTAAGCACCTACTTAGGTGGATGCAGAGACCGGGGTTCAATCCTCACCATGCTGTACTAGCCCCTCCCTTAGGGTGCACTGAGATGCAATTGAGACTGGGCATGGTGGTGCATGACTGTAATCCCAGCGCTTGTGATGCTGAAAACAGGAGGATCACTATGAGTCTGATTTGTGTACTGAGACCTTGTACTAAATACATTTAAAAAATACATTTTGGCAGATTATATATTCTTAGAAAAAATACTACCATGACCAGATAGTCAGTTTTTTTTTAATATAGAATCTTGCTAAGTAGTTTAGGATTTGAACTCACTATTTAGTCCAAGCTAGCCTTGAACTAGCAACAGCCTCCTTAGACTCCCAAGTGGTAGGATTATAGGACTATATCACCAAGCCCAACTAAGCAATTCAGTTTTATCAGAGTAACGTTTTGAAAAGAACTTGCTCAGGACTATTTTACTCTTCTCTGTTTCTGGGGCTCTTCCTATCACCAAGTTCTAATATTTTTTATTTATCTTGTGTAATGAAAGTCCTCAGTGATTTGCATATTTCATTTTTTGTGTATATGACTCTACTTCTTTTCATTGAATGTGACCTAACAGTTAAGCTAATTGACTGTTTGGCCCTCTAGAGAAGGATTAACTTCTCTGGAGGGCCAATGAGAAAAATACTTTTAAAGCCAAGACCTAGCAATGGAATATTTACATGATCATTGAGAATCATATCATTCAGACTCAGTGATAATCACTTCAGGGGTAATATGCAAATATTCTGATCAGCTATGGTTACTGGCACAAGGTGGAGCCACTATAAGAGGTCAGATTATAGTAAGAGTGTATCAAAGTATAAAATCTATTTAGAAGTGAGTTATCCATATGTATGAATTTATTCAGATACTAATTTGTGAGTGTTCCTTTATTCTCCTGAGAATTATAGATTGACTACTGTTTCATGCTTGTGTTTTCCTCTTCTATTATTTATATTCAACTGCTCATGATATAGATGCTGCTTAACTGAGTTCTCCATAAATCTCAAGCCAGAACGACCATTATCTGCCCAAAAAGCTCTTCTACTTTGAGATCATTGACACATGCACATACATATTTTATACAAGTTCACAGGTAGATGTGTGTATACATGCAGATGTGTAATAAATATATGTGTACATTTTAAGCACACAGAAATACTGGATTTTTTTTTAAAAAAATCTAAGCTTTCAAACTATATTAGACCTTTTTTTGAGGTGGTCTTGCCGTGTAATACAGGCTGGCCTTGAAGTTACTATGTAGTCCAGGCTGGCCTCAGATTCCCAGCAATCCTCCTTCCTCATTCTCCCAAGTTCTGTGATTGTAGGTATGTACCTCCATGCCCAGTTTATATTAAGCCTTATTCTATGAAGTGAGTAGAAAAGAACAATATCAGGTAGATTTTTTTCATGTCAAACGTTTGCCTATATTCCTATGATGTTGATATTTTCCCTTTAACTCTGCTCTGTTCTTTCTGATGGTTCCTCCATACTCAGTCTCTCCTGCAGAGGAAAGAACACACAAGAGCATGACATGCCTTCCAGTTTTATCTCACTCTCTTTTAAAGACCTTGAGTTTCTAAGAGAAGTAGGTTCTGAGACAAATGGGTAGTATTGAATTAGGCTTTTCTCTGGAGAGGCCATGTTATTGAATAGGTTTGATCTCAGAAAATGTTAATGTATGAAGGTGGGATTTTGAGATTTTATCTGTTTAATAAAATATTGTTTAGGTCTGTTTAATATATTGTCATAGGGAAACAACAGGAAAACTTTTGCCTAGGTTCAACTACTCCTTTGCCTATACAAGAAAATTTTGAAGGAATAAAATTGAGACAAGCTTACGTTCTCTTTTGATGTGTGTGGTGCATATCCTTTCTGTGTAATGCTTTATGCTTTCCATTAAGTATTTGTATAACTTTTTCCAAAATTTACACAGTAAGCTAGTAGAGAAAGTGGAAGAGTCTAGCTCTTGGGTATCATGGTGCTCTTAATTGTGTTCTGCAACAGTGAACTGTTAAATAATGCATATAATTTCTCAGTTTTGCATACATAAGGCTTTTGAGCTAGTTCCCAGATAGCAGTATTGATACTTCATTTCCTCACAGATAAAGAAAGCCAGCGAGAGAAGGAGAAGCTGGAAGCAGAGCTGGCCACTGCCCGTTCCACTAATGAGGACCAAAGGCGACACATTGAAATCCGAGACCAGGCCCTGAGCAATGCACAGGCCAAGGTGGTGAAGCTGGAAGAAGAGGTATAGTTTTGTTATGTGGCATTTGAACCCAGTGGTTGACGATCTAGGCAAAAAGGCCAGTAGGCTTCCTATCATGATGAAGTAGTAGTTGTCATAATCTTCCAAGGGGGTGGTGGTATCTTCTGGCTCTAGTTATAGCAGTGCTGGTATGAGTAGACTTTGATTTTTTTTTTCTCTTCTCTGTAAATTCCTTTTTTTGCTCTAGAATAGGATATCACTAGAGACAAGGGACAATTCCCATTTGCTCATTCATGTAATATGGTAATCACCCTTATACACAAAATTCTTCATATATACCTAGCCTATATATACATACATATATATATATATGTATATATATATATATATATATATATATATATATATATATTGCTCAAGATAGCTACTGTGGTTTGGTGAACAGTGCTTAGAATGTAATTATGTAATGTGAATAAATATGACAGTTATATGTACAAGAATGGAGCCTTCCTTTGGTAATGCAAAGGCTCTCAAGCTATGAAACATGTGATTGATACATATCTGAGTATAGCCATGTACTTGCTACTGGATTGAAATGATAAACTATATTTAAGTAAAATAGACGAAGCTTTGCAGCTAGATTATCATTAATTAATCTTGGATGTCTGTTGTTATTATATAGAGATATACACAACTAACTATTACGATTTACAGTTCCAGAAATAAATGTATTCTAGCCAAATGTTGATGTTAAAGTATAATTTGGTTAAATTTTTTTATATCTCACTAAATTATTTTGGGTGCTCTGAATTGTTTTTAAGGAAAAGACTGCTTACAAGTTGGAAATTTTTTCAATCCCTGTTCTGGCATGTTGTGCTGACCCCACCCATGGGGCATGCTGAGCCAGCAAATGAGTCTGGGCGGGAGTGGTGGTGCACACCTGTAATCCCAGAGCTGGGGAGGCTGAGAACCAGTGGGTCACTACGAGTCAAGCTGCATAGTGAGACCCTGTACCAAATGCATAAATGAAAAAAAAGTTCGAAGTTTTATGAATCTGAGAGAAAATTAGAATGATAATGACCATATCTTTTACATCTTCATTCATTGTCTACTGCCAGCCCCACAATAAGAATGGTTGTATTTTTTGGATATCTTCTGATGTACAGATTTCTTCTGCATTGTTTTTTGAGTATTAAAGTGTTTGTTGAAGTTGGGTTGTTATTTTACACTTTATTAGGTCATAATATCATCCAGTTCCTGATATCCTTTAACCTAACTTGCGTAGGTGTTAAATGTAGTTTTAATGCCAGGTGCACCCCTGTAATCCCAGCAATTGGGAAGCTGAAGCAGGATTGCTGTGTGTTTGAGGCCAGCCTGCGCTACATAGTGAGAATCTGTCTCAAAAAATTATTTTAGATTTGATAAAATCAGGTTAATGTGTTGCTTTATCACTTATTTGTTTCATGCATATACTATTGCTTTATCACTTATTTGCTTCATGGAAAATGAGGAAGATTTATATTTGCCTGATGTCTAGGTCCAAGGAGCATATCCTTTAGCTTTTTGTTTCCCTTTGGAATATATTTCCTTTCTTTCTTTTTTTTGTCTTTTTGCAAGGAAAGTTCAGAGTAAATCACACTTCAGGATAACACAGTATTCTTTTAAAGACGGGTGAACTGAGAAGTTTTAGGTTGTTGTTGGTGACATGGACATTCTTTGGTAGAGCCAGGAATAAAACTGTTATCTTATGACTCTTCTTTCCTTAGACCCTGTTTCCGAGTCTGAATCATCCCTTGGCTCAGCTCCCAAAAAGAAAACGTGGGTGCTTGTTCAGATTTAACAACTATGGCTCTTTTTAAAATTATTTTTATCAGCAGATGATACTTGTACATCTTAATGGGGTACAGTGTGATCTTTTGATACATTTTATATATTGCATATTGATTGACTCAGTATTACGTTACCCATTCATCTCAATGTGTCATTTTATTGTGATGAAAGCATTCAGAAATTCTCTTTTAGCTATTTTCAGTTATATGATACAGCATCATTAATTATACTCATCTTCTGGGTAAAACAACACCAGAACTTAACTCCTATCTTACTATAACTTTGTACTTATTACTCCCTACACCCCCACCATATCCTCCCATCCTCTACCTCTTTTTCATTGCTTTATCTTTTAGGCTTCTCAAAAGACTATAAGCAGCTTTCCTACATTGCTTTGAGATTGGAGTATATTAGCAGTCATGCTGCCCCTCTAGGAAAGGTGCCTATCCAACTGGATATAAATAAAGACTATACCTTTCTTGGTTTCCAATATCTAAGGCCACAGTGGTAACTGCTTGTTAATTATGGAAATAATACATGTGTAGGAAGATGTTCACATGTAGTTTTTACTGAACAGTACTTGCTGAAACAGTTGCCTGAACAATATTTCTGACTTCAAATTTCTAAGTATTTGCTGGATACTTTTTGCAGAGATTTTTCATAGTTTTTCAGAAGCTTGGCTTCACTATTTAAAGAAATTCTAAATATTGGCTGGGATTAAATGAATACTATAGTGGCTATATATCTCAAATAAACTCATTATTTTTAATTTTTAGTCTTCATTCAAATTATACATTCATATGGAGTGTAATAATTGGAAAATTCTTAGCTTTGCTATTACTAAAGGAGACGGTACTTTGACTGGGAGAGCAAGTTTACAGCCTTCTCTCTAACCCAGTGAAATCTTAAAGGCCATGCAACGTCTTCTAGACTCTGATTTGAGATCACATCTATCATGTGTAAAGGGTTACAGGATCATGTCTAAGGGAAAATAAGCTCATTCTTTTTTTGTCTTGTTTTAGTAAATAGACTGAGCTGGATTTGCTCCTAGGTAGTGTTTGCCCTCTCTCCCCAATACTATTGAAAGGAAAACTTATCTTTCTCTCATCCTCAAAGAGGAATTTCTTTTTTAAAAAATTATTTATTTATTTGGTACAGGGTCTTGCTATGCAGCTTGGACTCACAATGATCCTCCTGTTTCAGCCTCCACAGCCCCCACCACTGGGATAACAGACATGCACCACTATGCCCAGGGTTTCAGGGCTGGCAAGGCATGTCATACTGGGGATGGAACCCAGGTCCTTGTGCTTACCAGGCAGGCACTTAGACTGCCGAGCTATCTCTCCAGCCCTCAAACAGGAATTTCTAAGTGAAGTTTTACTGTTCTCCTGTGACACAGTATACTAGGCTTTGGACATTCCAAGGTAAAATTCTAAGATGCAACATTGACAACTTTGGAACTAATCTATAAAGTATCTTCACTGTGAGTTCTTCACTAAATCAGTGAACATTTCTAACTCAAGAAGAGGGTAGAGATGATTCAGAGAAGGTCATGTTTTTGTTTGATGTTTTTTGCTTTGTTTTGAGACAGGATCTTGCTGTATAGCTCAGGGTGATGTCGTACTATAGTGACTATGCAGTCCAGACTGGACTCAAACTCGCAGTATTCTTGCTTTAGTTTCATGAATGCTAGGATCATAGGCATGCACTACCATGGCCAACTTAACAAAGACTATGTTTTAAGAGAGATGGATTATTCTAGATGGTGTACCTATGTCTCATGTAAACACATACTTTAGTTATAGTTCACTAATCAACCACAAACTTTTGTTTTTTTTTGTCAGGCCTTCACAGTTCTAGTAAAAACCTCTTAGTCAACTTAATAAATCATAATTGGGAGAACCTTCTCAAAATAGAACTTTTGTGGGAGAAGTGTTTTCTCAGCTTTCTAATTCCAGGGTCACTTATCTAAATAGTCTTCATTAAATCAAGATGATCAAGGAAAGAATAGACACATTCTCTGAAATTCATCCCATCTTCTTAATCCCAGTAAGTCTTTTGCCTGGAGTTTTTTGCAATCACTATACTTTAAACTTCATAGAGAAAACTTTCTCGTGAAACCACTGCTTTAATCCCCTTCCGAGTTCAATTTAGATTCTTTCAAATGGGCCCTGCCTTACTGATGTCCAGGGAGGTGTCTTGCTTGGGAGGCAATAGACCTGTTTCCTTTGTGAGTCACTGTCATCCAGTGCTCCACATCAGGCTACAGCCTGTGTAACAGGCAGCCAAACGAAGAGGTAAATGGTGCCTTTCCGTTCTTGCCCTTATCTTTCGGGACACGTAGGTCCTGTTGAAGTGGAGGCTCATTAAACTCCAAATCAAAAGAGCTCTGTGTTCTACAGAAGCCACGGTGTTCTCTCATCAAAGAGAGCCTCCCCCCTACCAATTTAACCTCGCTGGAGAATTTCCACAGATGCCTGGCATATCCTCTCAAAGGGCTCAAGGCAACCCAGGATTCTGGCTGGCTGCTGTCTTATGAGAATCAATCCAGAATTGAAGCCATCACTTGGGTAACTGTTTCAGGGATGGTGGGAAAAAGGCCTTGACAAGATCAAAGAGGGAAGATGCTGCGGGTGGGCTGCTTATTGAACAGAGTGCATAAGAAGGGATAGAGCAGAATGTGGGAGGGCTGGCAGAAAGACCCACTAAACCTTGTTATTTGGCTTTAGCCTAGATCAAATGCCATAGAGATTCACAAAGTGACTCAATTGTTAACCATTTCTGAACTACAGTGTCTGGTGATCATTTTAGACATGAGATGAATAACTTGTGCTATACCAAGTATATTTTCCAGAAGTCCTATTACTGCTCCACTCCGTACTCCAAAACTAACTTTATCTTGTTTTACTTGATTTCTGCTATTCCTCTTAAAAAGTGAAGTTTTTCTGTTTTCTAAATCTTTTACCTCTTACATTTTTCTTAGTTTTTTTAAATCATTTTGAAACAGGGTCTCACTGTGTAGTACAGGCGGGGCTTGAGCTCACTTTGTAGTCCCGGCTGGTCTTTAACTCACAATAATCCTCCTGCCTCAGCTTCCCAAGGGCTGGGACTACAGGCATACACAACCAGGCCCAGCTATTTTTCTCTTAGTTTTAAAGACTCAGAATTTTCTGCTACCATACCTATCTACCATGTAGCATAACGAATCTTCCTTCTTCACAGTTTTGGAGGAACATATCCTAGGCATGGACATTTATATGTCTAAGAGTACAAAACTAGTTTTCAAACAGTAGGATTTTGGTGGTGAAGATAAAACTTATACACTTGTGATAGATTATCAGTTTGATTGGGAAATCCAAGAGTGAACTATGTTTTCATTTAGAGTATTGATAGTATTCAGGCAACTTACTGGGTGTTCTTCTAATGAATTACTGATTTTTTTGAAGGGAATTTCATTGAGAAAATGCTATTTCTCATATTTACTGCAGTATATTTTCTTAATAGCGTGTAATTCTATATCCAGTATGGTAAAAAAAAACCCACAAAACTAGAGTCCCAACCCAAGAGAAGGAAGTGCTTTCAATGAATTCACAGACTCTTTGCTGTTTGAATGCCCAAGATGGAAGCCTTGTAAATTATTTTGTTTTTTCATATGTAGTTTGAGCTCTAATTTATAATTTTTTATTAATTTTATTGAGAAACAAATAGCAGTGAGACAGTTTCAAAACAGGTCAGTAAGACAGTTTCAATAATTAATACAATGCATACTGTTGTCTTCATACTGGTTATTCATAGTACAAGATACAGACATGATGTCCTGTCCAAACACAATTAGTACAAATCTTTCTTCTCATTAAATTAAGAGAAAGTAGCTGTATATCTATCCTATTTTGTATATACGGATACAAAATGGTCCTTCATTTATATCCCCTTTTTTGTTTTAGTTTTGTCAGAGATGGGTATTCCATTGCCATTTAAATATTGCAGGTGCATGAATTCAGCAAAATAATCCAATATAGTTCAGTAGTCCATAATAGTAGTGCGTTATCTGTAGGACTGGCAATGGCAGAAGTTGTTGACTTGAGCCTTTTACAGAGCAGCATGGCTTTACTTTTTATACCTCATTTTTATACTTTTCTGCTGGATGGTTAAGACCAAGATAAAGCAATACCTATATAACAAGAAATGTAACTTTGTATCTGACAAGGTCAGTTAAATCCCCTCAGGATTTATCCTGAAACCCTGTACCACAGTTTGTAGATCCTTTGTCAGCCATATGGATGAGTCATGGCCTTTGCTTGACCAATGTGCTCTCTGTGAAAGCATGAGAGAATGTTTTCTCTCCATGTGACTCTCCTTAGGCACACTCTACATCATCAATCACTTTCCTCTGTGGCTCCATAATCTCTTTGATCAATAAATTTGGGACACAACTAAGTTACAGGATATTACAGTACAGGTCCTCCTATGTCCTGAGTCCTCAATGACCTGAAAGGCTAGGGCCAAAATGTTGGCTGTCCTTGCAGCCCTTCTTTTTCTCTAATTTTTGGTCTGAAAAAAAAAAAAACCTTAAGTTGTTAACCCTCTAGAAGAGAAGCTTAATATAGTATTACACTATAACATATGCAATTGAGGTTAACCTCACTATCTGTCTGACTCTGAAACATCTTAGACATAACATGGAACAGGTATTTTCCATCAAGCATTGATATGTTAAACTTTAAATCCCTACAGAATGTGAAGAAAAAAATTTTTAAAAAGGTGTAAATTTTTCTTTAATCTTTTTTACAATATGAGCTCTATGCCTGAAATAGCAAGATTTTAGGGGTGGCTCTTTAGTCTTCAGTTCCTTAAATATCCACAAGTGGACCATAGCTTCTTGGCAACTTACTAATGCCAGGGTATTATTACCAGATTGATTCAGTGTGAATGCTTACTTGGAGCCTGGGGTTTCTAAGTAAGATTCTAAGTCAGATCAAACCCAAATCACCAAATGCTCCTTGAGCAACTTAGAACTAGTTACAGGAAAGAGAAGAGCAAAGAAATTATACTTCGGTTGTAAAATTTGTGAAGCAGAAAGTGTTCCCAGGTGTGAACAACAGAAGTGAAGGAGCAAGTCAGATGTAATGAAGGCATTGGACTTAGTTCTATATTATTGGCTTCAATGTTTTTTAGCTGACGGAATATTTGTATATATTGGTGATCAACCAGCTAGTGTTAATAGTTTGCCCCTTGTACCTAACTTTATGTGTTATTAATCTTTAAAAATATTTAAATTTAGGGCTGGGGAGATGGCTCAGTGGAATAAGCACTTCCCTGGCTAGCACAAGGGCCACAGTTCAATCCCCAGTTC
>NW_004524693.1:5162560-5164807 GCF_000260255.1 Octodon degus
TTTTTTTTTTTTTTTTGTGGAACCAGGGATCGAACTCAGGCCCTTGCGCTTGCCAGGGAAGCGCTTATTCCACTGAGCCATCTCCCCGGCCCCTGATATCATCTTTATTTAGCTGGCTTTTGGCTTTTTAGTCTCTCCTAAGATCCTGCTACCTCAATTTTTTAGGGATGAGAAATTTCTGCCTATTTAATCCAGTACTCAGTTATTTGCTTTGGACTCTGGTCTATTTTTTAATTTCCCAGCTATGTCAGTATTGGCATACAAAGGAGAATAACTGATCACAATAACTGTGTCACCTTGGCTAAAGTAGTACAATCAGTAATCACAGTAACATCAGTCATAGCCTAGAAAATCACAAATTGTGGCAACTCTTAATTTGCCTTCTTTAAGCACAAGTACAAGATTTACAGTTACATAACAAAATCTAAAACAAATTAGAAAATTGTATAAAGTATATAAAGCCTTAGTAGAGTATTTATACCGTCAGGGAAGGAAATTTAAATGTGATTAGTATAAATAATAAGAAACTAAAAGAAGATAGGGGATTAAAAGTGAGACAGAAATGAAGATAAGCACAGGTTTGAAGTCACAGAGAAATCTCTTTTTCTTTATCTTTTCTTTTTTATATTTTATGGAAGGGTCTACAGGGTGTTCAGGGTCTCACTACTAGATTAGACTTGTAGTGATCTGCCTGTTTACAGCCTGTTTATAGAAGTAAAAGGGTAGACTACCTAAGCTTTGAGAAACTGATGAAGACAGGAAGGAAAGGAAGAAGAACAAAAGTACTAAACAAAAGAAATTTAAAAACAATTTTCCCACTTATGAATAAACAAAAGCAAATATGTAAAAAGAAAATAAAAATGAAAGAAAAAGAAAAAAGGGCCGGCCAACTAGCTCAGCAGATTAAAGCACCTGCAAGCAGGCACAGGGGCTGAGGGTTTGATTCCCAGGCCTGCTGTGTCAGCCCTGGCTCTGGGGGCACACTGAGATGGCAATTGAGACTGGGCGTGGTGGTGTGCACCTGTAATCCCAGCTCTAGGGAGGCTGTAAACAGGAGAATCACTATGAGTTGATCTAGTAGTAAGACCCTGAAAACCCTGTAGAGCCTTCCCTAAAATACAAAAAAAAAAAAAAACCAAAAAAGAAAGAAAGAAAGAAGTAAGTCTATAGTAGGATTAGGGTGGGGTGCTGGATAATCCTCGCAAGCCTGCAGTAGGATTAGTACAGGGTGCTGATTTGATCCTTTTAACTGTACAGAAGTGCATGCTGATCCTGGCCTGTGGTTGTGGGATTATTCTTGGAGTTGTTGAGCCTTCAACACTCTGGATGTCTCTTGCTTGCCTGATGTTGCCTCCCTGACCCTGAATGTCTCCAGTGGTTGCCCCTCAGCTAGTTCCTAGAATCCTTTAAAGGAAGCCAACTCATGGCTCTTCTGAGTCCTGGGTATAGTTCACATCTTCCTAAAATGGCATCTAGCCAAGCACTCTCTCCAGATGATGCTTAGAGTGGTGTCATTCACCAGCTATTGCATCTCACAGCATCTAGTACTCTGTTCCACTTATGCATTTCTCTGTGGAGGCTTCTGGAGTCATCCCTCTTCCACTGTGCCTTTGTAGATTGGAACCTCCTCTCCAGTAACCTGGGAGTCAGAGAGAAAAGGCAGTTTACCACCTCTTATTTCTACATTGAGGTCTGTCTCTTCACTTTTGATTTTCAGGTCTAATTCTTCCTTCAGATGCTTCCTGGGCCAAGGAGACCCACCTACCTCCTTTTTTCCTCTAAGTTGTTATATTCCAACATCTGGATTCTGAATTGCAGAGAGGATGATTTGCTGCTATTTACCAATCTTGCTTATTGGTTTTCAAATTGGTAAATTGTGGTAGTCTATATCTACTTGTCATTTTTTTTTACAAACCTCTGTGTTTTTTTTTAAAGTCAAGAGAAAATGGAAATATACTTTTTAAAGTTTCTAATACTAGGAGAAGATATCATACATTGTCTTTTAAATAAATGTGAGTCAAAGATATAGTATAAATCTTAGAAGAAAAATAAAGATTAAGCAATATTCAGAAAATTAAATGTTTCAAAACAATTGAACTAAGAAAAAGTTTTCATGATAGCAAAGAAATACTAAGAGTAAAACATAAGATAAATACTGGAATGGCAAATAAATGACCAGCACTTCTAACAGTTTGAGGATAGGATATCGCACAAAGTTCTAGTGTGTTGTGGACATGCATAATGACC
>NW_004524693.1:5165730-5198545 GCF_000260255.1 Octodon degus
ATTTATATCATTATATCCCCCAGGAACTGTGTTATCTTTAGACAGGTTAAAAAATTAAAGTGCGGATAGATTAGTCAGTACAGTTTGTGATAAATCTCTGAGAAACTCAAGATACCTCACACTATTCTTTATCCACCAATGACAAGGGTAGAAGGGTTAATGGTGAAACCATTTCCCTACAAATGACTGAAACAAATGGTTAGCTGTCAGAGTGCTAGAAGTGACTTTATATCTAGGTATCCTTTAAAAAGTAAGTTTGAAAGATATACACAATTGTTGGTAGGGCCGGCCAAATAGCTCAGTGGATTAAAGTGCCATTTTAGGCAGAGCACAGGGACCATGGTTAGAACCCCAGTGTGCTGTGCAGGCCCCGCCCCTGGGGCATACTGAGACAGCCATAGAGACTGGACATGGTGTCGCAAGCCTGTAATCCCAGAACTTGGGAGGCTGAAAATGTGAGGATCACTGAGTCCAATCTATGTAGTGAGACCCTGTAGATTCTGTACTAAACACGTTAAAAAAGAAAGATGTACATAGTTGTTAGAATGAGGAAAGAGATGTCCTCATGTGGTATTCATTTGCAGAGATCAGATTTCCCTGAGTAAGAAGGGGGGTTAAAGAATCTGTCAAATGCTTGATAATACATTCAAGGTATCACAGAAATGCAATGGAAATACATGATTGATTGAACTTGAGTATTTGTCTTATCTTTTAACATATTCTATACTTTTTTCTCATTTTGTGATTCCCATTTGAAAGCTTATCTTTGAAAAGAAATGATTTGAAACTCTTATTTGGACTTGGTCAAGGTAAATACATTGCTTATATACACAATGAATATGAATACATTTAGGAAGGTGACTATTTATTGTTTTTATATTTTTAATGTTGTAACAAAACTATAGTATGCTCACTTTTGTTCTTGTATAAGAAATTAGAGTCCAGTGAATTAGAACTATAACCTAAGAAAAATAATAGTGTTCTACCCTTAAGTAGTTTAAAGGATTCTGGCTCTACAATGGAGTATGATATAAAGAAGATATCCAGTAGTATTAAATGTTGAGCTGGTTTCTGAACCTTGAAATTATTGCTATTGAGGACTGCGTAAATCTTTGGTGCTATTGGAAGTCAGGAACTATCGTATATATTATGGTATATATAGCAGCATGACTGGTGTCTCTCCACCAGATCGTACCCACTGCTAACAGTGACAATGAAAAATGTCATATATATATATATATATATTGCTAACTGTCCCTTGGGAGTGAATCATCCCAAGTTGACAACTATTAGCATGTAGGCAAAAAAGTAAACTGTCACATATTGGATCTTTAAGGTACAATATGGGGTGGAGGGGGTGGGGGAGAAAGAGAACTAAAAATCAAGATAAAGAAGTAAAGATGATTTAAGGAACCACATTGAGAGAACGTGAAGAAAGCAAAGGAAGGATGTCTTTAACAAGTTTTTGAAAACTGAAAGTTGGTCAGAAAAATAAAGACCATAAATGAATGGAATGATTGCCTCTGTTCACATAATACCCAGGGGGACACTGGTTGAAATGCTGGATTTTTTACTTGGCTTCTTTTGAGGCTAGCCATCGGTCTCAATTAGAAATGTGGAGTGACTAATCTGTTTTTCTGAAAATTCATTTTTTATGTGAAGATCTGAGCTACTTCTGTTGCTTGAGAAAACTTTCCAAATGAATCTGTATTTCCATGAATATTGAAAACAGAAAAGTAAATATTCTAGGATTTTGTGGACAGTATACATACAGTCTATCTTTTTTACAAATATACATACAAACTAAAGCAATACTTCTGGTTTTACTTCCAAGAATATATCTGTATAGAATTCTAGGAACCCACTTAGTGTCCATAGATATTGGTCAGTGTTAAAAGTAAAAAGGCATCTCCTAGAACTTCTAAAAGTTTGGGAGTTCAAAGATCTTTGGAGGTCATCTTAGGTTATGTCTATCCCAGTAGTTTTCATTTTAACTTCTTAAAACCTCATGGGGCAAAGCATTCCTACGAGAATATTATGTTCGCAGTCAATGAACGGTGAAATGCCAAAGGTTATTTTGGAGCTTTAAATGATTCAATCATATCACCAAATCATTTATCAAAATATTTTGTAGAGATAAGAGAGGGGGCCCATTCTTTTAGAGAAGTAGAGAAGACACAACACATAAAAAGAGTGAGTATATGTGCATACATATTTTCACACACTTATATATCACATATACAAAGGTGGTAACATTTTTTTCAAATGAAGCTTTATGCAAAATCCTAAGACATAAAATACTACATAGTAGAGGATCCATTATAGTGGCTCCTTAAACACCTAACCCCGCAAAACACCAGGATTCTGGGACACAGCTTGAAACCCTTACAAGGGGTTAGCAAATTTTTTTCCTGTAAAGGACCCAATGGGATATACTTTTGAATTTTGTGATCTGTACAATTTCTATTACAGGTACAACTACTTAATTATGCTATTGCAGGTAGAAGGCAGCCACCAACAACATACAGACCTTTTTGGGGTTTTGCCTCTTATTCTTTCATTTAGCTAAAGAAGGCTCTAAACAGAGAAGCAAGGTACCATTAACAGTGGAGCTAGACCTAGAACCACAGTCTCCTGATTTCCATTTTGTTTATTTACCTTTTACTGTGTTGGCTAATAAAAATTGTGTGTGTGTGTGTGAGAGAGAGAGAGAGAGAGAGAGAGAGAGAGAGAGAGAGAGAACAAAGCAAACCAATCTCTGAGTACTTTTTGTACTTTTTGCTAAGCACTTCATGGGTTACTTCATTTGATCCTTATAGAGGTACAGCACATTATCATTATCTCCATGTTACTGATGAATGAGTAGATGCAACCTCGGGGAGAAATTTTAAAAGGAGTTCTGATAGATTTAAGTAACTCCTCTTGAGGTGTGTAGCTAGTGAATGAAAGCCAGAACTTGGACTCGGACAATCAGAAGCCAGAACTCCTGACTAACCATTTTAATATATACGACCTTTCTCTTTATATAAGAAGGAAGCACCAACGTTTCTGTTGGCATTTGAAGAAGGTGGGCTGTGCCAATTACTTATCTAATATTTGGAAAGCTTAGTACCAGAGATAAGTTGGTAAAGGAGAGGGAGAGAAGAAAAGGGATTCATCATGATGAAGGTAAAAGTGAAGAATAAAATTTAGGATAAGAGAAGTATTAAATTATATAAACGTTTTTCCTTTCTATATATTTATGAGACCTAGAGAAAAGTCTGTAACTTATAAGATGGCTGGTTTTTGTTAACTGCACCTATAACATCTTGTATTGGTTGTTTTCAAGAGTTGTCCTTTCTAATGCTAACTTTAGATCTAGGGATGAAGCATTTACTAGATAATTGTCGTGTTTATGGGTAAGCTATACTCTTTTTGCTTTCAAAGAAGGTAGAATAATTATTATTGCTATTCTGGTCATGGTACCTTGGGGAAACTCATCCCAGTGGGAAACTGTAATAGAATTTTTCTTGGCCTGCTTAGTGGAGTTCAACTAACCTGTATGCTTATCTTCAGTCAATTCTGACAAGCTCCTGGGCCTTTTTCCCTTCCAAGATGTTGGCCTAGTGATTCCTTTGATGAGGAACACTTTTCATAAAATATTTGTTTCCTTTTTCAAAGTCAGTGAGATATGGAGAAACACACCTTGCCCTGGACTGCTTATTTTTAAGTTTTCTAAGCATACATTTCAGTACTTTACCATCTAGGCAAGGACTGCATGCTATCTAAGTTTAATTGCCTTTAAGTATAACTGCTGTAAGCCTTTGTAATTATACTTAACATTCCGTGCATTAACATTGCACTGCTCCCTTAGGCTTTTCAGAGTGATTCATGAATAAATGCATTCAACTTTAAATAGCTCATAAGGATTATAGAACCCCAAAGGTGAAGGATAGAAAATGTTTCCTACTCTCCAATTGTTCAAAGCTTAGCAAAATCCAAAGGCAAAGGCATCCATGACCTTTACGTTTTGGTTGCCCTACTTAGTATTGTTAAAAAATAGTCACATACCCCAGGAAAGAAAAGTTTTAAGCTGATTGAGAGAAAGCATACAATTTTTTTTTGTTTGCTTCATTTTCTTGGAAAAAAACATCTAGTGGATAAAAACATCTAATCTTAGAATTTGCCTCAACTGATTTATAAGGCTAGGTTGAACCAGGTCTGGAATGAAATGAAATGAAATGTTAAGCATAAAAAATCTTTTTAAAAAGTATTTATTTTCCAGTTTCCTAGCCAAAACACACCACAGGTTTGGTGGGAAAATATAAGGTAGGTTTCCTTCTGCTTGGACAAAGTTTAGCAAGATTTTTTGGGAACAGGGGCAATTCTAAGACAAGGAACATTTCATTACCTGTATATACCAGTACCATATCATGGGAAATTCTAGAAAGCAGTGATTTGGACTCACTGTCATGAAGGAGTTACTTGTTATTTGCAATGTGAGAGTTACGGTGATCCTGTTGGCTTGGCTGCAACTAAACTGGTGTTGCCAACAGTGCTAATGCGAGTAGCTTCTTATAACAAGGTTGCCTGTCTAGGTAGCTCAAAGGCTTGGGATTTTGCTGAAAAATCAAAGTTGAATTCCAGAATTTCTTTTCAATCAGTTTATTGGTAATAATTTCAATTTAGTCAAACAGTGGTAGTATCCCTAACCTTAGATTGTGAGGGAGTGATAATGATAGATGTATCCCACTTGGAAGAATTTCTGCTTTAGAAGAGTTTACAGGTTGATTTCTTAGCACTGAGGGGTCCTGCATTGTGAGAATCAGAATCTGTTCTTTCGCTAACAAGGTGGGAATGCTAACTTTTTCCCTGTCTTCTTGGATATTGATAATATGTGTAGCTTCTTTGAAGACCTCTGAGAGCCCCTTCATTTCTTTATTCTCATGGAACCAAGGTTTGGCTTGCAAGATATATGGTTACAAATATATTCTTATTTCTAACTTGCTTTCACTTTTTCTTTGTGATAAGGCTTATAGGCTTGCAAAGAGGAAGAATAATGTTGAACTCACTTAGTTTTAGATATAATTGTTTAATTTGAGAATATAAGGATCTTTGAAAGTCGCAGAATAGAGTTTGGAGATTAGTAAAAAATCTCAGACTTGGGCTTATGAGATACAAACCACACAAAAACAAATGGTGCAGGGATCTGAACAACTGCATGGCAGCCTTCCTTTAGAGAAGCGGAAGAAACTTTCTAGATGAGCAATGATGGATTGTCTTGGATAATTACAAGAGAAAGACTTCAAAATGACAATTCTGGCCTCCTTGTACCTTCATCAATTGCCTATTCTTTTTCTCCCAACTAGAAAACAGATAACTATACAAGAAAGGATAGGCTTCTTTTTCATACCAAATTAAATCTTTTTCCCTAGAAGGCCCCCTTCCCCTCTGTATAGCACATTTGTATTGTAACAACTAAAATAAGATATACTCTACCACCAAAAACATTCAAGTTTACAGTGAAGAGCAAAGGTGAAAACATCCATAAAGGGACTCTCACAAGCTCGCTCTCTAAAACACTGTTCTGAATGGGATAGACATAGGGAAGACACAGAGCTTGGGTAAGATAAAGATTAAAGAGGGTTTGGTTCTGTATTCCTTTCTCTCTTCAGATGCTGTGTATGAGAAATAAAAGGCAACATAGGACATGGTGATTTTGAAGCACAAAGTTGGATTGGGGTTTGTGTAAATGACTGTTTCATTCTTTCTTTTAACCTGAAAATCTTCCAACCTGGGTTTCCAGTTGAAAAAGAAGCAAGTGTATGTAGATAAGGTGGAGAAGATGCAGCAGGCTCTTGTACAGCTCCAGGCAGCATGTGAGAAACGGGAGCAGCTAGAGCACCGACTCCGGACAAGACTGGAGAGGGAACTGGAGTCTCTCAGAATCCAGCAGGTATGGAGAATTAAAGGGAGCGAGGGGTAGAAAGAAGAGAGGCAGAAGTAAGGAGGGAGAGATTCCTGGATACTCTTTATTTAACTGGTTATGCTTTCCTTCTGAGAAGTTTGTTTTTCTTTCACTATATCTATTGTACCTTTCTGGTTTTATTTAATCCTTCAGTCTCCCTAGAAATAAATAGACTCTTAGACATTGAAAAATTATATCTGAAAAAAATACAAATAAATAAAAATTATATCTGTTTGTAGTGCTGCATATCCACAGGGCTTCTTGCATGTTAGGCAAGCACTTTATCACCGGGCTGTATCCTCAGCAACATTTTATAATTGGAAATGGTCATTAGAAAACACATGACTCTGGGGGCAGGGAGATGACTCAGTGGAATAAACACTTCCCTGGCAAGCACAAGGGCCTGAGTTCAATCCCTGGTTCTGCAAAAAAAAAAAAAAAGAAAACACATGACTCTACCTCTTCTCAGGTTCAGAGAGATATCAAACCTCAGAAATGGCTGTGTGACTCACTAAGGATCATATAAATTAGAAACTGAATTCCAGATTTTTAAACTTCCACTTTCATAGGCATAGCAGTTTTTACCCCATTGATCCATTTTCTGAGCAACATGACAATTTGATGTGACAACGTCTTTTTCTGACAAAGGGAATCCCATACTTAATTCTAAGTCCTGTGGCTTTAGAAAGAGACCTGAATTTCCTTTTTTTTTCTGAATCAGAAGCCAAACTAGGAGGTCAGTGTGTAGCACCAGGGTAGAGAACTTACCTAGCATGCATGAGTCCCTGGGTTTGAATCTTCAGTACTGCCAAAAAAACCCCCAAAAAACAAAAAAAAGAAACAGAGTCCAAGCTGATATAACTTGGGCAATACTCACTCCCTCATTACCTTCCTATAAAATCTAGGCTATTAAAATGGGGCTCAAACACTAATGATTATTTTCTCATTAAACTTAGAGGTCTTTGTATCTCACTCAACAGCGCCAGGGGAACTCCCAACCCACCAACATTTCAGAATACAATGCTGCTGCACTGATGGAGCTCCTGCGAGAAAAGGAAGAGAGGATTCTGGCTCTGGAAGCTGATATGACAAAGTGGGAGCAGAAGTATTTGGAAGAGAATGTGATGAGACATTTTGCTCTGGATGCTGCTGCAACTGTGGCTGCTCAGAGGTAATCAGTTGCCTGAGAAAGGGAGTAGGGAGTAAAGGCAAGGTAGCTGATTCATAGACTTGCCAGTGTTGCATTTTCTTTACGTGCAGTTTATGCATAATCATTGTTTCCTTATTTATTTTTAGTACGTGTTTGCAATACATGCAGATTACACTCATCTTGGGGATTAGGTACTTGTACATAATACAACTTGTTGTTTTATTTTAAATTCCCTTTCCTCCTCCATTCCTTTAATTCTGCTTTCCCTTTTTTTGTTCTTATTGATATTCATCCTAGCACAAGCTTATGGCACATAATGTTTACATTTATTGACAGTATTAGGTTTCTGTACATGGCATAACTTTATGCTGCTTATTTCATTTTCCTCTTTCCATTACTCCTTGCCCTTGGTCTCTTGGGCACCTTGCCATTCATAAGAGATGAATCCCCTTGTCTCTTGTCCATCTTTTATTATTCCTCTAGTTATGCAGGAACTGAATGGTTGTGGGAACAGATGGTCAAGCATTTGAAAATTCAAGTTGCTTTATGGACTTCCTGGAATCCTAGTTGAGCCTGCTTTGGTAGCCACAATAACTGCAAGTGGGTTGAATATTTGCCGACCTCCTTCTCCAGAGCTGCAGATTCTTTCAGCACCATATACATGTTGTTTACCCCCAGGACTAGACTGAAGACCTCTCCAGAGAAATGCCACTCTGAAACTAAATTTCACTTAGGAGTGTCTTGTGCGGTTTGATAGCTCTGGCTCATGTCAGAACGTGTGTTGAACATGAGTCCGTCCCTGCCCTCTGTGAATGTCTGTATTTGAGGGCCATATTCTCTGTGTGCTTATCACATGTAAGCAGTCTCCTTCCATCTGGTGCAAGTCAAAAAATGGTAGGAAGATTTTTTTATTTTTTTGTTTTTATTTGTCCCTCTTCATATATTATAAAAGGTAATGTGGCCTTTGGAAGATACAGTTGCTTTTACCCTGTTTATCTCATTGATGTTAATAACATCAGCTAGGAAGAAAGAAACAACCAAAAGTAATCAGATGATGACTTGCATTGTGGTGATAACAGAGGATTGGTCTAGAGTTGGTTGTTAAAAGTGGGCTATTGGCATATTGCATCCAGGTAGGTTTCTATCCAGAAAGTTATTAAAAATCAGTGTTATTGGGGCTGGGAAGATGGCTTAGTGGAATAAGCGCTTCCCTGGCAAGTGCAAGGGCCCTAGTTCAATCCCCGGTTCCGCCAATAAAACAAACAAAACAAAAACAAACAAACAAAATCATAAAAATCAGCATTCTTTTTTAACATTATCCAAACACAGACAGTTCAGCCTGGAAGTGCTTGCTAGACTTTGGCTGGGATACATGTGTGAAGGAGGCAGTGGATACATTTAATTTGAATCCTTATGCCATATCCGATCCAAAGTTTGGTGTTTAAGAGCTGGGCTAGTATCCAGCTATTGTGGTAAACTCCTGTAATCTCAGCTCTTTAGAAGGTTGAGACAGGATGATCACAACTTGAGCTCAAAGTGGGCATTTTGGTAACTTAGTGACACCCTTTATCAAAAAAGAAAAAAAGCTGTGAATGTAGACTAAATGGCAGAGTACTCTTGGGTCCAATTCCTTGTCCAGAAAAATAAGAGCTAGGCTTAAGCTTTATAAACCCATTCTTGATTCTCCAGGAAGATATTGGGCATTGTTTTAATGTGGTCAACTTGTCTCTAGATTGTCCCTGTATCTTTAGTAGATTGAAACTGCTTGTGCTTTAAGTTCTTTGTAGGGTGAACCTTGATAGTTCTGTCTCCTGGGAATGACCATGCCATTGTGGGACTAGAGAGAACAGAAACCCCAGTTGTAATAGATGATGATCACATAGGCAGATTCCAATCAGAATGAAGAATCATTTTATCTACTAGTTGTTACCAAGGAAATACTTGTGCTCAGCACTTTTTCAGAAGATATTCCTGAAACCGTAAAGTGGAACTATTATGGGGAGGTCAGGAAATGCAAAGTTAGAAGCTTAAAAAGATATAGTCCAGGTAGAAACATAGAAAGGTACACTTCTATGGACATGCAGTGGGAGCAAACTTTAGAAAGCAGGGGTTGGTGGTACTGACTTCTTGTTTTAAAATTTCCCCTTTTGTTATTGATAAAAGTTTGTATACATCGATGGTGAAGAACTTGTGCATGTACATATCATATCTTGATCCTTTGTACTTTTTTTAGTCTCATACTTCTCCGTATTTTTATTCCTTTTCCATCTTAAAAAATCTACCACATTATTTCTTATTATCAGTTTTGTGTTTTATTCATGAAATTACTTATGCTTTGGATTTCTCATATAAGCCATGGGATATTTAACCTTCTGGGCCTGGTTTAGTTCACTGCAGGTCAAAATACAAGAAAAATAAAATTATGGAAAAAATGCAAGAAAAATAGAGAGGGGTTTGTTACTCAGTAGAACCTTTTTTTTCCCATAATTTTATTGAGAAACAAATAGCAATGAGACAATTTCAAATAAAATTGATAGGACAGTTTCAAAAATTAACACATTGCATACTCTCTTCCTGGTGGTTATTTGCTGTATAAGATGCAGACATGATATCCTATTTAGAAACACTATTAGAACAAATCCCTCTATTCATTAAGAGAATGTAACTAAACATCTATCTTAACCATTTTGAATACACAGATACAAAATGGACATTCATCTGTATCCCCTTTTATGTTTAGTTCTGTCATTTGAATATTATAGGTGTGTTAACTCAGCAAAATATTCTAAAAGAGTCCAGTAGCCGGTAATAGTATTGGGTCTTCCGCTTGACTGGCAATGTCAGAAGTTGTTGACCTGAGTCCCCTGCAGCTCAACATAACAGCATGGCTTTACTTCTTATATTTCGTTTTTATACTTTTCTGCTGGATGGTTAAGATCAAGATAAAGCAAAACCTATGCAACAAGAGTTGTAACTTTTGGATCTGATAAGGTTAGTGAAATCCCCTCAGGATTTATCCTGAGATCCTGTATCTCAGATTGTAGATCCTTTGTCAGTGTCACCCTGTGGATGACTAGCTTTCCAAGGTCAATTATGACTCAGAACATATGAGAACCTGTACTGTAACATCCTGTAACTCAGTTGTGCTCCAAACTTTCTGATCAAGGAGATTATGGGACCAAAGAGAAAAGTAATCGATGATGTAGAGTGTGCCTGAGGAGAGTCACATGGAGAGAAAACATTCTCTCAGGCCTTCACAGAGAGCACATTGGCCAAACAATGGCCGTGACTTATCCACAGGGTGACACTGACAAAGGATCAGTAGAATCTTAATATAGAGAAACTGTTACATCCTTCCTCCCTCTCCTCCTTCCTTTGCTTCCCTTCCCCTTCCCTTTCTTCTTCCTTCCTTCCTTCCTTCCTTCCTTCCTTCCTTCCTTCCTTCCTAAATAAAGCTCTGAGATTTAGGGAAACCCTCTTTTATTTTATTTATTTATTTATTTTGCGGAACTGGGGATTGAACTCAGTCCCTTGCGCTTACCAGGCAAGCTCTTATTCTACTGAGCTATCTCCCCAGCCCAGGAACCCTCTTTTAGATGGATGTCCAGAATCTGTTTGCTCACATAAGGCAAGTTTAATTTACATTTAATTTCCTTAAAAGGCCAGGTGAATGATTTTTTTGTTTAATCACTGTTTTCATTAGAATATTCATAATGATTATTATTTAATATGATAAGCCCTAGCCAGGTCTAATCTAGTAAGGACATGTGCTGTGCTAGTAATTCCACAAGCAAATGTTCCCGGTATGGACTGTGTACCTTATTTCAATGCTGTTAATCCAACCCAAAGAGACTGGGAAATAGGATTCTAAAATTTTTTAAATTGGGTTAATTGGATGGGGTGGTTCTTCAGCCCCTTCCATTTCTAGGATTATACTATATTTCAGAAGATAGTAAGTACTTCTTTTGTTATGTTGTGGTATTTGGTTCATTTTTCTATTTTCTTTATATATAAGATCACAGATTTGGGAAATAATATTGTGAAAGGTTTGTTCCAGAATCTATAGGATCTTCTACTTTTCTTGCCAACTTCTATTGTTATTCCTTTCCCCTTTGTACTTTCTTCCTTCTCCCAACTGTAAATGCAAGTGTTAACCCATGTTCTTCCTTTTGTCTCTTATTGGGTGTAAAATCTTTAATTTTTTTTCATTCAAAACAATTTTAGGGCCAGGGAGATGGCTCAGTAGAATATGCATTTCCCTGGCAAGTGCAAGGGCTTGAGTTCAATCCCTGGTTCCACCAAAAAAAAATAATAATAATTTTTAGTGCTGAAGCTATTGGCTGCAGATAGAAAGTGCTCAACATTTATTTGAAGAAGGAAGAACATAAATGAAAAAGGAAGGAGAAAGAAGAAATAGAAGAGGGAGAGGATTTTGAAATATATCAGCTATATCCCTAGATTTGGTGGCACTTTTTTAAAAATGTATTTGGTACAGGGTCTCACTACACAGCTCAGACTCATAATGATCTCCTGTTTTCAGCCTTCCCAGAACTGGGATTAATAGGATTGCACCGCCACACTCAGACATGGTGGCCAGCTCCATGCACCCAGGGTTGGGGCCAGTAGGCCATGTGGTGACAGGGATCAAACCCTGGTCCCTGCACTTGTCTAAGCACACACTTAGTCTGTTGAGCTATCTTGCTAGCCCAGTAGAACATTTTAATAGCCTGCTTGATTTCTATGTATTCTCCTGTTATCTGAAACTTAATATATCTCAGACCTAATAGCTCACAGGTAAGTGACAGGTTTCCTTATTAGGACAGCTTTCTAGGGTGATGTCAGTGTTAGTTATAAAGGATACATTTTTTTCAATTCAAGTACAGTATTAGATACATTTTTAAAAGCCTTCTTTTAAGTGTACAGTTTGATAAATGTTGGTAATTAGATATAACATTGTAGCCACCAGTGCAGTCAAGATAGGGAACACATTCTAAAGTGTCCTTGTGTTCACTGAACTTGATCCCTGCCTCTAGGCAATGACTGATATGGTTTATTATCTTAAAATTGTGTTTTCCTCGCATGTCATATAAAAGGACTCAAACTGTGCTTACCCTTTTTTATTTGAGTTCTTGAACTCAACATAATGATTTTGAGCTTCACCCAAGCTGATAGATTTATTAATAGTTTATTCTTTTATTACTTAGAAGTGTATGTACTCACCTGATGATAGACATTTGGGTTGTTCCAAGTTTAGGGTCATTGTTAACACACACATCGATTTTAGCATAAGGAAAAGCGAGTTTCTTTTCTTGAGTGTGAAGGCATAAATAGTGGTCTGTTTATAGCCCTTTATGTGCCTAAATTCTCTGTAGCACCCCTTGGCAAAGGGAAAGCTATTGACCCAATGATTTCAGAAATCTGTTGATCCAGTGGTTTCAGGCAGGATCAAGGTGTGAAAAGGTACATGTGGCCTTAAATGGCTTAAGAATGGGTATTTCGCTGAAATGAAACATGCTGACACTGCCCTTCATACTGAGGTAGACCTAGGTGTCACATACACCAACTCTATACTGTCCATCAGTTATATGCTTAGAACTTGGTGAAAAGTTAAGGGAGGCAATGAGAGAAAAAGATAGAAGTAATCAGTACATCTGTAAGTAAGGGAATTTTTGCTTATTTCAGATGTGCATTTGGTACTTAACATATTTCTTTGTTTAAAGGGATAATGAGAAGTTGATCAAAGATGTGTAGTGCTTAGTATTCAGGGTGATTGTAGCACTTTACACTTATGATTTATCTTCACACTAACTTGTGCTGTTATAAAGGTGAAAATTGAGCACAGAAGAGTTAAATAATTTAGGCAAGATCACATATGACTACTAAAAGGCACACAAACCAGAATTTAAATCTACGTTTTTGTCAACTTAGTTCATATTCTCTGCTGCCTCTAAAATATGATGGGCATCAAAGATGACAAAATAGGGATAATTAGCTGCTTAATAAGATGTTATTTGAAGCTCACTATTTAGTCAGTTGGAAATATTATAAATAATGAGATAACATTGGCTACATTACAGCTCCATGCTATTGTGTCCCTAGAGAGTCTTTAGATGCTTAATATGAAACCCTACCAAGTATGAATTTCTCTTCAATCACAGGAGACCCCATTTGGCAGTGTAGATTCTGAGTTTTCAGCCTATAAACAGTGAATTTAGCTTGGAAGAGCAGCAAAAGGATTACAGTTACCACCCAGTTAATGATGCAGTTTATGATTTATGATTTTGCATTTACTGAGTCAGTTCAGCTTTTTACCTTTATCTGAACTTAAGTGTTTCATTTCTATTTTGGCTGAAGTAAATTTGGGATAGGAGGAAATAAAGAAAAGCAGAGAAGGTGGCAGATGTTCATGTGTATCACACAGGGTTGTGTATTCCTTCCTTGTTGGCATCTCTGTTTCCATCTTCTGCTTTTTTCTCATTCTACATTATTCCTTATCTTATTCTGTATTGTAGCTTCTCTGTAATAATAGCAAGGACAGTAACTATGGCAGTAACTCTTAGTAATTCTGACATCTGTAAAATTGACATTAGAACTCCGAAAACTTGTTAGATATTGTCAAATATCTTCTATGAAGATACTTTCCCTCCAATGTGCCTGAAACCAAGACCCATCATAGCAGTTTCTAAACTTTATCTCCATGTTTTCCCATGACAGCAAATGGCATGCCATCTTCCCTAGCCATTTGATTTTGATATAATAAAGTTCCCATTTGTTCTTTTTTCCCCTACCACTTGCATTGAAATAGTTCCCAAGTTTTATTAGTATGTTTCTACTTTCCTTCGCACTTCACTGATCTATGTTTTCATTATCTCTTGCTGGGATTATTATAATAAGCTCCTCTACTGGTCTGATTCCAGTGTTTCCTCCCTTTTAAATACTCCATCCCAGTGCAGCAAGAGACAGTGCTAAAGTACCAAAGCTCAGTGCAGATCATTTCATTCTCTTTGAAAAGTTCTAGCTAGATGTAGTGGCATATGCCTATAATCTTAGCACTTGGAAGACTGGGACAGGAGGATTACTGTGAGTTGGAGGCCAACTTGGGCTATGCAGTGAGTTCAAGGGCAGCCTGGCCTATATGGCAAGACCCTGTCTCAAAAAAAAAAAAAAAGAAAGAAAAGTGCTAGTAATGTCAAATATCTATTGGAATGTAAGTCCCAACTCTTTCCTACTGTGGTTAATTGTTTGCTTTTTGTCTTCCTTTGCATGTCTCCTTCAGTTGTGGTCTAGTCTTCCTATGCCTCACCCTTCTGCCTGCTCCCAGTAATTTGAAACATAGTGCTTTCTTTATAGTATAGTTCTTGTGCTAAGTAGATAAAAGGATGCTGCTCATAGAAAAGATGAAATTGAATTTTAAATTGCCAATATGTATTCTTAATAGCAGGTCATAGTGACATTCTAGAGAGGAATTTGAGTAATATTATTATAATAACTTAATTTGAGAAAGGAAAGAGAGAAGATGATTGAAGGGTATTGAAGATACTGTTTCCTTAAGAATTTGAGAATGGCTAATGTAAATTTGGGAATATGCAGTTCAGAGTTTGGAGGCAGTTTTTAGGCTGTTGCCAGTTATCTCTCATTTGATGCTTGTAAGGATAGTCTGAGGCTATTAGAAATTGCTCTGTCAAATACTGTGCTTGCTTGCTCCTAAACCATTGACTTAGTAACTCTAGTGTTCCAGAAGGAAGATTGATGCTAAAGGCTGTCCTGGAAGCCCTGTAGGAATTCATTAAGTGCCCCATATTCACAGACTCCATTCCTGAGGAGTTCACAGTGTCCATATCAATTAGCTGGCAGAGCTCTGTGTACCCAAAATGGGCTTTTATGCAATGAAAATGGCAGTAGGCCAGCACCAGTTCTCCCAGTGATAAACCGTACGTTCCAGTCCCCAGTATCCATAGACACCATGCACTTTTCAAGAGGTCCGGTTCTAAAGCCTCAGCCATTAGTTCACATTGGCACTCTGTAGTGCAGGAACCACTTCCAGGATTATATCAGTGTCCTCTCTATGTGCTCTTTCTTAATAATAAATGGCTTTGTTGAGTGCTTGAACTGTGCGTGATGCTGTTTGTTTCTACATGCACACATTTGGTTTAATTTTTCCCTGATGAAATGAAGACACAATTATGCTTCCCATTTTGCATATGAGGAGACAGAGGCTTAGAGGGAGATACTGACTTTTTGAGGTCATAAAGCTTGTTAGTGAAAGAGTACTTGGAAACTGGGACTAGACCTGGTGTTGTGAATAGTCAGAGCCTGCTGTCAAGCACACTGAAGTGTCATTTCCTCTTGGAGTACCCAACAGGACTACAAACAAGTGAATTGCACTAGAGTAAGTATAGAATTCTTATGTGTTAAAAAATTTAATAAGGTTTTATAAAATTCAGCAAATGGCAAGACCAATTGTATCCCTTTCCCTCCTTGCTCTTGTTATTTCTCCATCCAAATAAAACGTTTCAGTCATGCATATAAAGTACTAGCATTTGGGAAAGAAGTGGTTTTGCAGAAGCTTAGCAGTTTCCCCATCATTCATGTCAATTTTCTACATATGTGTTCCCCAGCCACTTTCCTGCCATTGGCATTGGTCACAATCTTGAAGCTGACAGAACATAGTTATATTCTTGTACAAAATATGCCTGGAATCTCTAGCAGCATCTCATTCTCATAGAGTACTGTAAAGCACAGTCAGTTCATTGTTCTTGGCCTATTGTGTGATTTCCTGGATGACCTATGTAATTTCATCATTATTCTCCTTAATCTTAATACCTATCTGTCTCTTTTCATCTCTCTCCATCCCTCTGTACCTCTGTTCCTGTCTCTTTCTGTTAGGCACACACACCTTTTTCCTTATTAATTGGATCCTTCAACTGATAGCATGAGAAACTTTTTTTTTCCTGAGAAACTTTTAGATGGGACATGGTGGCCCCTTATACAGTTGGAAATCTTTCAAGAAAAGAAATCACTTACAGTAGTTAGGATAAAATCATTGATTGGTGCTAGAATGTTCCTGATGATGATTAGATAAGGAATCAAGTGACACTGGATCAGAGGCCCTCTTTTTCAGCTCAGATAGCCAACCTCATCTTAGCTGTTCACCTGTCTATTGTTTGTTTCTTGTGCTCTGGTGTAGTTACTGATACGTCTGTCACAATAAATTACTTAGTACAGTCTCTGATTTCTTTCAAAATCTATCCTTTTCCCTTCATGTCTGTCATGAGATTAAAGTAAATATGTACATATTCCTATTGCTTGGTCATGATCTAAAATAACAAAGGGACTGTCTGCCAGAAAGTTTGAGGAGGATAACTGTCCAGTTCTGCAAATTCCATAGAGTCCTTTGAAAGCCACATTCATGTCAATAACTCTTCTTTCTGGCAAGCTGAATCTTCCTATTTGGAAGCTCTTACCACTAAATCACCCAGAAACTATTCCTAACAAGATTGATTTCTGCTTACAGCTTTCTAGAAAATTCTTCTTTGATTTAGGAAGGAGGATAGGATTAGTTGATTTTGTTGCCTGCCCATCCTTATCACTGCTATTCTCCCTAGGGATACAACAGTCATCAGCCACTCTCTGAACACAAGCTATGACACAGCTCTGGAAGCTCGTATCCAGAAGGAGGAGGAAGAAATCTTGATGGCCAACAAGCGTTGTCTGGACATGGAGGGCAGGTAAAATGGTGATCTGGATGCTGATGGATCTGAGAAGATGGTATAGAGACCAGATAGGTCAGTGGGGAAGGACCAGCATCTTTATGCCAAACTGGGAAACCAAATCGTGCAACCTTCTCCCACCACCTTTACTCCTGCCAGCCTGTTACATAGAGTTTGAGATATGTTAAACATTACCTTGATCATTTCCACTGTGAAATTCCAAATAGTGTTTCTATTCACTGGCTGTCCAACCTGCTGCCCATTTACCATCTGACTGAGCATCATTGGTAACATTTTTACTGTGGTATATTCTTCTGGAACTCTTAACTCTTTGTAGAATTACCTCTTAACTGTTAATTCTGTGACACAGTGAATTTCTCATTCATTCACATTTAAAAAATGAGGCAAATGAAGCTCTATTACTATTGAAGGTGATGGATCATTCAGATGTTGCTTCTCTCATATCTAGCCTTTCTTTTTGCTAAGACTTGACTGTGACCTTTGAAAGTGAAAGCAGCATCTCCCGTATGCTCTGTTGTATCCATCTGGGTGGACAGAAGAACATTTTTAAAAACCTGTAACAAAATTAATTATCTTCGATTCAAAACACTACTTAGTTGAAAAGATAAAGGATGCTCAAATTTATGTAGGCTATGACATCAGAACACAGAGACAGCATTAATGTTTCTGTATGCTCTTTTTCTCTGACTCCTAGAATCAAGACCCTTCATGCTCAGATTATTGAGAAGGATGCCATGATCAAAGTACTCCAGCAACGCTCCCGGAAGGAACCAAGTAAAACAGAGCAGTTGTCATCCATGCGGCCAGCAAAGTCTCTGATGTCCATTTCCAATGCCAGCTCAGGCTTGCTTTCTCATTCATCCACACTGACTGGAGTGCCCATCATGGAGGAGAAGAAAGATGACAAGAGCTGGAAGGGAAGCCTAGGTAATGGGACAAAGGAAGATCATAGTGCCATGTTCAAAGTGTTCCACCTAGCAAAGAAAGGTGCAGTGGGCCAGAAGCTAGAGAAAAGGGTGTACCAATTAGGTTTTAGTTCTTCTGAGGTGCTAGCTGCATATCCAGAATCTCTTCTAGCCTGTGAAGTCTCATGGTGAGAACACTAAGTCCAAAGCTTGAAAAAATAAAAATCCTGAGTTCTGTTTGGGCAGAAAGCAAGATAAATTTCAAGAACACTTTTCTCAGATTTGGCTTTTGTCATGTGGGACCTCTTTCCAAAGTCTATGCAAGCCTTCATGTTGTTCAAAATTTTAAAATTGCAGCATTTGTTCTTACCTTTCTTACAATGGGAGGACCCAGAGTTCTCATTAAGGTAAATGGAGCCTAGTGGCAGGGTTTTGCTACCAGAATATTAAGATATTAGAAAAGAATGTACTCTTATTTAATTCTTGTCCATTTTGACCCTTTTAATCAAAACATCAAGGAACACATAGATAAATACTATGAGCCACATTCTTAGAGTCTGAGGAAGCATGCTTTACATATGTGTGTATATAATTTTATTTTAGCTCTTTTATTGTTTTTATTACCTTTCTTTATCCTTCTAATGTCTTTTTTTAGAATAAACATTTAGGGAAACCATGGCCATCATCACAAGGTCCAATTCCACAATTATTTGCATATCCATGTGTTCACTGACTTCTTCACTCACTCCTAATCCTTAGTAGCTTTCTGGTAATATTTAGTGTTGGTTATAGCTGGAAGCAAATAGAAAAATTCTGACAATACAGTGGAACTCACTCATCTGTGAAAAAATAAGCCAGATACTGAGGACCCTTAAAGCTTTCATATGTACTGTTTGGACTTGAATAATGAGGACCAGAAGGGGTCTTCCAACTTCCAAAGCAGTGTCTAAGTCATTGAGGGAAATACCCAATTCTAGGTTCAGTGGAGACAAAAGTAAAGAATTCAGAGCCATTCAGATTACCCCTGAACCTTTGCAAGGGATGGTAGCCAGTTAAATGTCTAGATTGGAATCCCTTATTAATTTCTGCCTTTTGTTTCCCTCCCTCATTTGTAGGCATTCTCTTGGGTGGCGACTACCGTGTAGAGTCAGTCTCATCCACCCCTTCACCTGTGCCCCCCTCAACTCCCCTGCTCTCCGCTCACTCCAAGACAGGCAGCCGAGACTGCAGCACTCAAACTGAACGTGGAATGGAATCCAACAAAACTGCAGCTGTTGCTCCCATCTCTGTTCCTGCTCCAGTTGCTGCCACAGCCACTGCTGCCCCCATCACTGTCACTGCTGCCACCAACACTGCCAGTGCAGCTACCAACACCATCTCTATGGTAGCTGCTGTTCCAGCTGCTGCCCCTGCGGTTGCTGCTGGCCCATCTCCAGCAACTGCTGCTGCTATTGCTGCTGCTGTTTCTCCAGCTGCTGCTGTTCAGATTCCAGCTTCTGCATCTGCTGCTGCTGCTCCTGCTCCTGTTGCTGCTGCTGCTGCTGCAGCCGCCGCCGCTATTCAGGTTGCTCCAGCTGCTCCAGCTCCAGTTCTGATTCCAGCAGTGGCTCAGGCTTCTGTTCAGGCTCATACTCAGGCACCGACTCCAGCTCCAGCTGCAGCTCCTACTCCAGCTCCAGCTGTAGCTCCTGTTCCAGCTCTAGCTGCAGTTCCAACTTTGGTTCAGGCTGAGGCTCCTGCAACTCCAGCTACCAGTGGTTCTGGAACATACCATTTGTCTGTACCAAGTTTGACCTGCAATCCAGACAGCACAGGTAATAATCATTCTCTGTAACAAACGGCTTTGGGTTCTTCCCTCAAAAACAGATTTGTTTGCTGGGCTACCATGGCCCATGCCCTGTAATTCTAGCAACTCAAGAGGTTGAGGCCACAGGATTATAAATTTGATGCCAGCCTAGGAAACTTGGCAAAACCCTGTCTCACAATAAAAAGTAGAAAATAAAAGTGTCTGGGGTTGCAGCTCAGTGGTTGAGTGTCCTGAGACTCAATTCCAGTACCAAGTGAAAAGAAAGAAAAGAAAAGAAAAGAAAAGAAAAGAAAAGAAAAGAAAAGAAAAGAAAAGAGAAAAGGAAAAAAAAAGAAAAGAAAAGAAAGATTGATTTGTTAGTGCCTACCATTTAGATAAAATTGTTCATTTGGACTGAGTTTTTCATATTTAAAAAGGATTTGTCAAGAGAAGAAAGGAATCTATAAATGACTTCTTTTTATTCACTGACATAGGAACAGGAATGAGAGACTTCTTCCAGTAAAGTAAAGCAGGGTGGGGAGGAGAGTAGCAGGCAGGCCTCACCTGCCATTACATTCATGAGGGTTCTACCATTGTATTTGAAAAAAGATGGTCATTGTTTCCCTTTATTTCCATTCAGATGTTCCTGTTTTGCACTCCAGTACTCTGGAAAGAAAAACTGCGTTTCAGATCCTGGGACAAGAGCCTGATGCAGAGATGGTAGAATATCTCATCTAAATGGCCCAATCAAAAGCTGTTGTTCATCAAGGATGATTTTAATGCTGTTCTCCTTTTGTTTGTTCTTATTTTGAGAGTGAAGACAAGGGTTGGGGGAAGGGATGTTTTTTAAAGGGACTTTTTATTGGAACAATATAATTGTTAAATAATACCACATGAACTCCACTCTATTCTGGTAAACATAGAGAATACCTCTAAAAGATAGATTAATCCGAATGTACTCTGAAGTTTATTGTTGGGATGTATACAGATACTAGGACAGTTAACAAGTAGCTATACATTGATATTTTCAATGTGCTTAAATTTGTTTCAGTTTTTCTATTTGAGATTTTTATTGAAGAGCACAGTAAGTGTTGAGTACAGTGTGTAACATGTAGTTTGGAAGTGGGAAGTTAGAGATTAAGTGTGTGTTCTCTTTGTCTAGTTATTACCTAGACAGCAGCCAGAGAAAGCTCTCACCATGGGCTCATGCAATGAAATAGTTTAAGAGCTGTGTAAACTTGAGGAAATATAAGGCATATTGGGATATGGAAGGGTGCTGGAGCTGATTTTCCCTCCCAGTGGCTAGCTACCTGCACCCCAGTAGACTGCACCTGTCTACATTTCAGCAGTGCTTTGGAAGTTGATTATTTTGGTTCCCTCCTGGAGATTCATACATTCATTTATGTACTCTGGAGTAATTTATGCATTTGGATAATTAATATATTGCTTTCAGATGCTAGGAAAGTAAATTAACTGGGTGATATATAACTTCCAGTCCCTTGGAGAGTTAGACATCATAGGTCTTGCTCCAGAGTTGCATGAGCTGTCACGTGTAGGCTGCTGTAGTTGGGTGTAGCCATGAGCACAGCTCACTTGCCTGTTGTAAGACCAGCCAGCCTAGTGTTTACTTCTTCTATGGTGTACATACACAGGCTGCATCACCAGTCTCCAGTGGCCAGTAATTTGCAAAACAAGGAAGTATTTTTGCTGACAGGTTGAGTGCTTTGAATTTCTTGTGACTACTTTAAAATAACTCCTGTGATTTAAGTTTTCTCCAATCCTTAGCATGTCTTAAGAAGCATATGTTACTGTCACCCCCAAGGGAGTAGCATCAGAAGTCCAAAGTACTGTGCTGCAGTCAGAGGAGTGGTTGATTGCAGTGGCCTCGTCAACTACCTCTTTTCATCACCAGTAATTTCTCCTTGGGATCCCTTTGGGAAACAGTGATAATATGCATGTGGGTGGGGACCAAAGGAAGCTGGGTCATGAACTTGCCATAGGGCTGCCTCCAAGGTGTCCCAGAGGGATGCAAGTTACTACAGGTCCTTACCCTGTGTCACCTCTCTGCCCTTCATTTAATGATAAATCTACATATAGTGTCATTAGCATCAACTTCCAGGTGTTTAGGGAGGGTAAAGGGAGGAGGGTTGTTAGGTAAGGGAGGGGTTCTATGTTTATGGATGTGTTAGTTAGAAACCAGATTAATAGAAAAGTAGCCTGATAGTGGCAGGAAGGAACTTTAGCAATATAGTCTTATCTCCTAATTTTAGTGATGAAGCATCTGAGACTTGAAGAGGATCAATAACTTTAAGATCACACAGAACATATGCTTATTCTGAAACTTATCATGCTTTTTTTGCGGGGGGGGGAACTCTTATAGGTAAAGCAAGAGCCTGTTTTAAGAAAAGGTATCTTCATGGTCCAGGTTACATGCACTTACAAAGTATCCCTGGCTTGAATAGTTTTTCCAGGGCTGTGAATTCCTGTTTTGTCTGTATTGCAGTGCCTTGTACAAGGTTTTCCCTTTCCTGATTCCATTTTAACATTGAATCATAAGAAATATCCACCTAATAAATCACCTTCACTTTTTCTCTCTGAGAATGGGCACCTTGGGTCTTTTTACCAGGTTTCCCTTTGAGTATAGGAATAGTGTATTTACCAGTATTTCTTTATAGTTCCTAATTACCTTCCAAAGGAGTTATTTGTTGTTGAGGAGGGGGCAAGAGGGAAAACAATGCAATTTTCAGCCAGTCTTTTCACTTTCAATAATGAAGTGATCATCCTACACGTTGATATTTGGTTGTAAAATGAACACTAAGTAGAAATTCAAAGTGCAGTTATATTAATATTCACTCATACTGCCATTAGTCATAGGGGAAAAAAATCCTCAAAAAACCCCAGCAAATTTCAGAAGTAAGTTTTTATCTGGGCAACTAAATAAGAATAAACCTTTCATTGCTAGAATTTTTGCTGGCTCTGAGAGCCATAATTGTAATCACATTCTCTTCAGTGACAAATGCACATTTCACACTGTGTGGCAGATATCTCTTTAGGCTTATGAGTTTTATAGAAAGGAAGAAATACTTGCCCACATAGTGTTTTGAATTCTCCAGAATTTCTCTGCCCTTTTATACCAGCAGCAATTTGTCTCTGCTCAGTTTTCAGTCATAGGTAATTTGTTAAATTAACATTGTACATCTAAGAAGATCATGCCAGTGTATCCTGTTGTGGTGAAGATAAATTCCACCTTTTTAGAAAATCTTTACTAAGTATTTCGAAAATATAGGCTTATGAGGAAAATCTCAAGTCGGTCACACTTATGCAACTGTGTGGATATAACATTTGGGGGACCTTCCAGAACTCCCACCTATCTATGCATTTTACTGCCACTTCAGGGCAGGAGGGTAACCTTATTGTCTTAACTTGTACTGCCTGGTGGTATATGGGGACCTTCTAATTCAGTTGTACCCCAATGTCCCATATATAGGAGAGCTTAACTAAATTGACCTTTCCTTGATATAAAACCCCTCTGTTAATGTTTTGGAAATATAAGTAGCTTGAACTTTCTTTTGAAATCATGTATCTTGATTGTTGTCTAAATGAAGGATTTAATCTTAATGCTGCTTTTGATCTTTAGGGTGATGGGACAGCAGGAATCTGAAATATTTGACATCATCTGCCATAAGAAACGTAGGAAAAGACATGTCATTTTCTCCTTTTGTTATACTGCTGGGTGGGTATAAATTAGAAAATGAACAAGCTGATTGTACAAACTACTCTTAATGAAGAGCCTAAATACTGCAGAAGCTTAAACTGTATACATATGTACTAATTTCATGTATGTTAGCCGTACAATATTGTGTTATCGCCAGTACCCATTTACATGTGGAATGACTTGTTTGCAGTGTATGTCAGTTTACTGACAGTGTTTTCAAAGGAAGGTATCAGTTGTGGGCTATTTATTGGTCACCAATTTCACCCCACCGAGATCCTTGGAAATGTATCTTCCAAGGGTCATCTATCATCAGTAGGAGGAGTACCAGGAGTTTGTTTATTCTGGTAGCAACGATGGGTTGCATGGAGTTTATCAAACCTCCTTCTGGTGTTTCTTGTGACTAATGGCGTGTGTTTGTAAAATGGATAGCTAGGGTGGGCAGATGGCTAGAGAAAAATTATCTGTAGTTTAAAATATATGAAGCCCCATAACGATTGTGATTCCATTCTGTAATCAGCACAACTAGTTCCAATAAAGTTAAGCAGGTTTAAATCTATTCTGTGCCTATCTTTTCACTGACAATAAAATTAACTATTTTAAAATGCAGTAATGTGTGGAAAGTGCTTTTGTGTTTACCCTGCAGAGGCTTTTTTTGTGCTATATCAAAGAGTACTTTCAGTGAAATTGCCTTTCCAAGGCAGCATTCTGTATTATTTCCATTTACTTAAAGTATGCAATGTGATTACAGATTACATAATAAGACAGCATGACAAGCCACATTCTCTAATTTGCATCTTTTTGTATCCAGGTTCCAAGAAGTAAAACCATTGCCCCTCAAAGCAGAGAATTCATCCTTTGGTTAGAATTTTGCAAGGCCCTTTGTGTCCCTGTTCATATGTCAATTCATCAGTTTTGGTTGAGGGGGCTTGTTATTGTTATTAAAAGCAAATCACAACTACAAGTTTGCTCTTCACTGCAGATGTTAAGGTCAGCTTTATGCTCCATTTTGTGTGCAACCTGCTTACCATGAGTTCTACACTGGAGTAGTAAGGAAAAGATCCAACAAGGACTTTGAAATAACATACCTCCAGCATAACTAGCTTGATAGATCTGCAGAAGGGTTGAGGCAGGGGCATATAGTTCATTCAACTGTAAATTTGATTTTTTTATGCAAGGTTTCATTCTCCATGTTTATTATAAGTTATTTGAAAACCACCAAAAAATCTTTTTTGGGACACAGGATGATATGAAGTAAATCATACGTTCTTACAAACCTTTGCAAAACATTCCTTTCAGAAATATCTTGTACCTTGCTCTTAATCAGCATTCACTCATGGGAAAAAAAAGAAAATATTCTTACAAAATGTATGACATCACATTGTCGAAACACTTCTAGAAATTATGCATTATGGTAATTACTTGATCTAGTGTCTGCCTCTTACTTTATTTCTCTTCCTGTGGGATTTCCATACTTAGTTCAGTGAACCTTATGTGAATTACGTAGTTGGGGAAAAACAGTCCTGCTTCCCTCCTTTTCCACATTCATCTTCCTGTATAAGAAGGCTTTTATTGAAGGAAAAGAATGCAAATGGCTTGGTGTTAGAACACTGTGTACACTGAAATTTGAATGAAAAACCATTGATTATAAGACTCACTTTCCAAGAAGAAAAGTGTTTTCTATAAAACTGAGATTTAATATTATCACAAATATTCACTCCTCAGATGTATGAACAGACCAAATCCACTGTGCCTGTTTTGCTTCCCACAGTTTTTTGTTTGCCAGTCACCTCTACCAAAGGATTTAGCCAAATGTGTTGCTGAGTAACTATTTAATGGATGTTACTATACTGGCAAAAGGAACCTAACACAACATTTTAAAAAAATACAGTTCACAATTCTAGCTTATTGAAGAAAAACATAAAGGGAAAATACACACATTTACAATTCATTGTGATATAAAAATAGCAAAAGTTTGGAAAAGATACAGCACAAGTGCAATGAGGGATGAGACAAGGCAATAAAGAGGCGCTATCATGAGCTTTGAAGACAATGTGGATATTTACCTGGAGTACAAGGTGTTGCAGATTCCATGTAAAAGGAATAGATGTGCAAAGGCAATCTCACTTTGTCAGACCTATAGTCAGATTAAAGACCCTAGAGAATAGCTTTGAATATTAATAGCCTCCTAATGGCAACTTTCAAACTCAATCAGGAGTTGAAGGTAGTATTGGAGAAGGCACCAGAGTCTGGAATTCTAGTTTTCTATCTGCTAGTAAGCAGATGTTTACCTGAGGACAGATTTCTTAACAGAATGGGAGAAGTTTACCAGTAAAACAGGATAAATACCTGTCCTTGTGGACCTCATGAAAAGGGGGTAAGAAAGCATCACAAAGTGAGAATATAAAATACGCCAGTCAAAACAATGGGCTGAGTCCATAAAGAAGTGGTTTGTTAACCTTTTATTATGAAAAATTCCAACATATAAACAGAATACCTAAGGCTCCTCTAAGAGCCCGTTACTGGTCTTGGACAATTGTCAATGCATAGCCAATTTGGCTTTATGTAATGACCTTCACCCACTTACCTTGGATTATTTTGAACTATGGTCCAGACATCATAGCATTTTAGCCATACATATTTTGGTACAAATAAATATTACATTTTTAATATTCAAAACTGAAGAGTACCAAATCTGAAACAAGATTATACAACCCAATAAATACAAAGTGATAGCATGTTTGTGCTTTATCACTTAACTTTGATTTTCAGTGTTTGCCTTAGACAAAAACCTATGCTCTCTGAAAACAGAATGGTTTCTTCTCCCACAATCCATGTATTGAAAGGCAGGATGTTTTCATTCAAGGCTTCCCAGTGTAGAATCCAAACCATTATTTTTTTTTCTCCACTCACACAACAAGCTCTGGTTCATTTAATGTTTCTGTCATCCAGCTGTTCATTATTTATCCTCATCTACTGATTTGGACACAATCCTCAGTGCACTGATGATTTTGGCCCCTAGACCACAGTTGACTCCACCCTGTTTTGACCCAACTGGTATCCTGGCCTGTCAGCTTATTGACCTCTCCACCTCTCCTGACCTCACATCTCTCTTAAGCTCCCTGTGCTCGTGTCCAAGCTAGACCTGGTCATCTTTCAGCACCACTCCACTGTGGACATCACATATTCCAGTGCACCACTCCCTGGCCAGTCTACTAAGTTTGCCTATTCTTATTGAAGCTATTTGTCAGATCCCCTGATACCACCACTTTCCAGGATTTCAGCTCTTGTCTGCCTGATCCAGGTTTCATGTTCTGTCACCTGAACCCTCAAATCTATTCATAGAAACTCATGAGTCATCCTTGACACCAGCCCCATAGTCTATATCCAATTCATTATAATCATACAAAAGTAAATGTCAAACTAACCTGTTTTCTTCGTTTCATCTCTATTGTCAACAACCTGTTCTAAGCCACCTGCTTTTACTGTTTCTTTAGCCTATTAATCTTCCTATGCTTGTTTCACTCTTTCACTCCAGTCTCTACTCTGCAACAGATAGAGTTCATGTAAATATTTCCTTGGTTGAAACTTTTCAAAGCACCCTTTGCAAAGTAAATAAAATAGGGCCATAGGAGTTCAAACATCTAAGCAAAAGCTTTCAAATTGATGGATTTAGATTTCTGATTCCATTAGAATCATTCTCATGTTTGTTCTAAATATTTTCCATTTATTCTGCTCAGAGGATACAACTGACATGGCAAAATAAATGTCTATATTATACTAATTATATACTCTAGTATTAATTTAGAGAAATATTTTTTAAAACTTCTAAAATTTATTTTAAAATACATAAAAATTGTGCATAGTGACAGAATACTGTGGGTTGTTTATGTGTATATTTTGTAATGTTGAAATCATGGTGAACATGTTCCATTGCCTCAATTATCTGTAATTTTTCATGTTAAAAACATTGAATATTCTTTCTTCCAGCTTTTTTGTGATCTAAAGTGTATCACTGTTATCTATATTCACCCTACCACGCCAGAGCACACCAGAACTTCTAGCTTCTGACTATATTTTTTTTTTAGCTTCTGACTATATTTTAGTACCTACTGATCAATCTCACCTTGTCCTTCTTGCTCTTCCTCTTCCAGACCTGTGATAACCATCTTTCTACTCTCAGCATCTATGAAGGTGGGATTTTTTTTTGGTGGAACTGGGGATTGAACTGAGGCCCTTGTGCTTTCCAGGCAAGCACTTATTCTACTGAGCAATCTCCATGGCCCCAGTGAAGGTGGGATTTTAAGGTTCCAAATATGAGTGGGATCAAAAGCAACATTTTTTTTTACTTATTTCTATTTTTTTATTTTAAAGAGAAAAAAACAAAAACAAAGACAGAAACAAAGCAACATAAAACAATATAAATGGTACAAAATTTCCAAACAAGAATAAAAATTTACCAATGGTTGTTATATTACATATTGTTATCAGATTTGTTGCTCAGATGAGCAGATATAGGCATGCAAGATTGATCAATTAACAGTTATCTCTTCCCTTCAGGAAACCTTGACCTATGAGTTTACCAGATAAAGTTTCACCTTATTCTCTTGGACCATCATGTTTTCCACACTTTATTAATCTCTGTTTTGTGCTCTTCTTTGAAAGTATTGATTATTCACTTTATGTCTAAATACAGAGCCAAATAAAAACAAAACAAAACAAAAAATCCAAGGAGCTAGATCTTTTGAAAATGGGAAGAGGACCAAGAAATGTGGAAAGGATGAATGTAAAAATAATTAAGATATGTCATGTATCTGTACCAACTACTCACAGTATATGTAATTATTGTGTGTCACAAACATGATTAAAAAAATAGAACAAAATGGGGAAAGAAGATATAGAGATGAAGGGAAGTGGGAATGGGATGAAAGAGAGTGGGAAGGGGAGGGAGAATTTAAAAAATCAAAATATGTGAAATACACATACCTACCCTCTAAGATGAATGTAAACATTGTTAAGTGTAAACACGTTCTAATAAAGAATTGATTATTTTATTTTCATAATTTTTTTCTGGAAAAACATTTGGATGCAATTTTCATTTACTCAAGGGCAAAATGTTTGACATATTTTTGTTATATTCTTCCATCTCTTAAAGATGGTACACTTTTATCAATACTGGACCAGATTCTTTTTAATTATCCAGTTTTGAAAGATTTGAAAGATTCTGGCCTGGCAATGTGTAGGGTGTATAAAAGCAGAAAAGGAAGTATGCTCTATAGCATGTGTGTTGTTTACTTTATTTACATGAGTTCAAAACTGGAGTAGTAAGAGAGATTGCTGACAAAACTATGGAATGCTATGGGCTAGCATAGCATTATATGCTTCACAATCTGATAAGAACTTGGGACAAAACAAATTAAAAAATTTGTCCTAGAAAAGTTTTTCTCAGAAAAACAGAAGTTCAGAACAGAAGATGTTCAGAAACTGCACTCTACAACATGGGCAGTGGGTGAATGTAGACATGAAAACAAGCAAGTGGTCGTGCACTCCAAAAATTACTTTCTTTTTTTCAGTATTGAGGATTGAACTCAGGACCCCATGCTTGCCAGGCAAGCACTTATTCTACTGAGCTATCTCCCCAAATGCCAAAAGTTACTTTCCTTGTAAAGATTAAGGTAGACAGGACTTCAGTAGCTGGCCTCTTTGAATATTTAGCTGTTATCTAGGTTTTGAACAAGATAGGGTATGGCTAAAACTGGCTGAGAAATGGGGAAAGGGGGAAAAGAAACATGAGAAAATCTCAGAACACATGTGGAGAATCATTTCAAAATCTCCCTATGTGAACTTCTTGTGGGAAATTGCGCTGGTTTTTGGTAGGATGATCCATAACTGACATCAGGCTTAGGAGTGGATGATACAGAAAAGATATTCCACAAAGAATTTGCCAGTGATCTCTCTTGCATGGTGGTCAACATGCGTGCTATAGGGCATACTTCTTTTTTTTTTTTTTTACTTTTACTTGGCCCAAACTAGCTCTACAGAGCTGGTTTCTTTTCCTACATTTAATAAAACTTTGCCCATATTGGTATTTGTCTGATCAGTTCTTTGCTTAGGACAGAAGGAACCTAGAAACTATCCCCAGGAGATTCCATTGCCCCAAAATCCACTAATATATTTGTCTTAGCCACAAAACAGATAAGGCCCTTTGAGTACATTTTTGTCAGGTTTGTTGTTGTTATTTCTTTCTAAAGTAATATAAAGTATTTTTCTTCTTTCCCTTTCTTTGCTAGGGAGACTTAAGGACTTTTTTTCCATGGTTCCAGCAACATCTTCCTGATATGTTTGACCCTGAGGGGTAGGGGAGGGAAAATACATGGCCTCCATGGTCTCTTCCATCTGTAGGATGCCTACAGAGCCAATTGAAGTCTATTTCCTTCTCTTTTTTCTCACTTTTGGTCACTCTTTGCAATTATAATTCAGTAAAGAAGAAATCAGAAAGCCAATCATTAACACAGCACTAAAGCACCCCTTCTGTGTGGGACTCCATCTTAAGAACCCAGGACCTGGATATGTTTTTCTATAGGGCTTGAAAGACTCATGGAGATCCTTAAATCCTTCCACAACTTCACCAATAGGCCATACCCTTGCTCAATGGGAAAGGTTTGGCTATCACTCTAAAAAAGAAATAGCTTATGTACTACTGCAACACAGTTTAGGTTCAGTATCAACAAGGAAATAATGAAAGATGGGTATAGGATGGTGGTTTAAATTATGAGACTGTTTTTCAGTTAAACTGTTTTTGCTTAAAACAAGGATGTAGTGAAATCCCTTATTTTTAGGCTTTTGTGACCCTTTAATCTCAGGAAAAACCTAGAAATAAGAGTATTTAGAATGGGCCTCAAGAAAGAGATATCTTTGATGATCCTCTCCTTAGATCTCCACTTGTCTGTCAAGGGGGTTTCAGTCTCTCCCATCTGCTTAATGGAGAAACTTCAGATAGGACCCCAGTTACCAATGAGCCAATTGCTGGACATGGCCTTTTCTGTATTCAACAATCAGGATCTAAAGGATGGTCAAAAGAGAAAAGCTAACATTATAGCTGTTGCAATTGGCAATGCAATGCTTTAAACAGATACAAATTGTCTAAGGGAAAATTCAAGGACAAGCAAGGTTCCTGTTTTATGTGCAAAAAACCTGGACACAGGGCATGTAACTACATTGTCACTGCCTGGGCCCTGCTTCAAGTGTAAGGCAGCCAATGTGTCTGACTCATGTCACTGGAGCATTGACTTTCCCTACAACCAGAGAGGAGATAGCACTGCCAAAACACTTGTTTCCTGCTCTGAAGTGGCCCAAGACAACTGACAATGTCCCTGTGAATGAATATTACCATTTCCTATGTGGAACCCTATGTAACACCATAGGTGAGCTAATTCTGTTCTGATACTCTTCTCTGGAAAAGCCTCCTCTAGAAATACAGCAACAGTTGGGGTTTAGGGGGTCCCTAGTCAAAAATTCTTTAGTTCTGGGTCAGCCAAATAGCTTAGCAGATTAAAGCACCTGCAAGCAGGTGCAGGGGCCAGGGATTTGATCCATGGCCCTGCCATATCGGCCCCACCCCTGGGGCACGCTGAGAAAGCAATTGAGACTGGGCATGGTGGTGCTTGTCTATAACTCCAGCTCTTGGGAGACTGTAAACAGGCGGATCACTATGAGTCTGATCTGGTAGTGAGACCCTGAACACCCTGCAGACCCTTCCCTAAAATACTAAAAAAAAAAAATTCTTTACTTCTGATCTGATATGTCACTTTGAAGGCCAAATGTTTATCTGTAAGTTTTAAATTATCCTTTCTTGACCTACTCCTTGCTGGGAAGAGATTGCTAGCAAAATTGGAGGCATTTCTCAAGTTTGAAAAAAAGTCATAATGAATTTTACCTGTTGTGACTGTCAGAGTTACCTGACCTAATTAGCCAACAGATGGGTCCTGATACGTGATGCAGTACATGACTTAATAACACCATTCTTCTTCTATATATCATAAAAGAGAAGAATTACTTAGGGTGTCGTGACCCAAAGGTTAGGACAAACACTTTCCCCAGTGTTATACTTTTCAAAAAAGTTAGATAGACTGGCTGCTAGATGGTCACCCTGCCTGACAACAGTAGCAGTTACAGCTGAAGTAATGGACAAAGCTGCAAAACTAATTCTGAGACAAAAACGAGAAGTCCTGATTCCTTTCAAGGTTGGAGAAATTATTGAGGTCAAAGGTTACTTGTGATTAATAGGAAAATCGCCATGAGTATTAGGCCATTCCCTTTGATGCCTGTAAGGTTATTATAAAAATTTGCACTACTTTTAACCCTGCCTCTCTGATCCCTGCAGGCCCAGCAGTGACCTATCACTCCAAGAACTTGAAGAGAAGTTGCTCACTGATGAGCAAACTCCAAAGGCAACTGCTCCACTCAGTGGTTCGCTGATGGATATAACTTTCTCCAAGAACAAAAGGCAGGTTATGTAGTTATCAGTTCACAATAGGTCATAGGGGTAGAATGCCTTCCCCAGGGACCTCTAGTTAAAGAACAGTGCTCATAGATCTTACTTAGGCAATGCTATTAGGAAAAAGGAATAAATTAAATATTTATATAGACTCCAAATATACCTTTGTGGTCTTAAATTCCCATGCAGCAATCTGGAGAGAAAAGCACTTTCTGATTTATAAGAAATCATCTATGAGTGAGTGAAACGACCCGGGGCCCTCTGGATCCTGAACAGACCCAGAGCGCAAGCCCCAGTGAGTGAGATGAGCCGGGGCCGCAGGATCCTGAATAGACCCAGAGCACAGGCCCAGCGAGTGAGTGACATGACCTGGGCCGCGGGATCCTGAATAGACCCAGAGCGCAGGCCCGGCGAGTGAGACAACCTGGAGGCCAGGCCCAGCATGTGGAGTGAGACCACCCAGGGCCCACAGATCTTCATTTGACCCAGAGTGTAAGCCCAGTGAGGAACCCTTCAGCAGAACTTCCTGCAAAGAAGCTAGCAGCAAGAACCACCCAGCTGAGTCAGGAGCAGAACATCTTGCCAGAGAGACACAAAGGGTTCAACTCTAATGGCTGCAACAGAAACAAATGGAGCACAGCAACCAGATCCAAACAACACCCACCTGGATGAATCTGAACTTTGTAGATCTGGACCTGGTGCTAAGGTAATAACTCTATCTAAGCTCTTCACCAAAGGTCAGAAGACAGGGGTATACAAAACGACAAAGAGAAGGAACAAAATGCAGTCTCAGGCCCCGAGTCCACCCAGTAGAACTGGAGAAGACACTAGCACTGAGGAAACTGGAAATCATATGGCAGATATCTCTGAAATAATAGCATTGGCAGTAAAGAAACAACTGCAGAAAGGTATAGAAGAAATCAGAACAGAAATAATTTCTGAACTAAAAAATGTAGTGATAACTACAATCAAAGAAGTACTAAGTGCTTCTAAAGAATACACTGATAAAACAATAGAGCAAAATATAAAAATGATGGAACCCCTGAATAAGCAATTTAGGAAAGAAATAGAATGTATGAAACAGGTT
>NW_004524693.1:5200716-5201670 GCF_000260255.1 Octodon degus
TCTAAACATTAAGGGAGAGACACTAAATCTTTTGGAAAAGAAAGGGGGAGGAACACTTGAAGACATAGGGGTAGGCAAAGAGTTCATGGATAGAAATCAAATCACATGGGAAACAGGTGAAAGAATTAACAACTGGGACCTCCACTTACTGAGAAGTTTTTTTCACATCAAAAGAAATTACCAACAAAGTATAAAGGCAACCAAGAAATTTGTAAAAAATCATGACAAATAAGTACTCAGACAAAGGTCTGCTATCTAGAAACTACAAAGAACTAAAAAACACTGGGGCCCCAAAATTTAAAGTCCCAATCCAGACATGGGCAACCGAGATGAACACTTACGTCTCAGAGAAAGAAATTAAAGAAGCGAATAAATATATGAAAAAATGCTGCACATCACTGGCCATCCATGAAATGTAAATTAAAACAACATTGAGATATCACCTCACCCTAGAAAGGATGGCTATCATAAAGAAGTCACCCAACAACAAATGTTGGAGAAACTGTGAGGAAAAAGCAACCCTTCTCCACTGCTGGTGGGAATGTAGACTGGTGCAACCGTTATGGAAATCAGTATGGAGACTCCTTAGAAAATTTGGACTGGAAATCCCATTTAAACCAGCTATTCCTCTACTTGAAATTTTCCCAGAGGATCTGAAAACATCATATCATAGTGATATATGTCTGCCTATGTTTATAGCAGCACAATTTGTGATAGCCAAATCTTGAAACAACCAAGAAGCCCATCACCAGAGGAATGGTGGAAAAAGATGTGTTATTTTTACCCAATGGAGTATTATTCAGCTATTAAGAATGATAAACTAGAAGCCTTTATATTGAAGTGGATGCCGCTTGAACATATACTCATAAGTGAAATAAACCAGACACACATGTGTAAATATCGTATAGTCTCCCTAGTATAAGAACTCAAAAGAAGAATAAATATAGAAAGATA
>NW_004524693.1:5202295-5203329 GCF_000260255.1 Octodon degus
TTTTTTTTTATCATATTCTGTAGGGACTTAAAGTTCAACATAACACAATACTTGATGAAAAATACCTGTTCCATATTATGCCTAAGATGTTTGATATGCAGACAGATATTGAGGTTAAGCTTAATAGCCTAAGTTGTAAGGTAATAACAATAAGCTTGTCTTCTGGATGGTTAACAACCTAAGTTTACAGACTAAAATTAGAGAAAAAGGAGGGTTGCAAGGAAAGCCACCATTTTGGCCCTGGCCTTCTAAGGTCAATTGAGACTTAGGACATATGAGAACCTGTACTGTAACATCATGTAACTCAGTAGTGTCCCAAATTTTCTGATCAAGGAGATTATGGGGCCAAAGAGGAAAGTGATCGATGATGTGTAGTGTGCCTAAGAAGAGTAACTTGGAGGGAAAACCTTCTCTCAGGCTTTCACAGAGAGCACATTGGCCAAGCAATGGCCATGAGTCATCCACGTGGCTGACACTATCAAAGGTTCTACAATCTGAGGTACATTATCTCAGGATAAATCCTGAGGGGATTTCACTGACCTTATCAGATCCAAAAGCTACAAATTTTGTTGCATAGTTCCAGCTTTACCTTGGTCTTAACCATCCAGCAGAAAAGTATAAAAAGGAAATATTAGAAGTAAAGCCATGCTGTTATGTTGAGCTATACAGATCTCAGGTCAACAAATTCTGGCATTGCCAGTGAAGCGGAAGACCTAATACTATTATGGGCTACTGGACTCTTTTAGAATATTTTACTGAGTTTACATACCTATAATATTCAACTAATGGAACTTTACAACAAAAGGGATACAGATGAGTGTCCATTTTGTATCTGTGTATTCAAAGTGGTTAGGGTAGATATATAGTTACATTCTCTTAATGAATAGAGCGATTTTTTCTAATGGTGTTTGTAATTAGGATATCATGTCCACACCTTGTACAGCAATTAACCACTAGAAAGAATGTATGCAATGTGTGAATTATTGAAACTGTCCTAAAAAATTTATTTGAAACTGTCTCATTGCTATTTGTTT
>NW_004524693.1:5203429-5212315 GCF_000260255.1 Octodon degus
AAAGATATTGTGTGATATCTTCTAGTATTAGAAACTTTAAAAAGTAAAAAAAAAAGAAAAGAAATTATCTATAAAAGACAAGCAGAAAATGCTAAAACTCTTAAAGGTGACCTATTTTTTCAAGCAGGTTGTTGCCAATCTTTGCAGGGGATCCCAAGGAGACATGTCTAAAGTCTTTGTGGGGACTCAAAAGGCGGATAAAGAGGCAAGAAGGGCAGCACTACAGCCTCTCAAGTTCCTCGCCTTACTACGAATTCCTGAGGAATGATTCTGGTACTTCCTAAACAGAAGTAGCAACAAGTTGTAAAATTTCTACATGGAAAATTGTCACTAGAATTTTCAGAAGACTAAGAAAAAAACTATTCCTAAAAACTTCAGAAGACCTGAGACTCCTCTTCAGAAAGCAATACTCCACTATTGCTCTAGGTTGAGATATGCAGAGTCATTAGAGACCCTAATTTACCATATCTTAAATGGGTACCTATATTAAGGATCTTGTTTTAAATTAGATTAATCATGTGGGTAATCTTGGTAAGACTATGGCTCTCAGGTCCTTGATCTGTTATCTAACGTTGATTCTTGTCATACTTTGTCTTCTATAAGAAGTGTAGAAAGCTGACCTGCTCTTCATATGTGGATCCTATATCCCCTACGTAATAGTAAAGTTTGTTTCTTCAATCACAAAAACAGATCAGTAGTCAGTAATTTTTTTCATTATCTTCTGATGGGTGATTTCTTGAATCCAGTCACTAAGTAACAACATTCTAAGGCAGTTGGAGAGCACATAATCCCCAGTAGGTAGGGTCTACATCCCCTTTCCATCAGAAGAAGCTATTGAAGATAGAAACATGCATTCACTCAGTATTCCATAAAGAATTATAGGTTATGGGTCTTTCAGAGGAAAATATGACAGGAAGATAGCACATGGCCGAAACTCACTGAGAAGCATGCTAAAATCCCAGGACACATATGTAGAACAGTTGCTGAAACCTTCATGTGTCTTTTCATGAGAACTGAAGAAGGCTTTTGATAGGATGACCGAGACCTGACATCAATCTGAGTGAATGACACAAAAAGCAGTCCACACTGAGCTTTCTCCACTATGATCTTCTTGCATAGTGTCCTGCATTCATGTTGAAGGTGCACTACTTTTGCGAATTTTACTGGGCCCAAATTTATTCTGCAGAGCTAGCCTGTTTCCCCACAATTAATAAAACTTTGCCACCAAGTGTTGTATAACGATTTTAGAGTGCTGATCAGTGGTGTGTCAGCTTCTCTGAGATTGGGAAACCAGAAGCAGGAGTATAGCAACTTGGGGAAGCAGGAAGGAGGGAGGTGGATCTCCCAAATCCAGGAAAGTTCTGAAGGGTTCATCAGAGTCTATGGGAAGACTAAGGTGATGGGCCTCGAGGCAGAAGTAGGAAGTGGAAAATTTCAAGTTCTCCCTGACTCCTGGCTCATGGTTTGAGAGGAGTCTCGAGCCTATAGAGTTGCTGTGATGACAGGTACCATGGAGGGCTCCACAGAGAAACACACCAATGGAGTGGAAGAGTGGATGCTGTGGTCTGTGGATCTGGTAACTCCATCCCAAGCATCACAAGGGAAGGGTGATTGACTGCAAGCCATTTGGAGCTGGGTCCAGCTGAACCTGGGCCTCTGAGCAGCCATCAGTTGGCTCCATTTTGTGGCTACCAGTGTCTGGGACACACCTAGCATCAATAAGCTGAAATCAAGCCAGCAGGAAACACCCTTGGTATGGGCTGGAAAACTTGGGTCATAGGCCCATAGCCAGAAACAAAGATCAGCCAAAATTCTGTGGCATTTAATGATCACCCTACCCTATTCTTATTTCTTGCTTTTTGGGACTATATAGCACCACATCTTAATCATATTGAAGGATTGAAAGGATCATACAATATGTGGTTGGTCTTTGTCTGCCTCCTTTGTTTTACCAGTGACATCAGGGACATGATCTGAAATGAATACCACCACAAAACTATAGATTCCAGTAGGTAATCACAGGTATGAAATCACAGAGAGATGTCTTTCTTTCCTTGTTTTTTGTTTGCATGTTTAATTTGTTGTTGCTTTTTGATTTTTATTATATATTCTTGTTTATTCATAAGTGTAAACATTGCTTTTAGTTTTTAGTTTTGTTTAGTTCTTGTTTCTATTTCTTTTTTGATTTTTTTCTTTGTTTCCCTCTTGGCTTCCTATCAGTCTCCAAAAGCTTAGGTAATTTCATTTTTCCCTTCCATCTTGGAATTAATTTCTCTCCTTTGATTTCCCTATTTTTCCCTCTTATTTGTTTTTAAATTTTCTCACTAGAAGTGAAAATCTCTCATTTGTGAGGATATTTAATGTATATAAATTTCTATTACTAAAAGCAGTTAAATTAATAGCTACAAAAGTTTGACATTTTCTAAGCAGTGATAGTTACTATAGGTATTACTGATTGTACTAATTTAATCAATGTTGCATACTTGTTCTAATCAATTGTTCTTCCTTGTATGCTTTCTTAGTTTTCTTTGTTGCTTAGGCAAAATACCTAACATCCAAACTGAAGGACAGAGTTTATTTAACTTAAAGTTTGTAGAAATTTCAGTCCCTAATTTACTGGATACAAGGCAGGGTAATTTGTCAGAAGGGGAATCACAGGAAATCTCACCTATGGCAAGTAGAATATAGCAAAAATAAATGATCAAGGCATATTCTTTACACCTTATCCAGCAACTTAGAGCAAGTGGCACTCACATTCTTAGTCCTAGGGTCCTTGATGCTAGCATTGCACCATGAATCAATTCCAGCATTACAAATTCTAGATCTCGCCAACTCTGAAAAATCACCTAGACCAAATGAGACTTTGGGGGGACATTTAGACATAAATCATGACATATGCCAAAACACATGTTATCTGTGGATGATAAACAATAATTTAGTTTAATAACAAATACTGAGGCTAGATTAAAGAGGGAACAACTTCTCATCTCTAATAAATTGAAAGATACCTTTTGTACACTCAAAAGCAACTATCCAGCTATACGTAGAAGAAATCTCTGAAAAGTATGCATTTCCTATGTGGTTCTTGATACTGCTAATATATCAACATACCATAAACAATATACAAGCATCAACATAGAAAATAAATGTAAAAAATTAGAAAATGAGAACACAAGGAAAAAAGATGTAACACCAGATCTCTAGCTCAGTCAAAGCCAAACCAGTGGGTAATTAGGTGCAATGACTAAAAAAACCATCTACCTGAATTCTGTGAAAAAAGTAGCAGTGGAAGTAACAAAGCAGATGAATGAAGCTCTAGGAAAAATTAAACCAGAAATAGTTTCTCAGATAACTACAGATGATGACCGTAATAAAGGATATTGTTAGTGAATCTAGGGTAGATAATGATACAAATAGAGGAATTTAGGATAATGATGGAAACCATGAATGCCAAATATAGGCAAGAATTTGATCCCATGAAAAAGATTCAACTGGATATGTGGAAGACTAAAATTCTATTGAAAGTATACACAGAAAAGTCAAACAATGTGAGGACAGACTATCAGATATAGAAGAGAGGTTTTGTGGTTAGTGAACATGAAATGAAATGTTTCATCAGAATATCAAAAGACCAAGAAAAATCAATCCAACAGTTGCTAGATGATGCAAAGAAGAATAAAACAGGGTTGATGAAAATCACAGAAAAAGCAGTAGGTAGCACAAAAGACACAAGAAAAACTTGTTCATAAATGTAATGGCAGAAAATTTCTCAAGCATGGAAAAAGAATTAGATATACAGAAAAATGATTCATATAGAACTCCAATTATTCATGATAAAAAATCTAAACCAAGCCATGTAATAGTCAAGATTCTAGAGATTCAACACAAGAACAGAATATTAAAAGTTACTAGACAAAAGTAAAAAACATGCAACAAAGGAAAGCCCATTGTAATCAAATAAGACTCCACAACACAGGCACTTAAGTCAAGGAGAGCTTAGAGAGAATGATTTCAAGCCCTAAATAAAAACAATCATTAAAAATCATGAAGAAAAAGTTTCTTACATGACAAAGAACATGTGAAGAAATTCAAACCTACCAAACTGGAACTCGAAAAAGTTCTGAGAGATATTCTTTTGTTTTTTTTAAAACTAATTTAATTGAGAAACAAACAGCAATGAGACAGTTTCAAATCCAATTAGGACAGTTTCAATAATTAATACATTGCATGTTTTTACCTTTTTAGTGGTTATTCATAGTAAAAGATGCAGAATTGATATCCTGTCCACAAACACTATTAGTACAATTCTTTCTATTCATTGAATTAAAAGAAAGCAGCTATATAACTACCTATTTTGAATATAGAGATAGAAAATGGTCCTTCATTTGTATCCCCTATTTGTTTAGTTTTGTCAGAGATGGGTATTCTGTTGTCATTTAAATATCGTAGGTGCATGAATTCAGCAAAATATTCCAATATACTCCCGTAGTCCATAATGGTAGTCGGTTATTCGTAGGACTGACAAGGTCAGAAGTTGTTGACTTGAGCCTTTTACAGCTCAGCATATTAATATGGCTTTAATTTTTACACCACATTTTTATACTTTTCTGCTGAATGGTCAAGACCAAGCTAAAGCAAGAACTATATAACAAGAAATGTAACTTTTATATCTGATAAGTTCAGTCAAGTCCCCTCAGGATTTAGCCTGAAACCCTGTACCACAGTTTGTAGATCTTTTGTCAATTTCATCAATGTGGATGAGTCACAGCCATTGCTTGACCAATTTGCTCTCTGAGAAAGGCTGAGAGAATGTTTTTTTCTCCATGTGACTCTTTTTTGGCATACTCTACACCACTGATCACTTTCCTCTGTGGCGCTATAATCTCCTTGATCAGAAAATTTGGGACACAACTGGGTTATATGATGTCATAGTACAGGTTTTCTATGTTCTGAGTCTTCACTGACCTCGAAAGACTAGGGCCAAAATGTTGGCTGTCCTTGAAGTGCTTTATTGTCTCTAATTTTTGGTGTGCAAACTTAGGTTGTTAATCCTCCAAAAGAAAAGCTTATTATTATTACCCTACAACATAGTCAGTTGAGCTTAACCTTACTACCTGTCTGAATATAAAAGTAGAAAGTTGTTTTCCTTATTTTGGGTGGAACCAGGGATTGAACTCAGGCCCTTGAGCTTTCCAGGCAAGTGCTTATTCTACTGAGCCATCTCCTAGGTGACTTGGGTATTGACTTTGTATACTGCTATGCTACTGAATTTGTGTATCAATTCTAGTAGCTTCTTAGTGTGGTTTTTTGGTTCTTCCAAGTAAAGTACCATGTTATCTGCAAATAATGATGATTCAACTTCTTTACCTATTTTTATTCCTTTCATGCTTTCTCTTGTCTAATGGCTCAAGCTAATGATTCCAGAGCAATATTGAATAGGAGTGGTGAATAGAGTACATCCTTGTCTCGTACCAGATCTGAGGGTAAAAGATTTGAGTTTTCCCCCATTTAGGATTATCTTAGCTGTTGGGTTTTCATAAATGGCTCTTACCAGATTGAAGTAGAGGCCATGTATTCCAATTTTCTGTAGCACTTTGAATATGAATGAGTGTTGGACTTGTAAAAAGGCTTTTCTGTATCAATTGAGATGATCATGTAGTTTTTAGATTTGGTTCTATTGATATAGTGATTTATAGATTTCTTTATATTGAACCAGCCTTGCATCCCTGGGATGAATCCTACCTGGTCATGGTGTATGATCTTCTTGATGATTTGCTAGAAATTTATGAAGGATTTTTGCATCTATGCTCATGAGGGTGATTGGCCTGGAGTTCTCTTTTTTAGTTGGGTCTTTCCCTGGTTTTGGAATCAGTATAATACTTGCCTCCAGAAAATATTTTGGGAGGGTTTCTTCCTTTTCAATGTCATTGAAGAGTTTAAGGAGTATATCTTCTGTAAATTTCTTTTAGAATTCAGCAGTGAACCTATCAGGATTTGAACTTTTCTTTGTCAGTAGGTTTTTTTCTTACATTTTGTATTTCATTGGCAGTTATTCGGTTATTGAGAGTTCTTACGTCTTTGTGATTCAGTTTTGGCAATTTGTAGCATTCTAGGAATCTGTCCATTTCTTCTGACTCTTCTATTCTGTGAGTAGATTTTCAAAGTAGCTATTGATGATCTTCTGAATTTCAACTGGGTCTGTGGTAATTATACATTTTTCCTTATCTTTTGCTTCTATTTGAATTTTTTGTTTCCTCTTTTTGAACAGGTTAGCTAGGGGCTTTTCAATTTTATTTAATCTTTCAAAGAACAAGCTTTTTTTTTTTCTTTTTGGCAAAACCGGGGATTGAACTCAGGTCCTTGCGCTTGCCAGGGAAGCACTTATTCTAGTGAGCCATCTCCCTGGCTACCCTCTCTCCTTTTTTTTTTTTAAATTTTTATCTTCATGTTGAACCACATTTTTGATTCGTTAATTCTTTGAATTGTTTTCTTCATCTCAATTGAATTAATTTCTGCTGTAATATCTGTGATTTCTTCCCAACTTTGGGCTTTGGGTTTGGCTTGCTCATCATTTTCTAGATGTTGGAGGTGCAGCATTAGGGTGTTTCTCTGCTCCCATTGTGTACTCCTAATATGTGAGTTCACAGATATCCATTTCCCCCTAATAAATTCTTTCATTACATCCCATAAATTCTGATAAATTGTGCTTGAATTTTCATTGAATTGTAGGTATTGTTCAATTTCCTGTTTAATTTCATCTGTGACCCATTGGTTGCTGAGGAGGATGGTGTTTAATTTCCATGGATTTATGGTTTTTTTCTAGTTTATTTGTTGTTTATTACTAGCTTCATTGCATTGTGGTCAGATAATATGCATAGAATAATTTTAGTTTTCTTGCATACACTTAAGCATGACCTAAGGAATAGTATGTGGTGTATTTTAGAAAATGATCCATGTGCAGCTAAAAAAAAATATTTATTCAGCTGTGTTTTGGTGGAACACTCTGTATAGGTCCACTGAATCCATTTGTTCCCAGATCTGGTTCAGTTCTGCTAGTGCTTTGCTAACTTTTTGTCTTCTTGACCTATATTTTAAGGATAATAGTGTGTTAAGGTCTACTGTTAAGATTGTACTTTTGGATACTTGTTTTTTCATGTCCATTAAGATTTGCTTTATATAGTTGGGTTCTCCCGTGTTTGGTGCATCATACTTATACGTGTTTCCAATTCTTCTTGAATTTTTCTGTAACAAGTACATAGTGGGCTTCCTGATTTCATTTGATCATTCTTTTTTGAAATTGAGACTGTCTAAGAATAGGATTGCTACTCCTGCTTTTTTCTGAGGTGTTGGTGCTTCTAGTATTGTTTTCCATCCTTTGACTTTCAGCCTATGAATTTCTTTAGGAGTTACGTGTGTTTCTTATGTACAGCACGTTGTTGGATTATGCTTCCTAATCCACTGTGCCAGTCTATTTCTTTTAATTGGTGTATGGTGTCCATTTACATTAATGGTTATTTTTGAGATGTACTGACTTATGATTGACATGTTATTTCCTGCTGTTTACCCCTTTTACTCCTGTAATTAATTTTTGCACTAATTGCTGGGTTCCTTTCATTCTCATTTGTAGAGTTGTGATCATTTTGGTTGTTCTCTAAAACACATTTTAGTAGTCTGTGTAGAATAGGCTTCGTCATCAGGAAGTTCTTTAGTTTTTCTATGTTATGGAAGTATTTCACTTCACCATCAAACTTGAAAGAGAGTTTTGTAGGGTACAGTAATCTGGGCTAGAATTTGTTTTCATTGAGTACTTGAAATACTCTGCTCCATGCTCTTCTTGACTTCATAGCTTGTGAAGAGAAGTTTGCTGTTATTCCGATGTGTTTTCCTTTAAATGTGATCTTTTTCTTTTCTCTAGCAGCATTCAGTATATTGTTCTTGTTTTGTATTTCTGGGATCTTTACTATTATATGTCTCGGTGTGTTTTTCATTGGATTAAGGTTCTTTGCAGTTCTCTATGCTTTGGATAACTCATTGCCAGATTGTTTCCTCATATTTGGGAAGTTTGCTACTATTCTGCCCACATTTTTTTATATCATTTGTATTGACTCCTTTCTCACTGATGCCTATTAGTCTTATGTTGTTCATCTTTGCATTACCTTGAAGGTGATGAATTATTATTTTCCTGCATCCTCACTGTTTTTATGAGATCTTTTCTTACCTTTTCACTAGCTGCACCAGCTTTTTCAAGATTTGAAAGTCTGGAGTAGGAATTTCTGCCGCTTGCCGGGAACCACCAGACCCAGTCCTAGCCCAGGCCCGGTGAGTGTGTGGGAGAGTTTCCTGCTACCCTGCACTGGGGACCTACTACTGGTTCCAGCCCAGGCCCAGCGTGGGTAAGACCCACTTCCACCCATTTGAGACGCCCCCCACCACTCTGCAGCACCTCCAACACCCCACCCGCTGAGTAGAAATTTCTGCCTCATTCCGGGAACCCCCAGACCCAGTCCTATCCCAGGCCCAGTGAGTGTGTGGGAGAGCTGCCTCTCCCCACTACTCCACCTTGCCCCCTCCAGGGTCAACTCAGGCCTGGCCTACAGGCCTGGGGTGTAACCATACAGCTGCAATCCCTGCAGAGAATGTAGAGGATAGAACCAACCAGTTAGTCCAGGGGCAGAAAATCTTGCCAGAGGGGCACAACCAGTTCACCCCCAAGGGCAGCAGCAGGAAGGAGCTGAGCACAGCAGCCAGACCCAAGCCAGGCACAACTGGATAAATCCAAACTTTGTAGATCTGCACCGGAACTTCAGTATGTGCTAAGGTTATAAGTACAACGAAGATCTACAACAAAAAGACAGTGCTATGCAAAATGATGAGAAGGAACACAAT
>NW_004524693.1:5219362-5223478 GCF_000260255.1 Octodon degus
TTTTGCAAGCTTGAGTTTGAGATTTTAAGATCTTCTGTATCTCTTTGTCTCTCCTTCATGAGATCTATTTCATTCCTATATTGCTCATTGAAGGATTCCATCATTTTTCTATTCTCTAATTTTCAATCAGGTTTTTCCTGAGAAGCAGTCATTGATTATTTCATTATAGTTATCTTTTCATTTTTTACTTCAGAGAATATTTCTGATCTGATTTCCTCTATATGTTTCTGCATTTGATTCTTCACTTCAGATGGTATTAACTCAGAGATTTCTGTTTTTATTTCAGTGGTCATTTCTTATCTGAGTTCCTCTATACCTTTCTGCAGTTTCTTTACCTCAGATGGTATTAATTCAGACATTTCACCTGCTCCATGTTATGTCTAAGATGTTTGATATTCAGAAAGACAGTGAGATTAAGCTCAACTGTCTATGTTATAGGGACGTAATATCACTAATCTTCTGGAGGGTTAACCATCTAAGTTTGCAGAACAAAAATTAAAGAAAAAGAAGAGCTACAAGGACAGCCAATATTTTGGCCCTAAGCTTTCAAAGTCAGTGAGGACTAAGGAAATAGGAGAACCTGTACTGTCACAACCTGTAACTCAGTTATTTCTCATTTTTCTGATCAAGGAGATTTAGAGGCCACAGAAGAAAGTGATTCATGGTGTAGAGTGTGCCTATGGAGAAGTACATGGAAAGAAAACATTCTCTGAAGCTATCACAGAGAGCAAATTGGTCAAGCAACAGCCATGACTCATCCATATGGCTGACACTAACAAAGGATCTGCAAACTGAGGTACAGGGTTTCAGGTTAAATCCTGAGGAGACTTGACTGACCTTATCAGATACAAAAGGTACATTTGTTGATATATTCATCTTGTTGTTTCTTGGTCTTAACTATCCAGCAGAAAAATATAAAAAGTAAAGCTATATTAATATGATAAGCTCAAAGGCTCAAGTCAATAACTTCAGATATTGACAATGTTATGGAAAACCCATTACTATTATGGACTATTAGACTATATTGGGATATTTTGCTGAATTCATGCACCTACAGTATTCAAATTACAATGGAATGTCCTTCTCTGACAAAACTAACCAAAAAGGGGATACTAATGAAAAATCATTTTGTATTTGTACACTCAAAATATTTAGAATTGATATACAGCTCCATTCTCTTAATTCAATGAATAGAGAGGTTTATTCTAATAGTGTTTGAGACAAGATAGCAGGTCTGCATCTTGTACAATGCATAACCACTAAGACAACAATATACAATGTATTAATTATTGAAAATGTACTAATATTCAGTTTTGAAACTGTCTCATTGCTATTTGTTTCTCAATAAAAATATTTAAAAATTTCAGACATTTCAGCTTTGTGATTCACAATTTCTTTTTATGCTAGTGTCTTCTGCATTTGTTCAGCATGGGCTTGGGGCCTGAGGTTGCATGTTTTCCCTTGTCTTTGTCATTTTGTACAGCACTATCCGCTGCTCTTTAGTGTGGAGCTTTGGTGAAGTTATAACCTTAGAACTTACTGAAAATTCTTACCCAGGAGAGAATACATGGTTAAAGCAGTTTTAGTTTTGTACATACAGAACTACAGTAAGGAACACTAATAATGGGTAATGACATTTGGCAGTTCACAAACTTTTGTAACTAATGTCTTTGTATTTTAGATAGTATGAGCAATCATGATATTTGTATAGCTGAACAGATATTAAACTGTTAATTTTATTTAATTTTGCTAAATTCTGTCTGATCACCTCTCCTGATGTACCTGGTATTTCCAGGAAGACTAGTTCATCTCACCAACTTGTGTCCCCTCTCTCAGTCAGGAGAGAAAGAGGGAATATGCTCTGATAGATCTCAGTCCAGCAAAGTGTCTCAGCATACTGGGTGCAACTCCACAAAGTTTGAATTCATCCTGAGGTACTTGGCTGGTTCTGGCTGCTGAACTCATCTTCTTCCTGCAGTAGTCCATGGAAGTGAATCCACTATGCCCCTCTAGCAGGATGTTCTGCTCCTAGATTAGCTGGGTGATTCTGGCACCTAGCCACTTTGCAGGGACTTGAGCTGCAGAGTTTCACCAAAGGCTTGTATGCCAGGCCTGAGCAGGGTCTGGAGGGGTCAGAGGGCAGAACAGATGGACTCACTCACAAGTGGGGCCTGGGCTGGGTCAAAATGGATCCAGCAGGCATAGGGAGCATGGAAGCTTTCCCACACACTATTCAGGCCTGGGCTTGGGCTGTGTCTGGAGGGGTCCCAAGAGTGCTGCTGAAGTGCTCACACACACATTGGGTCTGGGCTGGTTTTGGAGGCATTTGGAGGAGTCCTGAGAACATGCCTGAAGGTCTCTCTCACATAGAGGGCATGGGCTGGATACAGAGGGATCCAGTGGGTGCAGAGGAGCACAGAAGCTCTCCCACACACAGGCCAGACCTGGGCTTTTGCTGAGTATCCATTATCCTTTTAAATAATATCTTGCACTCCTCCAGACTCAGCCTAGTCTTGGCATGGGAATGAGGACTTCTGTCATGCTTTCGAGACCCCTCCACCCCTAGAGTCCCAGCCAGGGCCAGCTTGTGAGTGAATACTTCTTCTGGACTTTTGCAACACCTCCAGACCCAACGCAAGCCCAGGCCCGGCGAGTATCCAGAGAGCTTCTGCACTCCCCTACAATAATTGGACCCCTCCAGACCTAAGATAGGCCTGGATTGTGAGTGAGAACTTCCTCCTTGCTCTCTGTACCCAGCCCTGGCATGGCACACAGTGCAATACAAAATGACAAAGACAAGGAGAAAACTGCAATCTCAGGCCCCGAGCGCACCCAGAAAAAGTGCAGAAGACACTAGCACAGAACAAATTCGGAATCACACAAATGAAACTTTTGAATTAATAGCATCTGAACCAAAGAAGCAACTGCAGGACACACAGATCCAACACTAAAACAGGGCCAGTGAGTGTGTGAGAGAGCTTCTGATTACTCTGCACTCGTAGGACCTGTCAGGTCCAAACCCAGGCACGCAGCGTGAGACCATCTTCTTCGCCCTTGGACCCCCCGCCGCCTCAACTGCGCAGTCCTCCTCCAAGTCTGTCGAGTCAGAGAGAACTACTGTGTTCTTGGGATCCCCAGAACCAGCCCTAGCCAAGGCCCAGTAGGTATGTGGGAAAGCTTCAACTCACCCCTACTCCTACTTGTCCCCTTCAGACTCAGCTCAGGCCTGGAATACAGGCTTGGGGTGAAACTCTGCAACTGCACTCCCTGCAGAGAAAGTAGGGAACAGAACCACCCAGCTAGTCCAGGAGCAGAATATCTTCCCACAGGGGCACAACAGGTTCACTCCCAAGGGCGGCAGCAAGAAGGAGCTGAGCACAGCAGCCAGACCCAAGCAAGGCACAGCTGCATAAATCCAAACTTTGTAGATCTGCACCTGAACTTCAGTAGGTGCTAAGGTTATATCTACAACAAAGGTCTACAACAAAGGTCAGAAGAGAGTGCTATACAAAATGACAATGAGAAGGAGCAATATTCAATCTCAGACCTCAAGCCCACACATAAAGAAAACAGAGGACAGTAGCACAGAACAAATTGGGAGTCACCCAGCTGAAATCAATGAATCAAGGGCTTCTGTAATAAGAAACTACTGCAGAAGGCTATAGAGGAACACAGATCAGGAAATAAGAAAAAAAATCTCTGGATTAATAGCATATGAAATAAAGAATCAGATGCAGAAACATATAGAGGAAACCCAATGCCCACACAGAACAAGGATAGAGGACACTAGCTCAGCTGAAATGTATGAATTAATAGCGTTGAAAGTAAATAAGCAACAGCAGAAAGGTATAGAGGAGCTCATAGTAGAATTAATCTCTGAAATAAAAAAAATCTCTGAAATCTTAGCATCTGAAGTAAAGAATCAAATACAGAAACATATGGAGGAAACTCAATCTGAAAAAATTGCAGTGAAAGAATTAATAATTGCTTCTAAAGAAGATACTGATAAAAAATAGAGAAAATTAGAAAAATGATGGATTCCTTGAATGAGAAATACAGGAAAGAAATAGATCACATGAAGCAGAGTCAAAGAGATATAGAGGAAATTAAAATCTC
>NW_004524693.1:5224415-5225759 GCF_000260255.1 Octodon degus
CCAACCCCACCCATAACAAGTGCAGAGGACACTAACACAGAACAAATTGGGAATCACACAGCTGAAAGCAATGAATCAATGGCTTCTGAAATAAAGAAAAACAGCTGCAGAAAGGTATAGAGGAACTCAGACTGGAAATAAAAAAAAAGAAACCCCTGAATTCATAACATGTGCAGTAAAGAACCAAATGTAGAAACATATGGAGGAAACCCAATGAACACTCAGAACAAATGAGGAGGACTGTAGCTCAGCTCAAATGCATGAATTAATAACATTGATAGTAAGTAAGCAACAGAAGAAAGATATAGAGGAACTCAGAGTGCAATTCTTTTCTGAAATAAAAAAAGAATTTTCAAAACTCACAGCATCTGAAGTAAAGAAGCAGCTACAGAAGCATAGGGAGGAAACACAATCTGAACAAAAAAACACTGCAGTAAATTTATAACTGCTTCTAAAGAAGATATCGACAAAAAAATAGAGAGTAGAAAAATGACGGATTCCTTCAATGAGCAATACATGAAAGAAATAGATCGCACGAAGCAGACTCAAAGAGATATAGAGGAAATTAAATCTCAATCACAAGCTTGCAAAACCGTTTAAGTGAAAGTGAAGAAAGAGTTTCAGATCTTGAAGATGCTGGTGCGGCTACTGAAAAGGTAAGAAAGGATCTCTTAAAAACAACGAGGATGCAGGAAAGAATAAACCATCACCTGCAAGATGATGCAAAGATGAACAATGTGAGACTAATAAGCATCAATGACAAAGAAGGAGTCAATACAAATGACATTAAAAAAATATGGGCAGAAGTAATAGCAAAAAAATTCGCAAATGTAAGGAAACAATCTGACATTCAGGTAACCAAAGCATACAGAATGCCACGTAACTTCAATCCAAAGAAAAACACACCGAGACATATAATAGTCAAGATCCCAGAAATTCAGCACAAGAATAATCTATTGAAAGCCACTAGAGAAAAGAAGTGGATCACATTCAAAGGAAAACCCATCAGAATTACGGCCGACTTCTTCACAAATCATGCAGGCAAGAAGAGCATGGAGCAGAGTACTTCAATTCCTCTATGCAAACAAATTTCAGCCCAGACTACTACAGCCTGCAAAACACTCTTTCAAGTTTGATGGAGAAGTAAAATACTTTAATGACAAAGAACAGCTAAAGAATTTCATGATGACAAAGCCAACCCTACACAGGCTACGGAAAGATGTTCTAGAGAGGGACCAAAATGATCAGAACTCCACAAATGAGATCAGAAGCAACCAACTAAATAGGGCAAATAATTAAACACAGGAGAGAAGAGTAAACGACAACAGGTAAATAACATGTGAA
>NW_004524693.1:5233214-5250665 GCF_000260255.1 Octodon degus
AGAAAAATGATGGATTCCTTGAATGAGAAATACAGGAAAGAAATAGATCACATGAAGCAGAGTCAAAGAGATATAGAGGAAATTAAAATCTCAATCACAGTCTTGCAAAACTGTTTGAGTGAAAGTGAGGACAGACTTTCAGATCTTGAAGAAACTGGTGCAGGTAGTGAAAAGGTAAGAAAGGATCTCATAAAAACAACTAAGATACAGGAAAAAATAATTCATCACTTGCAAGATGATACAAAGTTGAACAAGGTGAAACTAATAGGTATCAGTGAGAAAGAAGTCACTACAAACAACATTTAAAAAATGGGCAGAACAAATAGCAGAAAACTTCGCAAATATGAGGAAACAATTTGATATGGAGGTAACCGAAGCATACACAATGCCAAAAATCTTCAACCTAATTAAAAACACACTGAGACATGTAGTAGTCAAGATCCCAGAAATCCAGCACAAGAATAATATACTGAAAGCCAATAGAGAAAAGAAGCAGATCACATTCAAAGGAAAACCCATCAGAATTATGGCCGACATTACTTCACAAACCATGAGGGAAAGAGGAGCATAGAGCAGAGTACTCCAAGTCCTCCATGAAAACAAATTCCAGCCCAGATTGCTCTATCCTGCAAAACTCTCTTTCAAGTTTGATGGAGAAGTGAAATACTTCCATGACAAAGAAGAGCTAAAGAATTTCATGATGACAAAGCCAACCCTACACAGGCTACTGAAAGATGTTCCAAAGAGGGACCAAAATGATCGGAACTCCAAGAACGAGAGCATAAGTAAGCAACTAAATAGGACAAATCATTAAACAAAGGAAAAAAAGGAGTAAACAACAGGTAAATAACATGTCAATCATATGTCAATACAGCTCAATTACAACCATCAAAGTAACTGGACTCAATTCAACAGTTAAGAAAATAGACTGGTACAGTGTATTAGGAAACAAAATCCAACAATTTGCTGTATATAAGAAACTCATTTAACTCATACAGAAATATATAGGCTGTAAGAGAAAGGATGGAAAACAATACTAGGAGCCCCAGCACCTCAGAAAAAAGGAGGGGTAGCAATCCTGTTCTCAGATAGTCTCAACTTCAAACCAAGCATGATCAAGTGAAATAAAGAAGGCTGCTATATACTGGTTAGGGGAAAAAGTCAAGGGGAAGTGGTAACACTCATAAATATGTATACACCAAACATGAGAGCACCCAACTATATAAAACGAATCTTAATGGACATGAAAAATCTAATATCCAATACCACAATCTTAACAGGAGACTTTAACACCCCCTTATCCCAAAGTGATAGGTCAACCAGACAAAAATATTAGCAAAGAAGTAGCAAAACAGAACCAGAGCTTGAAGTAAATGATCGTAGTGGCCATATACAGAGTGTTCCACACACACAGAGATGAATACACATTTTTCTCAGCTGCACATGGGTCATTTTCTAAAATAGACCACATACTGGTCCATAGATCATACTAAGGTATATGCAAGAAAACAGAAATTTTTCCATGTACATTATCTGACCACAGTGCAATGAAACTGGAAATGAATGACAAAAGAAACCAGAAAAACCACCTAAATACATGGAAAGTAAATAACACCCTACCCAATGATCAATGGGTCACAGATGAAATTCAACAAGAAATTCAACAGTATCTACAATTCAATGAAAATTCAAACACAATGTATTGGAATTTATGGGATGCTATGAAAGCAGATCTCAGAGGAAATTTGTAGCTGTGAACTCACACATTAGGAAATCAGAATGGGAAAAAATAAACACCCTAATGCTGCACCTCCAACATCTAGAAAAGGAAGAGCAATACAAACCCAGAGCCCCAAGACGGGAAGAAATCATAAAGATTAGAGCGGAAATTAATACAATTGAGACAAAGAAAACAGTTCAAAGAGTTCATGAATGAAAAAGCTGGTTCTTTGAAAGATTAAATAAAATTGATAAGCCCCTAGCTAACCTCATCAAAAAGAGGATAGAAAAAATCCAGATACAAGCAATAAGGAATGAAAAGGGTGTAAACACCAAAGACCCAGTGGAAATGCAGAATATTATCAATAGCTACTTTGAGAATCTTTACTCTTACAGAATAGAACACACAAACGAAACACACAGATTCCTAGAAAGGTAGAAATTACTAAATCTAAATAAAAAAGATATAAGTACTATCAATAGCCCAATAACAGCCAATGAAATATGAGATGTAATAAAATACCTACCACCAAAGAAAAGTCCAGGTCCAGATGGTTTCACAGCTGAATTCTAACGGAAATTTACAAAAAATATAATCCCTATACTCCTCAAACTCTTGAAGGACATTGAAAAGGAAGCAATGCTCCCAAAATCATTCCTGGAGGCAAGTATTATACTGATACCAAAACCAGGGAAAAACACAACTGAGAAAGAACTACAGGCCAATCTCCCTCATGAACACAGATGCCAAAATCCTCAATAAAATCCTAGCAAATAGAATACAGCAAATCATCAAGAACATCATACACCATGACCATATAGGATTCATTCCAGGGATACCAGGATGGTTCAATATTTGAAAATCCATAAATGTAATACACTATATCAATAAAGTGAATACTACAAAACACATGATTATCTCAATTGATGAAGCAAAGGCTTTTGACAAAGTCCAACATTCATTCATATTAAAAATGCTATGGAAAATTCGAATAGATGGCCTGTACTTCAATGTGATGAAAGCCATTTATGAAACCCAATGGCTAACAATTGTAAATTGGGAAAGTCTGAAATCCTTTATGCTCAGGTTTCGCACAAGGCAAAGATGTCCTCTATCACCTGTCCTATTCAATATAGCTTTGGAATCATTAGCTAGAGCCATTAGACAAGAGAGAGAAGTAAAAGGAATAAGAATAATTGAAGAAGAAAGGAAGCTATCATTGTTTTCACATGATGTAATACTTTACTTGGAAGGCCCAAAAAAATTCCACCAAGAAGCTACTAGAATTGATACACAAATTCAGTAGCATAGCAAGATACAAAGTCAACACTCAAAAGTCAATAGCATTCTCTACACAGATAACAAACACACTGAGAGGGAAATTAGAGAAATAATACCTTTTGCAATAGCACCACGTGAAATGAAATACCTTAGAATTAATCTAAATAAGTAGTTGAAGATCTATTTAATGAAAATCACAGTACTCTGAATAAAGAGATCATAAAGGATTGCTGAAAATGGAATGATATTCCTTGCCCCTGGATAGCAAGAACCAACATTGTGCAGATGACCATCCTGTTAAAATTCTTTTACAAATTTAATGCAATCTCAGTCAAAGTACCTACCACCAACGTATGTCACAGACCTAGAGAAATCAATCCTAAAATTCATTTTTAACCAGAAAATCCCAGAATAGCAAAGACAATCCTGGGCAAAAAAAGACAAGGCAGGAGGCGTTACAATTCCAGACTTGAAATTATACTACAAAGCTCCTGCGATAAAATCAGCGTGGTATTGGCCATAAAACAGACCTGGGGATCAATGCAGTAGATTCAAAGATGCAGAAGCTACTACAAATGCACTCATCCACCTTATCTTTGACAAAGGGACCAATCATGCTTCTTGGAAGACAGCCTCTTTAATAAATGGTGCTGAAAAAACTGGCTCTCTACATGCAGAAAATTAAAACTTCACACAGGTCTGTCACCATTCACTAAGCTAAAGTCAAAATTGATAATATCTAAATATTAAAACAAACACAATAAATCTAGAAGAGAAAGTGGGAGTAATACTTGAAAATATAAATGTAGGCAAAGAGTTCATGAATAAAATCAAATCGCTTGGATAATACTTGAAAATATTAACAACTGGCCCCTCCCCTTATAGAGAAGTTTTTGCATGTCCAAAGAAATCACCAACAATGTGAGAAGACAACCCACAAATTTGGAAAAAATCTTAGCAATAATAATAATGAGCACTCAGACAAAAGTCTTCTTTCTAGAATTTATAAAGAACCAAAAAGTTTTATGACCCCAAAATTTAAAGACCCAATCCAAAAATAGGCATCTGAGATGAACATGCACTTCTTAGAGGATGAAATTATACAAACCAATAAATATATGAAAAGATGCTCCACATCACCAGTCATCTGTGAAATGCAAATTAAAATAACACTGAGATACCATCTCACTCCAGAAAGAATGGATGTCATAAAGAAATAAACCAGGCCAGGGAGATTGTTCAGTAGAGCAAGTGCTTGCCTGACAAGTGCAAGGGCTTGAGTTCAATCCCTGGTGGTGAAAAAAAATATAAAGGAAAGAAAGAAAGAAAGAAAGAAAGAAAGAAAGAAAGAAAGAAAGAAAGAAAAAGGAAAGAAAGAAAGAAACAAAGAAAGAAACAAAGAAAGAAACAAAGAAACAAATAAAGAAACAAACAAAGAAACAAAGAAAGAAGAAAGAAATATTGGAGAGGCTTTGGGGAAATAGAAACCTTTCTCCACTGTTGGTGGGAATGTAGACTCATGCAACCATTATAGAAATCAGTGTGGAGATTCCTTAAATAACTAGGACTGGAAATCACATTCAATCCAGCTATACCCCTACTGAGAATTTTCTCAAAAGAACTGAAAACATGATATCACAGTGATATGTGTACCTATGTTTATAGCAGCGCAATTTGTGATAGCCAAATCTTAGAAGAAACCAAAATGCCCATCACCTGAGGAATGGATGAAAAAGATGTGGTATTTTTATACAATGGAGTATTAGTCACCTATAAAGAATGACAATCTCAAAGGGTTTAAATTTAAGTAGTTGTCACTTGAAGATATTTTCATAAGTGTAATAAACGAGACCCACATGTGTAAATATTGTATAGGCTCCCTAGTGTAAGAACTCAAAAGAAGACATAAAAATAGAAAGGTATAACACAATTAAATGTAAAAGAGAAATTAAGAATTAAAGAAGAGAGGGCAATGAAAAAAGCTAGGAAACATGACAGGGACAAAAACCATACATTTATATGCACAGGATGGTTAAGGCAATGATCCTGAGAGTATTCAGCAGGTTTTTGAAGCTAGAAGTTAATTGGTAGGATTCTCACCCTGACTAACTGTATATACTGATACCTGTGAAGCAGGTATCAGTATACCTGGTATATTGATACTGAACCAGTATACCTGGTTCACGGGTATCAGTATATATAGGTAAGCACCTGCACTGAAGATAGCAATGTGTAATACTAGGGCAATGCTTGGAATGCCTGTCATTTTGGTGATCTAAATACGTACTGCTTGTAATGTCATATCAATAACTGCTATACTGTGTCCCAAGTAAATGTTTGTTTAAAAAAAAGGTAATAAATGAAAACAAGAGAAAAGAAAAATATCATAGGACTGTCCTACTACAACACTGCATATGGTTAGAGTTTTAAATATCTATATAAAATTATGTAGCTTTTTTATTTTTTAATATATTATTTATTTAAATTTTTTCTTCACATTCTGTAGGGATTTAAATTTTAAAATATCAATGCTTGATGAAAAATACTTGTTTCATGTTATTTCTAAGATGTTTCATATTCAGACATATAGTGAGGTTTAGCTCAACAACCTATGTTACAGAGTAATAATATCATTAAACTTTTCATCTGTAGGCTTAACAACTTAAGTTTGCAGTTCAAAATTTAGAGAAAAAGAAGGGCTACAAGGATAGCCAACATTTTGGCCCTAGGCATTCAAGGTCTGTGAGGACTCAGGACATAACGAACCTGTACTGTAACATCCTGCAACTCGGTGGTATCCCACATTTTCTGACCAAGGAGATTATGGGACCACAGAGGAAAGTGATTGATGATGTATAACTTGTGGACGGAGAGTCACCTAGAGAGAGAACATTCTCTCAGACTTTCACAGAGAGCAAATTGGTGAAGCAATGGCTGTGGCTCATCCACATGGCTGACACTGACAAAGGATCTACAAACTGCAATACAGGGTTTCAGGGTAAATCCTGAGGAGATTTGACTGACCTTATCAAATACAAAAGTTACATTTCTGTTATATAGGTCTTGCTTTATCTTGTTCTTAACCATCCAGCAGAAAACTATAAAAATGAGGTATAAAAATTAAAGTCATAATTATGGAAAAAATTGTCCAAGAATAAGAAAAAGAAAAAAAATAATGCAGCATGTGCCCAATGAAAGTCACATGGAGAGAAAACATTCTCTCAGGCTTTCACAGAGAGCAAATTGATCAAGCAATGGCCTTGACTCATGCACATGGCTCACACTGACAAAGGATCGACAAACTGTGGTACAGGGTTTCAGGTTAAATTCTGAGGGGATATGACTGACCTTATCAGAAACAAAAGTTACATTTCTTTTTATATACGTCTTGATCTTTCTTGGTCTTCACCATCCAGCAGAAAGTATGAAAACGAAGTATAAAAAGTAAAGCCATATTAATATGCTGAGTTGTAAAAGGCTCAAGTCAACAATTTGAACATTACCAGTCTTATGGAAAACCCACTACTATTATGGACTACTGCACTATATCTGAGATTTTGCTGAATTCATGTACCTGCCATATTTAAATGACAATGGAATGCCCTTCTCTGACAAAACAAACTAAAAAAGTGGGATAGAAATGAACAACCATTTTGTATCTTCATACTCAAAATGGTTAGGATAGATATACAGCTACTGTCTCTTAATTCAATGAATAGAGAGGTTTGTTTTAATAGTGTTTGAGACAGGATATCATGTCTGCATCTTCTACAATGAACAAACACTAACACAACAATATGTGATGTATTAATTATTGAAGCTGTACTAGTAATCGGTTTTGAAACTGTCTCATTGCTATTTATTTCTCAATAAATTTATTTTTTAAAAGAAAAAGATATGCTGAGCTGTAAAAGGCTCAAGTCAATAACTTCTGACCTTGCCAGTCCTATGGATAACCCACTACTACTATGCACTACTGGACTATATTGGATTATTTAGCTGAATTCATGCACCTACAATATTTAATTGGCAAGGGAATACCCATCTCTAACCAAACTAAAAAAAATGTGGACACAAATGAAGGATCATTATGTATCTGTATATATGAAATAGTTGAGATAGATATATAGCTACTTTGTCTTAATTCAATGAGAAGAAATATTTGTACTAATAGTGTTTGGACAGGATATCATGTCTGCATCTTGTACTATAAATAACTACTATGAAGACAAGAATATGTCATGTATTATTTCTTTTAACTGTCCTACTAACCTGATTTGAAGCTGTCTCATTGCTATTTGTTTCTCAATAAAATTAATAAAAGTAAGATAATGAAGGCTATAATTCCATGAACTCTAATGGAATTAATCCACTAAGCAAGTAAAGTAATTAAATGGTGGGTAATCAAAGTTAACAAAAATAACATGACAAGAGTAGATCAATACATATTAGCTATAACCATGAATGCAAATGACCTTAATTTTTTTTTTGGCAGAACCAGGGATTGAACTCAGGCCCTGCACTTGCCAGGGAAGGGTTATTCCACTGAGCTATCTCCCCAGCCCCAAATGACCTCAATTAATTAATCAAATGGAACAGAGTGACAGAATGGTCCAAGAAACAAGATTCAACATTATGTTGCATACAAGAAACACAGTTAATACAAAAAATATATTCATCCAGGCATCGTGGCACATACCTGTAATCCCTCCACTGGGAAGCCTGAGGTAGAAGGGATTCTTGGGAGTTCAAGATAAGCCTCAGGTACTAAGTGAGCTGAAGCCCAACCTGAACTTCATAGCAAGACCTTATTTCAAAAAGACAAATAAAGAAAAAAGATAAAAGAAAGAAAAGAAATTCATAGATCAAAAGTCAAAGAATGAAAAACAATACTCAATGGAATAAGAATCCAGAAATAAAGCAGTAGCTATGCTATTTGTTGACAAAATGGACTTCAAGCCAAAATTGATCAACAGAAACAAAAAAAAATCAAGACAGAGAAGTTGCTACGTACTCACTAAAAATAATTTTAAGAGGAAGAGACAACAATCATAAATAAAGATGTCCCAAATACCAGCACACTCAACTATACAAAACAAATCTTGACAAACATAAAAAGTAAGATAAGCATTAATACATTTTTAATAGAATACCTCAGTACCTCATTATCATGAATAAACTGATCAACTAGACAAAAAAGTCAACAAGGCTGGGAATATAGCACAGTGACATAGTGCAAGGTTCTATATTCAACTTCCAGTACTCACAAAAGAAAAAGGAAAAATATTCTACAAAAAATATCAGATATGAACCAAATTTTTGAGCAAATGGACTTTGGAGATAGCTACAGAGTGTTCCACCTAACAACATCTGAATACACAGTCTTTTCTGCTACACCTCAGATTTTCTTCAAAATAAATAGACCACATGTGAGCTTACAGGCCATGCATAAGTACATACAAAGGAATTGAAAGTATCCCATGTATATTATCAAATCATAGTGCAATGAAATTGAAAATGAATGGCAAAAGAAACCACAAAACTACACAAACACAAAGAAATAAAATACCACCTTCCTGAACAAACAATGAGTCACAGATGAAATTAAAAAGGGAACTGGACAATTTCTCTAATTAAATAATAACATAGCAGAATTTAAGGATGCATTAAAATTACTCCTACAAGAGAAATTTATAGCATTGAATTTCTATGTCAGAAAAAATGCTAACTCAAACAACCTAATATTGAACCTCAAGATTCTAGAAGTGCAAGTCAGTCACGAAGCTTGTATGAAGGAGGAAATTATACAAATCAGAGCAGAAATTAATGAAATTGAAACTAAGAAAACAATACAAAGAATCAATGAACTGAAGAGAAGATCTTTGAAAAATTAAATATAGACTAATGTTTATCCAAACATATCAAAAAGGAAATATGAGAATAAAATCCATGTAATTTTGAAAGAAAAGAGTGAAATTATAATGGATCCTGCAGAAATTCAGAAGCTTATCGGTACTACTTCAAGAAAATATACTCTAGTAAGATGGAAAACATAGAAGAAATGGAATGATGCCTGAATACACATAGATTCCAAAGCTGAATCAAGAGGATATAAACTTGTAAGTAATCCAATATCAATAAATGGAATTCGCAATGTAATTTTAAAAATTATGAAAGAACAAAAACACAGTAGTGATGGATTCAATGCTGAATGCTACAAGAAATTTATGTAGCATCTAATGTCACTACTTCTGAAACTTTTTAATGAAGTTGAAGGGGAAGCAATAAGCCCAAACACATCCCTTGAGGCAAGTATTACTTTGATACCAAAATGAGAGAATAATCCAACCAAAGCACAGAACTATAGGCCAATCTCTCTAATGAACATAGATACAAATATCCTGAATAAGATACAGGCAAACAGAATGCATAAAATCATCAAGAAGATTATATACACCATAATCAAGTAGGATTCATTTCAGAGTTGCAAACATGCTTCAACATATGCAAATCAATATTAAATTGCATTATAGAATCAAGAATAAAAATCACATGATCATCTCAATAAATGAAAAACAAACATTTGACGTATTCCAACACCCTATAGAAAATGGGAGTAAGTAGACTGTGTCTCAAACTGATAAAATCAATTTATGACAAACAAATAGCCAACACCATAGTAAAAGGTCCAAAACAAAGTTTTCACTCTAAAATCAGAAACAAGACAAGGATACGTCTATCATCACTTCTATTCAACATAGTTCTGGAAACAGTAGTCTGCACAATTAGACAAGAAAAAGAAAAGCAATAAGGATAGGAAAGGAAGAATTTAAATTACCAATATTTGCAGATGACATGATATAGTACACACACCTCAAAAATTCCACCACAAGATTTCTACATTTAATAATCAAATTAAGTAGTGTGACTGGACACAAATCTAACACTCAAAAATCAGTAGTGTTTGTGTGCACAACAAAATCACTGAGACAGAAATTAGAAAAACAATAGCTTTCATAACAGCATGAAAAATCCTGAAAAACCTAACAATATAATGACAGAATCAAAAGTCCTATACACTAAAAACTATAGCCTGTGGCTATGACTCAGCTATTCGGGGTAACAAGGGCAAAGCAGAGAGTGTCACAGTCCTCAACTAGAAATTATAGTACAAGGTTACTACTGTAAATCAACATGGTAGAGGCAAAAATTAGACCTAAGACTAAGTGGAAGTTAGGCGTTGTAGTACACAGCTGTAATTCCAGCACTTGGGATGCTCAGTCAGGAGAATCATTGCGAGTTCAAGACCAACTTGGTCTACAAAGTGAGCTGAAGGCCAGCCTGAGCTGCATAATGAGACCCTGTCTCAAAAAGACAAAAAAAAAAAAAAAAAAAGAAAAGAAAAAGAAAAGAAAAGAAAAAGAAAAAGAAAAAAGACTTGAAGATATGCAAACAACTCAAAATATTGAGCTTCCTTATGTTTGACAAAAGGACCAAACACTTTTCCTGGAAGAGATATAGCCTCTTTATTAAATAGTTCTGGAAAAACTGGTTTTCCACATGCTGTAGATTAAAGCTATGTCCATATCTCTCACCATGTACTCAACTAAAATGAAAGTAGATCAATGATCTAAACATTAAAATAAAAGAAACCACCAACACAGGGAACAGCCAACTCACAGAGTGTAAAATATTTTGCTACCTATTCCTCAGACAAAAGACTATTATTTAAAAATATATAAAAACTCAAAAAAATTGACCCCTCTTCAAAATTTAAAAATGTAGTCCAAAAATGGGCATCTGAAATGAATAGCCAGTTCTCAAGTAAAAAACTAGAAATGGCAAAGGAACATATGAAAAAATGTTCAACATCACTGGTCATTGAAGAGATGAAAATTAAAAGAACACTGAGAGTACAGTTCAAGAAAGATTGGCTGCTGTCAAAAAATTAACAAATACTGGTGTGGTGGTGGGGGAAAACAGAACACTTCTCCCCTATTGGTGGAAATGCAGATTGGTGAAACCAGTATGAAAATCAATGTAGAGATTCTTCAGCAGACTAAAACTAGAGGTCAAATTTTACTCAGTTATTTTCCTCCTTGGTATCTCCCTGTAAGAACTAAAAGCATTATACCAGAGCAATACATGCACACGTGTGTTTACAGCAGCACAATTTATAATAGCTAAATTTTGAAAACAACCCAAATACTCATGAACAGGTAAATGAATAAGCAAGATATGTTTTTTTTTAATACAATGGAACACTACTCTGCCATATAGAAGGATAAACTTGTATTATTTTTAGATCAATGGATGTACTTTAATCATAATTTTAAGACCATAATATTAAGTGATATAAATCAGACACACATGTTTAAATATCGCATTGGTTTTTTCGGTGTGTGAAACTGAAAATGTAAGTAAGGACCAAAATGTATAATATGTATTAGGAAATAGAAAATGTCCAAGTGTAACAGAGAAGAGGGGAGTGGGGAGGAAAAGAAGAAAGGGAAAAGAAAAAGAAAAAGGAGAAGCAAAAATGGAGAAAGAGTTTGTAAATAAAATGGAGATTGCAGGGAGAGCCAGATAGTTCAGTGGACTAAAGTGCCTGTTTAGGTAGGCGTGGCTGTCATGCTGTGCTGGCCCCGTCTCCGAGGTGTGCTGAAAGCAACAGTGACTGAGACTGGGTGTGTTGGTGAGAGCCTGTAATCCCAGCTTTTAGGAGGCTGAAAACAGGAGGCTGATGTGCCTAGTGAGACCCTGTAGACCCTGTACTAAATACATGGAGATTAGAGGTTGCAGGAAGGGGAAGGCATTGGTAAAAATGAAAGTATCAAGATATATTATGTACAGGTGCAAATTACCTATGATGGATGTTATTGTGTCACATTACATTATGTCATTATGTGGTCATTACATATCTAAAATGTGCTAATAAAATTAATTTTAAGGAATTAAAAATATAAATATATAAAACTTTCCTAAAATTTGTGCTTATATTTACCCATTTTTACTCAGGTTATTCAATCACCTCCAGAAGGAGATTTCAGCACCTCCAAATCTGGTAACATATCCTTATTTCTCAGGTCAGATAAACATCTAAGATTTGGTTTGTTGGTGTAGAATTTTAACATCAGTGATATCATTTTGTTTTGATCTGTTGAATCAGCATGTATGAGCTAAGTCCAGATCAATGCCCTTCAATAAGTTTTATTTGTCATAAACAAAAAACTATTGCCATAATTTCCATGTAACATCACCAATAATGTCTGTGCCCTGCAGATAAGAGAGACTACTTGTTGAAAATGTGGCTCCTCTGTGTCAGAGTTTATCTAGACCTACTTCAGCTTTCTTTTTCTGGTGAGTAGAGGGAACATTTTTCCTGGCTCTGCTTATTCCAGTTCCTCAATCTGTTGTTGCAAACTAGGGTATAGCTTTTAGGCTTTCAATGTACCTCCAGGAAGTATATTTTTGCTGAGGTTTTATGAGATCTGTGGGCTTTTTTTCTATGTACTTTTACTACTTCTTTTCTTCACTTCTTCTTATCCTTTCCCACTCTATCTCAGACACATTTGCCGACTACAAATGTCTGTGTCTATTAATCATGTCTTATTATATGGAGCTTGTGTATTTTTTCCCATTGCCCTTGTTATGACATGACTTCCAAGAAAAGAAAACAAGACTATTTATGCAGGATTTTGATATGGCGAATGACCCTATCTATTTTCTGCATTATTCCATCTCTAAAACCTAGAATAATACTTGAGGTAAAATAAATTCTTAGTAAATAGTTTGGGTAAATGAGTGAGTGACTAATCCAGCAAACTGTATTTCATACTTCTATAATTGAGCTGTTGTAGGTGCTGGAGAAAGACATATAGATTGGTGCTACTGCATATCTATAGGCTTCAATATCAGCTAGAATCTTCTGTATTTGCCCTTGTTTATTTTCATGTTATCCCCTTGGAAGCACAATCAAGCATGTAAGGATAGATCAAGTGTGGACTACATATATGCATATATTCCTTGATGACTACATTGCTGTCTAGTTTATGTAAAAATATTTGAATGTTTGTGCAATGGTGACATTATATAATGATGTACTTATCATAACACAGGCCCATAGTTGTGTGATACATGACTCTATTGTCCTCGTGTTGTTCTTTTCACATGATCTGCAAATATCTACCTCTATCCTTTTCTGATAGTATTCAACTCCCATTTCAATATGAAGGCAACTTTCAGTGGAAACTTCAGGTTCATATTTTAAATACACAACATAAGATAGAGCACAACCTAAAAGCACATCAGCTGAAAACATTTGCTAATATTCTGCTGGAGTTAACCAGCTCAGAATCAGCCTCAAGACAACCTCAACTTCCAGTTCTCTTCAATGGCGTATTTAACTATAGATCCACTCAATTCAACTTTTTCCTCCAGTCTGAGCATAAACCACCCTTCTTCTAGACCAAGATCAACATCCCCCATTCCTACCTTTGCTCTGGACCTCACCTCCCCATTGCCTCAGGGACCCTGAGCTACCAACATGCTGCATATTTTCCTTATCTGATACCCCTCCTCTCCTTTGTGGTTCCTGCTCTCAGGATAATCAGTTTGCTCCTGCTGTATCTTCCTTTCCTTCTTTCACCAGAGACCTGGAATCTGAAGATAATTCTTGTTTTTACAAAATAATGCTCATGTGTGGGGTGTGGTTGTACACGCCTATAATTCCAGCCCCAGGAGGCTGAAACACAGGGATTGCAGTGTGCTCCAGGTGAGCCTAGGTTAAATAGTATTACCCTGTCTAAACCAAACCAAACCAAACCAAAACAAACCAAAACAAACAAACCAAACCAACACAAAAAAGAAAAAAAAGTGAATCAAACTAAGGCACATGTGGGAAAGAAGCTATGATTCTGAAACTGAAGGAAAAAAAGGCAGTGTCCTAGTGCAAAGCCCCAGCATTTGGAATTTGGAATGGAGGAACTTTGCTTCAAAACTTGATTGTTCAGGAAACTGAGGCAGAGAAACACCACTGAGATGGATTAGTGGATCCTGCTGTAGAAGCTTAAACAGGCAAGCTGAGCAAGAGGTGGCTGATGATGTCAGTTGGATTCTAATACTTAATGTGTTGCCAGGTAAAAATAGTTTACGTTATGCAGCCCAAGGGCTAGGTGTATACATAAACAACACAAGCAAATGTTGAAGAGGAGTGGCTTCTGTAAACTGAGAAAGAACTTTCCATCAGAATTATCCAAAAATAGTAGCCACTTAGTTGGAAAGATAGCTTGGCAGTCTAAGTGCCTGCCTGGAAAGCTCAAGGATCAGAGTTCAATCTGCAGTACCCCTGCAGTGCTGCCTCTGCACAGAGCTGGCCACTAAAACCCGGCATGGTGGTGCATGCCTGTAATCCCAGCGCTGGGGAGGCTGAGACAGGATGATCACTATGAGTCTGAGGTGCAAAGTGAGATCCTGTATCAAATACATAAATAAAAGAGTTTTATAGTTTTTTTTTAAATAGGAGCTACTTAGAGTTTGGTTAGATTCCCATCATTACAGTAGAATAGTTCAGAGGCCAAATCTTCACTTACTAGGTATGATCACTTATTGCATTGCGTATTTACTTACACAACTTTTTCAGTGCAAGAACACATGTGATTTATTTTTATATCCCCAGCATTTGTCCCAGTGCCGATTTAATTCCTGCTATACATAAGGTGCTCAAGCAGTGCTATTGATCATAAAAGTGGTACACTTTCAATAAATATTGCATACAAGGAATGCATTAAAATACTTAAGTGTCGTGAAAATGAGAAGGTTAAGTGACCTCTCCTCAAAAGCTGTTATTTTGGTTGCCACAAAAAATGAAGGCATGTGAAAGAACTCTACAAACCGCAGAGTGATAGTCCCAACCTTAGAGAGTTTTGAAGAATTCATTGTACAAATCTAAGTCTTTGGCTTTGAGAAAATTGCATCTTAAGGAGACCAAATAAATATAAATGAAGTAATTGTACGGAAATTCAGTATTGCTTTGTACTACTATGTACATAAGGGCACTTACCATGCCCAGGGATTCAATGTGGCTGTTTTACTTTATTGATTATAAACCTTGTTTAGGACTTCACTATTCAGCAGTCACATGGTTTATAACCTTGGGCACTGTCACAGAAGGCTGGCATCTCTTTCTTGTCTGTCAAATGGGAATAATAACTCCTGGTTTACTTTCATGATCAAATGAGGTAATGTACTAGAATATACTCAGTCAAAGTAAAGCATGCTCTATATATGTAATTATGGTCATTATGTTTTTGCTTTTATGATACTTAGCTAATATTCAATTAACCCAACTTCTCCTCCCTAGAGAAAGACAATAGAAATAAATAAATAAAATTTTTAAAAAAGAAAAAAAAAGGAGAAAGACAATTGAGCCCTAGAAAGTCTAAGTCTACTGGTTGTGGTGCTTGTTGAAATGTGGATTGAAGCAGACACACTTTGATAGAGGGTTCACATCTAGTCAGTGGAAATAGCAAGTGGGTGGGTATAGGTGTAGCAGTAAGGTTTGGGAAGCATAGACTTATTGGTAATTTTATTTCTTGCATTTTATTTTAAGGAAGGGTCTACAGGGTGTTTAGGGTCTCACTACTAAATCGGACATGTAGAGATCTGCCTGTTTACTGCCTCCCAAGAGCTGAGACTACAGGCATGGGCCACCACGCCCAGTCTCAATTTCTGTCTCAGTGTACCCCAGGGGCGGGGCTGGGCTTCGATCCCCCCCCCATGGGCCTGCTTGCAGTTGCTTTAATCTGCTAAACTATTTGGCTGGCCCCTTATTGGTAATTTGGCAGTTGATTCTTCCATTACCTCTTGATGTGATAGGTGCTTCTCTTTCTTGATTGACCCTTTCTAGAAGTGGCTTATTGGCTTATATTTTTGTTTTCAGTGTTTCTACAAAGCCTTCCTCCAGTACCATGTTAAGAATGAACTTTTTTGCTTATACTTCTGATGAATACCCATAAAATGTGCTAGGAATGCAAAAGCCTTAAAAAAGGGGTAGAATACGTACTGGCTAGAAAATTCCAGGCTCTCTTTCAGCCTACACTAGAAACAAGTTATCCTTCAACAGTTTAGCCCAATATTCCTGTAAACCTTAGGTATGAAACTCAGGCGAGGCTGCTTTCTGTAGTCTCTCATCTGTGGAGCAAGTAGAAGTGATCAAGCCTCCATTTGCTCCAGGCAACTTTCTGAGCCTCAGCAGACTGACACAGTGAATTCTTCACTTCTTTTATCTCTTGCTGTCTGTCTGTAAATAACGAACCTGCTTTGTGTAACTTTTTGACAATGTGGGTATTCTTTTGCAACAGGCTCAAAGAAGTAGATAGCAAATGTAGAATGAACCTCTTCAAATTTTGTGCTGGGAATTGAAGCATGTCTCTCCAAATTTTTATACTGAATCCCTGACACTCTGTGATTGTATTTAGAGATAGAGCATATAGGTGTTAATGAAGAAAGTACTTGCTCTCTATTCCTATCCTCAAGCACAAACTGGAGGAAAACAATATGAAGAAAAAATGACAAACCTGACCTTGCCTGCTAAATCTTGATTTTGGACATTCCAGGCTCTAGAACTATGAGAAAGTTACTATCTGTGGTTTAAGTCCATGGTGTTTGTTATGGCAGCCGAAGTTCAGAATATACATCTCACTTGGGGTAAATGCAGACTTACACACAAGAGCCATAGGAAAAATGACTATAGTCAAGAACATAAACCATGATATGAAGCCCTGAAACATGGGGAGGAATGTTGGAGGTGTGGGAAGGAGTGGTGCCTGTGACCCCAGACAAGGATTGCTGAAATTCAGTGTTGTGTTGGTGGAACTGGCAATTGTTTTCAAGCAGGAGGTCATTTATGTTCTAAACTGAAACCACATGCTTGAGCAAATTGTTCAGTCGGTGGTAAGGCTGAATAGGTAAACCAGGAGAAGCTGAGGTGCTGAAGCAAGGAACTGTCTATGCCTTTTTTTAGTGGTCAGGTTCTGAGGAAGCCTTCTCTACCAGCTGAGGTTATTTCTGCAGCCTCTTTTGGTATATTTCTTTCTCCTTGTTTCCCTAGACCTAGAAGTAAAGCTGCAAATTGAAGTCAATTTAAAAACTGAATGTTTTTGCTAGGCATCGTGGTGCATGCCTCTAGACCCAGCACTCAGGAACCTGAAGCAGGAGGATTGCTGCAAGTTCAAGGCCAGCTTGGGCAACATAATGAATTCAAAGCCAGCCTGAACTATATAGTGAGACCCTGTCTCAAAACAGTATTTAATTTTATTTGTTTAACAGATATTTCTGGGGGGAAAGAGAAATAGGTCAGGGGTCTAAGTGCCTCCCTGGCAAGCACAAGGACCTGGGTTTGATCCCCATTACCACATGCTGTGCTGGCCCTGCAGAAACCAGGGATGGTG
>NW_004524693.1:5250826-5252154 GCF_000260255.1 Octodon degus
AAATGTATTGCTTCTGTTTGTGGTGGCACATGTCTACAATCCCAGGACCTGGGAGGCTGAGGCAAGAGGATCATCACTAGTTAAGAGACCAGTCTGGGCTGCACAGTGACTTCAAAGCCAGTTGGAACTATACATACAGTGTGTTTCTTAACCAAACAAAACAAAGCAAGTCAGATGTGGTGGCACACCCCTGTAATCTCAGCACTTGGGAGACTGAGGCAGAAGGAACATTGTGAGTTTGAGACCAGCCTGGGCTATAAAGTGGGTTCAAGGCCAGCATGAACTACATAGCAAGACCCTGTATCAAAAAGACCAAAATACAAACAAACAAAAACATAGAAAAAATTTTTAAAAAGTGTTGCTATTGTGGTTTTTGATTCTGTGCTTCACGGAACAGATTTATTTTCAGGCATACAGAAGAAGATGATCTTCAGATTCTAATGCCTTACAAGCCAATGCATGAAGACAGAAAAAAGCCCACAGGCTTGGGGGGATTCTTTCCACACAGGCCAAACTGCCTAATACCTTTGCCTCAACAAACTGCCTAGGAAAACGTTTGGTTTCCAGATGCTATGCATGATCAGACCCTTGATATTTATCATTATCTGTGTGACCTGTGGTATGAATGCCTCTAGTACATTGGTGGTGAACCTTGTAGAGACCAGTTGTCCAAGGTGCAACCCTAAACCCACTTATTTACTGCCACAAGCCAACACTGCAATCAAACCTGAATATTGAGGTTTTAATAAAAAAACAACTGTTATCTAATACTTAGCTGCTGGGGCAACTTGGTTCACGTACCTATGGAAGGGGCTCTGCATGCCTGCTGTGGCACATGTGCTATAGATTTGCTGCCACTGCTCTAGATTATGGTCAGAGCCACTTTGCATAGACACTGTTTTCAAGTAAGCCTGTAAAGTTTAGGACAATGAGCAAGGTGGGTGGTATAAGGAGGAAGGCTTCAGTGACATCTACTGGCCAACATTGTGCATCTTTAAGGCACTTTATTGGCATTGTCTGGGCAGTATAAAATAATACACATTTTAGGCCTCTGTTCTCAGGCTTTGATTGAGTTAATCTATTATGGAATCTGGTGATCTTTATATTTAATAAACTCTCCATATTATTGTGATATGCAGTCAACATATCAAGTCAAAAACCCATTCTTTAAGAGCCTCCATAATTGAAGTAACCTGAACTGCACAAGTCAGCTTAGCTTTCCTTAGCTAGAACATTTATAAACACACAGACTATATAGTTTTGCAAAAAGGCAATTGAGGGCTGGGGAGATAGCTCAGTAGAGTAAGCAGTTGCCCAGCAAGCACAAG
>NW_004524693.1:5252254-5257192 GCF_000260255.1 Octodon degus
TTGAAATGATATCCTTTTCTTTATGGCATCAAAAAAAAAAAAAAAAAAAAAAAAAAAAAAAAAAAAAAAGCAATTGATTCAGGCTACTCTTGATGTGTTAGGCAAAATGAATAATCTGTTATGATCATTCTAAAATGAAAAACTGTGAGCTAGCACAGTAAGTTAAATGAGATAGAATATATCATCTGCTTTTGATAGTTATTAAATATTTAATGTTCCAAAAATTGGCAGGAAGCAGGTCTATGTGTCACTATAAAATCAGAAAAACTGAATCTACTGGCAGATATGCTAGCCACAGAACTTTGTCCTAATTTTTAGTAATTTTTTATTTATTCATATTTCAGTTCAGACCCATGAACTCATTCATCCAACCATGCATGCACGCATATATCCAAACATACTCTGAAGGCTACAGGATGTGTTATAGTCAAGTAGGGAACTCTCTGCTTTTAGAAAGCTAATGATTAAAAACAGTAAGGAGCAGCATAAAACAGGTGTTAACAAAACAAAGTTGCATTAAGGGTGGATCCAATACAGAGGTAGAAGAGGTAAAGTTCTGAAGGAAATAATACATTTGGAAGTGGAGGATGAAAATTGCTCAAGATGACTGGGGCAGAATATATTGCAAAGAAAGTATTCACAGCTGAATCAAGGTAAGTAGGTGAAGGTCATGTCAGAGAGTCTTACTTGCCACACACAGAAATTTGAATGTGACCTGGAAAATTATTGTATGTTTTATGCAGGACAAAGACATAGTAAACTACTGAGCTGTCTCCCTGGCCCTAGTAATATTTGTATTTTCATAAAAATTATGTTAGTTACAGCCTGGAGAATGGATTGAAACAGATCATATTTGAAGCAGGTTGTGTTATAACTTTTCTTTTCCATGAGTAATAATGAATGCTTGAACTAGGACAAGTATTAACAATGGGAATGGAGACAAGGGAATGGATTTCAGAGATAATTAGGAAGTAACATTTACAGACATTAGTGATTGACTGTTATGGGGAAAGGGTAGACAGAATAATCCAATATACTCCAGGTTTCTGGCTCAGGTAACTTGAAGGATGGTGCAATAATCTAATAATATAGAGGAAGAGAAAACTAAAGTGAAAGAACAGAGATAATTTAGTATGGGGCATGTTATGCTTCAGATTCATTTGAGACAATGATGCTGAGCTGTTAAATAGGCAAATAGATATGTGAGTTTGAAGCACAAAAAAGAAAGCTCCAAAATGGAGATAAATATTCTGGATTTATCAGTCTGTCTACTGTTTTGTAGGCCACAGGACAGGTTGAGATTGCAAAAGAGAGAACAGAGTGCAATGAGAAAACTGACAAGGAAGGAACCTCAGGTCATAGCAGTATTTAAGGGATAAACATAAGAAAGGGGGTTAGGGTAGTAGTAGAGTTTGGCTTGCAACAGCAGAGAGGAAGAAAGAAAATGGAGAGACAAGGTTTCTCTTAGGAAACAAGGTGGTATGTTGCTGGTATTTGGATAGTATTTGTCTATAGGATCTAGGAATGCTGAAATCCTGTCCCACTAATCAATCTTACCCTCATGAGGTTCCCTATGGAAAAGCTTATAAGGAAAAGCAGCCAAATGAAGAATAGAGAGCCATTTTAACAGATAAGGTAAAAATATAATGTATAACATTTTTAGGAAAATTGGAGATACAGTTTAGGCCAGAGGCCTAAATACACCTAGCTCTTTCTAAAATGTATCACTCTCTGGGTAGAAGTTTGAAGAAACTTGAAGAACAACATAAATAAGCACAAATTCTGTGACTACTTCATCCATTAGTATATGAAAGATTGTCAATAGGAGAGAAAGAAACCCAAGTTCAATGGAAAAAGGAAAGTACAAGGGAACGGAAGACAATTCAAAGAATAAAATGGTAAAACAGCCTAATGGAACAGGCAGAGAAGAAGAAGGTAAAAATTGAGAGTGTGGACAGTTTTATGATGAGACTGGTCACCACTGTCAAAGCCCACAGAAGAAGTCACATAAGATAAGCAGCAGAAGAAAGTTCTGAACTTTTTAATTTTTATTTTTGGTCCTCATTCCCAAGCAGTTGAGGCACTTAAAAGGAGGATTTTATTGAGCTACACTGTTTTGTGTTTTTACCATGTATTATGGCTTGTGTCTAACTGTCCCACTAAAGCCTCATGCCACCATAGGTGGGGCTTTTTCAAAGGTAGCTGGATCTAGAGTGTGTGATGCTGGGATTGATTCATGGTGTAGTGCTAACAAGTACATGAGGGTTAAGGGTGTGGGTGCTACCTGTACTAACTAGCCTGGATAAGATATAAAGGACATGGCCAGACTATATCTCAAATAAATGTTTTTTTTAAGGGTAATAAATGAAAAAAGGAGAAAAGAGGAAAAAAATTGCCACAGGACTATCCTGCTACTATGATGTATATGGTTATATTTCTAAATTTTTGTGTAAAAATATGTAACTATTATTCACATTTTTAATTTTTTAATTCTTTTTTCATATTCAGTAGAGAGTTAAAGCTTAACATATCAATATTAGATGAAAAATTCATGTTCCATCATATGCCTAAGATGTTTGATATTCAGAAAGACAGGTTAAACCCAAGTGCATATGTTGTAGGGTAATAATAAGCTTTTCTTCTGGAGGGTTAACAACCTAAGTTTGCACACCAAAAACTAGAGAAATAGAAGGGCTTCAAGGACAGCCAACATTTTGGTCCTAGCCATTCAAGGTCAGTGAGGACTCAGGACATAGGAGAATCTATACTGTAACATCATTTAACTCAGGTATGTCCCAAATTTTCTGATCAAGGAGATTATGGGACCACAGAGGAATGTGATCAATGATGTAGTGTGTGTCTGAGGAGAGTCATATGAAGAGAAAACATTCTCTCAAGCTTTCACAGAGAGCAAACTGGTCAAGCAATGTCTGTAACTCATCCACATGGCTGACACTCACAAAGGATCTACAAAGTGGGTACAGGATTTTGGGATAAGTCCTGAGGGGACTTTACTGACCTTGTCAAATACAAAAGTTACATTTGTTTTTATATCTTGCTTTATCTTGGTCTTATCCATCCAGCAGAAAAGTGTAGAAATGAGGTATGAAAAGTGAAGCCATTCTAATATGCTAATCTGTGGAAGGCTCAAGTCAACAGAGTTGGACATTGCCATTCCTGTGGATAACCCACTAGTACTGTGGAGTACTGGACTATATTGGAATATTTTGCTGAATTCATGCACCTACAATATTTGAATGGCAATGGAATATGCATCTCTGACAAAACTAAACATAAAAAGGAGATATAAATGCAGGACAATTTTGTATCTGTATATACAAAATAGGATAGATATATAGCCACTTTCTCTTAATTCAATAAGAATAAAAATTTGACTAATAGTGTTTGAACAGTATATCATGTCGGCATCTTGAGCTATGAATGACTAGTACAAAGACAACAATATGCAATGTATTAATTGTTGTAACTCTCTTACCAACCTGTTTTGAAACTGTCTCATTGCAATTTTTTCTCAATAACATTAATTAAAAAAAGAAATTCAATCATTTCACTTTAAAAAAGAAAGAAAGAAAGAGCTGTGGTCTTTCCTTTTCATTTTGCTGCCTTCTGCCAGTCAAAAACTGTTTTTCTTCTGTGCTGCCTGTCGGCCATACCACCATGCCTTAGAGCCAGCCAATTATGTACTAAACCTTTACAACCTGTGAGCTAAATAAACCTTTCTTTCCTTAACTTTGGGTGTCAGGTATTTTTTTCTCAACAATGCAAAAAGGAACTAAGACACCATAAGTTTACAAAAGTGGTGAAATATATGGTTTAGACTTAGAATCCACACTGGCTTCTTAGATGCTCACAGCCTTAAAACCCAAGTTTTACAAGTGGTAACTGATTTATTTGACATGAGCAGTGCTTGCCAACATATAAAAGTCAGGAAATTCACATATAAATCTAGATTTCTGTCTTCTTTTAAAAATTGAGATGTTTTGGCAATGCTAAACCCAATTCTGGTTGTCACTTGTAGTGTCCTTTGTTTGCTATACCCATTCCATGACCAGGATCCTTGTGTGATTTATGTCAGTAGCCTGGCATTTACCAAGTAACAAACTTAGAAATGAGAGTAACAACTGATAGATGGATATGGACTACAGTAGAGATTGGCAAGCTTTTCTGTGAAGGAAAAGATCGTGACTATTTTGAGTTTGTAGACTATAAAACCTAGTCACAGCTACTGAATTCAGCCATTTTAATGTGATGGCAGCCATAGACATATTTATAATCAAATTATGACTATATTCCAATAAAATTTTATTTAAAAACTCTAAAATTTGAATTTTACATGATTTTCATGAACATGAAATATTATTATTTTGATGTGTTTGATGCCTTATAGCATGTAAAAAAATTCTTAAATCATAGGCCAAATAAAAAGAGGCTCTTGATCCAATTGCCCATGGTTTGTAGTTTGCCAGTGCTGGTCAAGAGAATCAGTATGTTTAATATGGTAAACAGAAAGTAACTCAGTAACTGGTTTTCCCCACTTCAGACATGTGCTTATGTGTAAGAGCCCAAGGAATATGGAAATGTGGATATGTATTCATAGCTTGAGGACATTGTTTTGAACAGATATAGGTATAATGGTGAAAGCACGTGGCTTTGTAAATAGTTTCAGCTTCCTATGGAATTCCCAAAAGGAAATGCGAACGAACTAGGAACATTGGGAGATGAAGGGGATTTCTTTTGAGGGTAATAAAAATTTTCTAAAATTGATTGTGGTGGTGATTGTACCACCCTAAATATATAAGAAGAAAAACCCATTGAGCTACATGCTTGCAATTGGTGAATTAAATGGAATGTGAACTATACCTTAATAAATCTGTTACAAAAAATGCACAAAAAGAGAAGAAAGAACTCAGAAAAAAG
>NW_004524693.1:5280488-5310659 GCF_000260255.1 Octodon degus
AAAAAAATTAAAAAAAAATAAAACAATAAAAGCAAAAACAACTATGATAAGCTTTGTGAAAGTGGCCTATGATGACCACTAAAAGAATACATCCCACTGGTGTAGTGGTGTATATATGTGATTCCAGCACTCTGGAGGCTGAGGCAGGAGGATTCCCATAAGTTTGAGGCCAGCCTCGACAACATAGTGAGCTAAAAATCAGTCTGGATTACACAGAAAGACCCTGTCTCAAAAAGAACTAGTAACAAACAAATAAAGGGCACATCCCAAGAGCTACTGACATTCAAAAGTATGAGAGGTTCCTGAGATGTCCAGAGACCCTCAATGAGGGGGAAGTGAATTGACCTGGAATTCCAATGTGTGTACAATTTGGTTGGTGGAGATGACAGGAAGTTCACATGGGGAGGAGGTCCTCATAAACTCAAGAGAAGTATAATAAAATATTATTGTCTGGAAATTTGAAGATGTAATAAGGATCACTTACTGAGAAGGTACAAAGGAAAAAAGAGTAAAAAGTGGCTCTCTCGGGAGGGCAAATAGCTGAGAAGATTAAAGCACCTGATTAGTCTGACACAGGGGTCAGCAGTTTGATCCCTGGGCCTCCTGTGCTGGCCCTGTCCCTGGGGCACACTGAGACAGCGATTGAGACCGGGCATGGTGGTGTGTGTCTGTAATCCTAGCACTTGAGGGGTTGTAAACAAGAGAATCACTATAAGTCCGATCTACACAGTGAGACCCTGTAGACCCTGTAAATCCTTTCCTAAAAAACAAAAGAAAAAAGTGGCTCCATGTCCTACTTACAGTAGTCTCTGAGTTTTTTTCTCATGGAATGCAGCTCCCACCAAACTGGGAGGTGTGAAGTTGCTGTTTATCTCCCACCCATCTTCAATCCATTTACAGATAGTCCCAGACTTATAATGGGATTGGCTTTGCAATTTTTATGACAGTGTGAAAACAACATTCAGACCATAGAAACTATACCTTGAAGTTTGAATGCTGTTCTTTTTCTAAGCTAGTGATAAATGCTGTAATATTCTATTGTCATCCATGTGATTAGGAAGCAAAACAACTGACAGTCTGGCAGTGTACTGTAGTGCTAAATTATGATGCTACCTTGGCTACTTTTCTTTCATTATTGCAACAAAATTCCTGACATCCACAATTAAGAAAGGAAAGGTTTATTTAGCACCAGCTTGCAGAAGTTTCAGTCCATAAATTGCTGGCTCCAAGGAAGAATGAGACATGGCAGAGGGCAGCAGTTCATGGTGGTGGAAAACAGAAATGCAACAAGATGAAAAAAGGAGGAGCAACAGAAAGCCAGCCTCTTTATCATCCTTGTACCCTATGTAGGCTATCTGCCCCAGGGTGGATATAGCACTCACATGCATAATCTTAGCATTGGCCCAAGAATCAATTACAAACTTTAGAAGCCTACCTCATGACTGCATGAGGCTTTTGGGGGACATCCAGGCACAAACCATAACAAATGTTCATTAGGTTAGTAGGAGTAAATTAAAAAATAAATTTTCAACTTAATGGTATTTTTAACTTGGAATGTGTTTATCAGGATATAACATGATGGTGAATCGAAGAGCATCTGTAGTTCCTTTCTCCTGATCTCTTCACAGACCTTTCATTAAGTTGTCTCTTTTTTAAAAACATTTTTAGCACCCCAACTCTAGAATTGGTTACTAATGACATTTTAGTGAATTTTAAATATGTGATTAGAATAATTTTGAGAGAAAATCCTTTGGAAATCAACTAGTCCACCTCTCTCATATGCTAGAAAGTGAGAGGATGGAAAATAAAGGTGAAACAAATTACTAAATTGCTAAATTACATAGTTTACTGGTAATATAGAGAGCTAAGTTAGATAAAAAAATTAGTATACAATCAGAAAGGGTTTAAACTTAAGATGAGGATGAGAGAAAAAAGTCAGTAGCTTTTATCAATTTCAGAGAACACAGACTCGGCACATCTGACATCCTGCAGGTTGGGAGTTATACTTGTTCTATATCATTCATACAGAAATTCAAATAAAATCCACTCTTCTATGTTATAGGCTAATTTTACTTTAATCTATCTGCCCCTATTTTTACTGATGCTATATTCATTTCCCAGACTAGTCCGTGATCTGATTAATTCTCCAGCATGTTATTAACCACCCAGAGAAGGTGAAACAAAATATGAAGGCATATGGAGCAAAGTGATCACTAGGAAAGCATTGTGGTCCCCGGTCCAGATTGGAGCCTGGGTACTGGTGAGTTACCATGGCAACATCTGGGCATGCATTTTAGCCTCAAGGGAGAAGAAAGAATTCTCAAATTATGTCTGGCCTCTCACTCTTGTCAAGATGTGATTTATCACTTCAAGAGAATGTGTCAAGTTGAGGTGGTCTGGAGGTGATTTGGACTAGGCACTATATCTTCTATTTGCAATGACTTCATTTTTGAAAGTGAAAGGAAGGAAAAAAGGAAGGAAGGAAGGAAGGAAGGAAGGAAGGAAGGAAGGAAGGAAGTCATGCAGGCAAAGAGGGAAAGGAGGGGGTAGGGGGCAAGGAAAGAAGGAAAAGAGGCAAGGAAGGAAATATATTTGTTGTACTGTTATTTTGATTGCAATATAAAATACTATGTTTCCATTAACGCTTTCTTAATTGGAAACATTCATTTGGCTTGCTCACCTTCATTGGAAATCCAGTTCTCCTTACTCCTCTCTCCTGGTTCCATACACTGCCACAGCATTCTTTCTTAAAGGGTTTTCCTTTCCTTAGGTGATATCCAAGTCAGCAGTGAAACAGAAGTGTTAGGAGAGTTCAAGCACAGAGGATGGGAAGGTTCTTGTTATGGCTTGCATCTCGATGCCCCCTCTATTGGATTGCTAGTGGTGGCCAACTTGTTACACCAAGCTGAACTGAACTAGCATGGTGCTAGGTGTGGGAGACTCACCTGAAGATTGTTGCCAGCTGCATAAGAGACAGAATGGTAGAAGCTGTTGAGACACTGTTAGGGATGATGTTTGGACAAGCTCTTGAAGCTTTCAGGAGCTGCTGATTCTCCTGGGTCATTCTGTTGGAGGACGTTTTCATGCTGATTTTCTTGATGAACTTGCCTTTTCTAAGAGGAGGACCTTTGGACCTTCATTGGCACTGAGAATGGCTACAGTTCATTTTGCAGAAGCTCTTGTCTTGAGCATTATGGCCTGGCTCTGGAGAGGAAGATGGTGCACTGATTAGTCTTATGGAAAAGATTGTCACATTTACTTTTCCTGATAGGAACTCAGCTTTCCTCATTGCTGGATTACCTAGGGACCCCACTGTTGCTGAGGATGTCTGTGGTACCTTTGCGGGGAGCTCTGGTTCTTATTTTGAGCATTGCTTCCTGGCTCCAGTTCAGATCCCTGAGCCTGCTAGCACTGATCCTTCATCCTGCTGGCACAGACTTTCTAGCTTCCACCGCTGACCTTGGGGCCTTTCTTGCATGTGTAGGAGACATTGTCATGGGCTGTAGACCTCCAATTACATTTGTGAGAAATACTGTTATTTGTTCTAGGTTTTCAGTTGGATTCATGCAGCATATTAGGATCCAGACCCTCAGCTGGATTCTTTGGGCTTTAGTATGTGGACAAATTTCCTGTACTCCTTGTATATGGTTCTTTGGGTGATTCATTATAAAATAATACTATAAAATGTGTCCTATATTATATTTTTCCCTTTGCAAAAATCCCAAAGCACAACACCTCCCAAAGCCTCATGTACTCACTGGTGTGACTTTCTGGAGGTGACTGGACCATGGGTGTATGATGCTGTGTTAAGGTGTATGACCCTTTAATTAAGGATGTATGATAACTAAATTGATTTACAATAGTTCTTGGCATGGATAGTGAAAGTTCAAGTTTGGTTGTGGGTGGCACAAATCAAGATGCTTGTGGCTTGGATGAAATATAAAGGGACAGAAAAAAATGCAGGCTTGACCATGCTACCTCTTGCCTTCCACACCGTGAACTGTTTCTTTCTTTTTTTATTGGTTCAAGGCAATCTTTATTTGCTTTACTTGAGTGGGTAAGTTATAATTTTTCAAGTTAATTTTTTAAAATAATGAAACAGGAAACATTAACAGACCTCATCCTTCATAATTTATGCACAAAATACATGTGCTGAAGTATTCATTTACATACAAATCAATGCTAATGAATTGTCTCTTTTCTGTGATGCTTTTCTGCCATGTGCCACCCTGCCATGGAGTCAGCTGACTGTGCGTCAACCTGTAAGCTAAAGTAAGCTTTTCATTGATTTATTTATATTGGATATTTTGTAACAGCAATGAGAAAAATAACTAAGACAGTTGTGGAGGAAATTTGAATTGCTTTAGGATCCTAAGACAGGGAATGAACCACATTTAGCTTAGTCCACACAAGGCCCCTTCTCCGATCCAACCTGTACATTTTGTTACATCTTAGTGGGACACACAAAAGCAGATGCAAAGTGATAACGCATCTGGGAACGGGAGCTTTTGTCCTTGGAAAGTAATAGCCATTAGTTCTTGGAGATGGTTTTATGGCGAGGGGGTCTTCAAGGGAGGATTTAAAAACAAGATCATATATAGTACATGGACTGTCAAGCCAGAAAAAGACTGCCATTCTTGGGTCTCAGTACCTCAACAGTGCTGCTCTTGTACCAAGGCTCAACTGTTTAGTCAGCAAGGGTGGAAGGATGTTGTGAGTTCCTAACTTTCTCTATCCTGTGGATTCTGGAGAAGTCAGAAATATTCTTTTTATTCTGCACATGCTAGACTCATTTCTATTTTCTGTTTCTGTGGCTGTATGTGTGGATTTTCTCCTTTTTGCACCAATTTAAGTATTTTTATCGAAGACATTGCATTTACACTTATAGTACAGTGCTTAAAGTGCAATGCTATGTTTCCCTGTGTACATGTTCTATTATTCAAATATTGAGAATGCCCAGTACTTTACTATAGCAGCTCAACTCTATTAACTCCCACAGAATTTGCTACAAATTTAGGTCCTTCAATTTTATTGGTTGTTGAAGAATGCTATATTTATATTTAGGGCTGGCTTAATCAACCTCTTCAATGGTGGGCCTAAGGAAGCTCCACCAGTGGGAGGAGCTCCTCTGTCAGGGAAGCCCCAGGCATTCCTCCAGTCCTGCCACCTGCACTCTGGCACAACTTTGTGGTGATGGGATGGCAGACTTTCTCTAGCTCCTTATGCTGATGTTCAAATTCTTCCTTCTCTGCAGTCTGATTCTTATCCAGCCAGTTGATGATTTCATTACACTTACAAGAATCTTCTGTTTATCTTCAACATTTAACCTTGCCCTGAAGTTTCTCATCTTCAGTAGTTGCTTTCATATTGAAAGCGTAGGACTCCAATGAATTCTTGGAAGACACTAGTCACTTTGCTTCTCATCTTCAGCTTTGTACTTCTCTGCTTCCTGGACCATACGCTCTATGTCCTCCTTGCTCAAATGGCCCTTATCATTAGTGATAGTAATCTTGTTCTCTTCTCCTGTACTTCTATCGACTGCAGAAACATTGAGAATGTCATTGGCATCAATATTAAGTTATTTCAATCTGAGGAACACCATGGGATGCAGGAAGTATACTTGTGAGTTCAAAATTGCCAAGCAGGTGATTAGCCTTGGTCATGGCACTCTCATCTTCATATAACTTAACTAGCATACCAGGCTCTTTGTCAGTAGGTAGTGAAGGTCTGGGTCTGCTTGGTTGGAATGGTGATATTGCACTTGATGAGGACTGTCATGATGTCACCAGCAGTGTCAATACCAAGAGAAAGAGGAGTGACATCCAACAGCAGCAAATCTTGGACATTTGCAGACTTGTCTCCAGATAAAATGGCTGCCTGAACAGCTGCACCATAAGCAACAGCCTCATCAGGGTTGATGGTCTTATTCAATCTTTTCCATTGAAGAAGTCCTGCAGAAGCTTCTGGATCTTGGGGATATGGGTAAAACCACCCACAAGGACAATGTCATGGATCTGAGATTTGTTCAGTTTAGCATCTTGAAGAGCCACAGGGTCCAGAGTGCCAGGAAACAGGTCAGCATTCAACTCTTCAAATCTAGCACAAGTAATGGAGGTGTTGAAGTTGATTCCTTCATAGAGGGAATCAATCTCAATACTGGCTTGGGTGCTGGAAGAGAGGGTTCCTTAGTTCTTTCACATGCAGTATGAGGACAGTGGACAGTTTTTTTTTGTTCTCACTGATATCCTTTTTGTGCTTGCGCTTGAATTCAGCAATAAAATGATTGACCATTCAGTTGTCAAAATCTCCACCTAGGTGGGTGTCTCCAGCTGTTGATTTCCCTTCAAAGATTCCATCTTCAATAGTGAGGATTGACACGTCAAAAGTGCCACCTCCTAAATAAAAAATCAGCACATTTATATCAGCTCCAACCTTTTTGTCTAAGCCATAAGCAATAGCAGCAGCTGTTGGTTCATTGATATTTCTAAGTACATTAAGACAAGAAATAGTTCCCACATCTTTGTTTGCCTGACACTGAGAGTCATTTTAGTAAGCTGGTACAGTGAACATAGCATTGGTAACAGTCTTCCCTAGATAAGTTTCTGTATCTCTTTCATCTTTGTCAACACCATAGAAGACACCTCTTCTGAGTAGAAGCTCTTTGTCTCTCCTTTGTATTCTACTTGAACCTTGGGTCTGCCTGCATCATTCACCACCATGAAGGGCCAGTGCTTCATATCAGACAGGACAACAGTATCATCAAATCTACGTTCAATCTGACACTTAGCATCAAAAATTGTGTTGGTGGGGTTCAGCTCATAGCCACTTGATTTTTTGCAGCATCTCCAATCAGTTGTTCATCGTCAGTAAAAGCAACATAGCTTGGAGTGGTTCGATTTCCCTGATCATTGGCAAATATCTCCACTTTTCCGTTCTGTAAGACACCCACACGGCAGTAGGTGGTGCCAACTGCAGGTCCCTTTGACACAATTGCTTGCATATAGACCCGGCTAGGCTAGCAAAGATAGCATACAAGAATGCCCTCACCTACCACCGGCGCTTTCAGTGAGATGGAATTCCTGTTTTTCATCCCCTCTGCTTATTCTAACTCTAAACAAAATTAAGCAAAATTAAATTTGAATTCAGTCTCCTCCTTATACCATTGTTGTACCAAGTCATAATTCATACTCTGCACAAAGTTCACTTCAATTTCACATTATTTAGTTCTGTACTGTGATGAGGAAGATAACAGCATCTACCTCTCATAACTCTAGCAAGGATAAAATAAAATAATATGTGTAAAGTGTTTGGGGAAGTGCCTGGAATATATGAGGTCCTCAATATGTCATACTTGTTATTATTATCATGGTAGCATATTGCGTAACTCCAAGTAAGGGTGTTATGGTTTTTGTCTAGTCTCTCCCTACCAAAGCTTCATGCAGTCACTGGGGCATGGTTCTAGAGTTTGTAATTAATTCATGATCCAATGCTGGGATTATGGGTATGTGTGCTATACCCACATACAGCCTGAATGTAATATGAGGAAGCGAGAGAGACGTGCCTCTGCTGCCACCACCATTGCTCCTGTCTTTTTTTTTTTTTTTTTTTTTTTTGGTGGAACCGGGGATTGAACTCACTCCTGTCTTTTTGCTCTTGCTATTTTGCTGGTTTTCACCTCCATGAATAGCTGCCTCTGCAATCTGCTACTCTGTATTGGAGTCAGCCAAGTATGGATTGAAACCTCCACTAGCTGTGAGCTAAATAAACCTTTCTTTACTTCATTTTGGGTGTTGGGCATTTTATCCTAGCAATGAGAAAAAAACAACTGAGACAAAGGGTGTGTAGTGATGCTATCAAGAACAACAGGAAAATGTCTGTGCTTTGCATACACAAAACGATATGCTCTTTCCCAGTATATATAAGTGTGGCATGGAGCCAATGTCTATAATCCTAGTTACTCAGGAGGCTAAGGTAGGAGGATTGCAAATCTGAGCCCAGTCTGGGAAATGTAGCAAGTTATTGAAATCCTATTCCAAAAATTAAAAAAAATAAAGAATAAAAAAGGAATAGGATATAATTCAGTACAGAGGCACTGGGATCAGTCCCCAGGATTGACAATAACTAACTAACTAGATAACTAACTAACTATAATTAGTATTCATTGCATCCTGACCATGAACCAGGCTTTGTTCGCTGCGTTTTACTTATTGAATTGCAAAATTCAGGCTTTGGTTATTATGGCCATGGTACAGATCAAAAAAGAGACACAGAAAAATTGGGCAAATGACCACACAATTAGCTAACAGATAGTAGCCCAGCCAGCTCTAAACCTAGAGAGTGTAACTCCAGAGCTTTAACTGCTTTCAAGCTGGAAGGTGAAATCTCAGGCAAGCCTTTTTGGAGCTAGGAGACCATTTTGAGAAGCAGGGGAAATATCTAGAAAAGTATCTAGAAACTAAAGAAAGTACTGGTTCCCATGTGGAGAAGGAGCAAGGCTTGCCTGTGAGCTGGCAACTTGTGCTCTGTTTGCTCTCTCTCCTAGAACAGTCTCAGCTACACTCAGGAAGCCAAGCCCAGATCTATAGCTGTTGTAATGACTCACCATGATGAAGGAGATTGAAGATAAGGGAAAGGGAAAGTGGCATTCCAAGGCTGGGGGAATAGAAGAATCCCAGCAAGTCCTGAGGTAGTGGCAGAGAAGCTGGAAGAGAGGAATTGGCCAGCTGTTGTCCAGCCACTGAAGAAGATGAGCATTTTTGAGAAAGCTTCATTAATCAAGCCTTAAGGTTTTATCTAGGACATCTTGCTTGACTCCTCTTGAGCCACAGTCCTGTTGTTTATTTGGAAGGAATTTGAAGTGTTACACAAATCTGGGAGGGAACAAAAATATATGGTTTCAATAAAATAATGCTCCAAGAGGGATGGGCAAGCTTCTTAGAGCCAGGGATGGGTGGAGGCATTCAGTGAAAGGGAAACTCCTGCTGAGAATCACAGGATCTGGGAACTAGAGAGATCATAGTTCTGCGAGGAGCTTTCATTCACTGGCCTTTTACTTCATGCTATTTTCAAATCTCTAGTGACTTCACAAATACTTGAAAGATTAGGTACTGCCAGAGCTGCTGCAGCCAGGCCTGGTTTTATGAGCAGAGAACTTACATGGTTTTCAATCACTGGGGATACTAGGCAGAGCCTTGCCTTTATACTACTAGCTTAAAAAAATAAACTACTGGCTTCCTCCACATATCTTTCATTTTACTACTTGAACTGTATGTCATTAAATCTATAAGTTATTGTTCCATCTCTAAGAACATCCATCTGACAACCAGAGGAACTAGAGGGCCATCTGAAGCACGTCTTATTCTCCCATCCAATCTCTTAAATGTATTTAGCACACTTGAAGTTGACCTGGGGTTTAGGAGTAGGCTGTATGAGTTGCCTGAAGTTGTATGCAAATGTTCTTCACAAGTGATAATTTTACTCACTGTAGAACTCTTACCGGATCAGACTGCACTGTAGTAAGTTGTGATAATATCTAGGGGCCTCCAGATAATGCAATGTCTAGAACTCAGTGAAACTTTAAAACTGGATTTGACTAAGTTTACTTGCTTTCTGTGTGTTATATTTCTAAACAAATCTAGTAAGAATTAAATGGAGTTGGGAGAAGCAGTGAGGGGTGACAATCACTGTAATGATTCTGCCACAGCTGCTTTAACTTTTTCCCTTTTTCAAACCTTAACAATTGAACAGTTATATTTGATGGGAAGGTGGATGTTTTAATGTGAACATTTCTATAATTTGAGCATAATACATTTCCTTTAAGATATTTATCAATGTATGTTAGCAGGATGGTGCGGACAACTGCACTGCAGCTTTCTGCTAGTCGATGGTAAGCAGCAGTTAGTGCTTAATTTGTTTTTACTCCTTTTTTCAATTGTTGCTCCTTTTCCTCCTCTTATTTCTTACATCTTTCTATTTTTCTTTCTTCTTCCAATTTTGCATGCATAGATCTGGTACATGGACAACTACTTGGAAGACAGCATTACACATTACAACAAATATTAGGAAACATATTATTCTGTTAATTGAAATTCTGTATCACTTGTAATTTTTTATTTTAATATCATTTTGTACTGTCTTTAAAAAATAAAATAATTTAATGCAAAAAGAAAAAAAAATAAAATTATGGAAAAAATATCAGGGGGCCTATATGGAACAGTGGCAAGCAGGGCCTTGTAGAAAAGCCTGGCTTTGAGTGTTAACTCTACCACTGTGATGGTTAAAATAAACTGTCAGCTTGGTTGACTTGGGAGCCACCTAGAGGATTAGTGAAACAATGCTGTGTGTCTGGATAGGTCACAAAGGTGTAACTGAGGGCACTATTTATGTATATATGTTATTTTTCTTTTCATAAGGCTACTTTACTGATGGAGGTAAAACTGAATGGAGTTCTCCATATCTTTCCCCTCCCTCTGTCAAAACCTAATTGGCCATATATTGTCAGCCTGGGCTGGATTGTTCAGCCAGCTCCTTGGCCTCCTACAAGTCAGATGATCACACAAAAACATGTCACAGCTAATGACAATTTGTAGATGCATGTCTAAATCCTGGCAAAGATTGCTCCATTTAAAAAATATTTTACAAAATATGTGAATTAAGAAAAAGTTTATGGTCCCTCAAGACATCCTATTGCAGAAAAAGCTCTAAAAGATGCTGCTGTCTGAAAAGAGAAATCTAGATAATTTTAGAAAAAGCAGCAATTTAACATTTCTTTAGTTCATGTACATTTTCTTAAAAATACATTCATAAATGTAAAAACTGTACAATTTTGTCATATTAAAGCTGATTCTTTTGTATTTGCCTTTGTGTCTTTTTAAAATAATAGAATCAAGGCTAAAAAATTCTGCTCATTTGAAACCAACAAGAGTACTAAGGGACTCACCTAGGGTACTATAACTGGTCTCTGTTCCTCTCTGGAATTGATCCCTTGTACTGTTTCCCAATTGCTATGAAGTGACAGCTTTGTTTCACCACACCCTTCTGCCACATTGTTCCTGCTTTGCAGATTGCCAATTGTACCCTAAATCCTTTGATACTGTGAACCAAATAAACTTCTAGTTCAAGCTGTAAGTGTCAGGTATTTTGCTGCAGTTATGGGAAAACTGAAGGACACAAACACTTACTTGCTGGATAAATTTAAAAAATGTGTTTAACCTCTTGTCTCAGTTACTCTGTTCTCCTTGCTGGGACAAGTACCTGACATCCAAAATGAAGGAAAGAAAGGTTTAGTTAGCTTATAGCTTCTGGAGGTTTCAGTCCATACTTCACTGGCTCCAAAGCCAACTGGTACATGGCAGAGGGCAGCAATTCATGGCTGTGGAAGGCAGCAAAATAGCAAAGGGTGGAGTAGTAGCAACAATGGCTATGGAGAGTAAGTCTGTCTCTTTGTCTCTCTTATATTACATTCAGGCTATCCAGCACAGACTGGGTGTAGCACTCACACCCATAATCCCAGCAGTACTCAGACCCATAATCCCAGCATTAGTCAGACCCATAATCCCAGTGGACCATGAGTTAATCACAAACTCTAGAAGTAATTCTACCCCATGCCTTACATGAGGCTGTGGGGGAACAATTAGACACAAACCATAACAGCCTTCTAGGCACCATAAATAAAAGGGAGAAAATACAGTAATACCTTGGTTCATGAATGCTTGTGTTGTGAAACAATGCTTCTGTTTGCTTACATTCTAGATTGTATAGATTGTGTGAATATTGCTTTCTCAGACACTATACATTCACTCATGAATTCATTTAATACTTTTTGGTTAACCATATGTTATATTTGTATCTTGGTTAATTTCTGATTGAAGATACAAAGTACCCAACCAATAGGTTTCATAGTTTGTATAGATTTCAGTTCATAGTAAGTTGTTGCCAAGGCAGGGTTGCATTGTTGAAGGGCATGGCAGAGGGTAACCAGTTCATGGCAGGTCATCCAGGAAAAAGCAGCAAAACCAGAAGCAGCAGCAGCATTTATCCTCTCTTTTCATTTTATTCCATCCAGGCTGCAAACCTCTTGGTTGGTGCCACCCTCACACACCCAGAACCATGCTAAAATGATCAGTGTACTAATCCAGTTATCACATGCCCTTAACACTATATTACACACTCATGATCCAGCCATCTCCAAAAATCCCAGCCTATAAGCACATGAGACTTTGGAAGGATATCTAGATACAAAATGTAACGTTGTGATCCACTCTACTGACACTGAGGCTAACACAGAGAACAAGACAGATGTGGCACTTTAATGTGAAAGAGATCAAAAATGGAGAAAAAAGAAATAAAAAGGCCAAAATTATGACACCCATGAGAGAAGCAGACCATAGGGAGTGGAAAGAAAATAGCAGTGAGGTGGGAAAGGACATTTATTTGAGCTAGATAGTCAAAGTGGAACTATTGGGCATGGTATTATGGTTTGTGTCTGGATGGGACTTTTTCAAAGGCAGCTTAATCTAGAGTGTGTGATTGATTTATAGCACAACTCTGGGATTAAGGGTGTTGAGATTAAGAATGAGTGATTTTTGATTCAGTACACTGATTGGATTGGTACCCTTGTAATCTCAGAAATCTTGATAGGATAAATGGGACAGAAAGAGGCTAAATTCTTCCCCTTTTGTTCTTGTTGCTTTTGTTGTATTACCACAGCCTTGAGCTGCTGCCTCTCTGCCATGTCACCCTTCCTTGGAGCCAGCTGGTTATAAACTGAAACTTCCACAAACTGTGAGCTAAATAAACCTGTCCTTCTTTAACTGTGCATGTCAGGTATTTTGTCTCAGCAACAAGAGAAAAATAACAAAGACACATTGTGACCTTTACCATAAGATCTGAAAGATGATAATCATGAGATAGAAAGGATGATCTGTTAGTTTTCTATTATTGTCATAAGAGATTCCTTCGAATATGGGATCAAGAATTGGACCAAAACTGATTTGCTATTTCTTGCCTGCATGGTTTGGGAAGAGAAGCGGCTTCTTTTCTCTAGCGGCTTTCAGTAGATTATTCTTGTGCTGAATTTCTGGGATCTTGACTATTATATGTCCTGGTGTGTTTTTCATTGGGTAGAGTTTCCTTGGCATTCTGTATGCTTCAGTTACCTGAATGTCAGATTGTTTCCTCATGTTTGGGAAGTTTTCTGCTATTACTTCTGCCCATATTTTTTTAATGTCATTTGTATTGACTCCTTTCTCATTCATGTCTATTAGTCTCACATTGTTCATCTTTGCATCATCTTGCACGTGATGGATTGTTCTTTCCTGCATCCTTGTTGTTTTTAAGAGATATTTTCTTACCTTTTCACTAGCTACACCAGCATCTTCAAGATCTGAAACTCTGTCTTCACATTCACTTAAATGGTTTTGCAAGCTTGTGATTGAGAGTTTAATTTCCTCTATATCTCTTTGACTCTGCTTCATGCAGTCTACTTCTTTCCTGTATTGCTCATTCAAGGAATCTGTCATTTTTGTAATCTCCTCTATTTTTTTTATCAATTTCTTCTTTAGAAGCAGTTATAAATTCTTTTACAGCAGTGTTTTTTTCAGATTGGGTTTCCTCCCTATATTTCTGTAGTTGCTTCTTTACTTCAGATGCTATGAGTTCTGACAGTTCTTTTTTTATTTCAGATAAGAATTGCGCTCTGATTTCCTCTATATCTTTCTGCTGTTGTTTATTTACTATCGACACTATTAATACATGCATTTGAGCCGAGCTAGTGTCCTCTGCACTTGTTCTGCGTGGGCACTGGGTTTCCTCCATATGTTTCTGCATTTGATTCTTTACTGCAGATGTTATTAATTCAGGGATTTCTTTTTTTGTTTCCAATCTGAGGTCCTCTATAGCTTTCTGCAGCTGTTTCTTTATTTCAGAAGGCGTTGATTCATTGCTTTCAGCTGTGTGATTTCCAATTTGTTCTGTGTTAGTGTCCTCTGTACTTGTTAAGGGTGGGATTGGGTTCTGAGGTTGCAATTTTTTCCTTCTCGTCATTTTGTGTAGCACTGTTTTCTGACCTTTGTTGTAGATCTTCGTTGTAGTTATAACCTTAGCACGTACTGAAGTTCAGGTGCAGCTCTACAAAGTTTGTACTTATCCAGCTGTGCCTGACTTGGGTCTGGCTGCTGTGCTCAGCTCCTTCCCGCTGCTGCCCTTGAGGGTGAACCTGTTGTGCCCCTGTGGCAAGATGTTCTGCTCCTGGACTAGGTGGGTGGATCTATCCTCTACACTCTCTGCAGGGATTGCAGCTTCAGGGTTACACGCCAGGCATGTATGCCAGGCCTGAGCTGTGCCTGGAGGGGGCAAGGTGGAGTAGGGGGGAGAGGAAGCTCTCCCTCACACTCACTGGGTCTGGGCTAGGACTGGGTCTGGGGGTTCCCGAAATGCGGCAGAAATTCCTACTCGATTGGCGGTGTGGGGGAGGGGCTGGGAAGTGCTGGGGGGGGCGTCCCAAGTGGGTGGGAGAGGGTCTCGCTCACACTGTGCCTGGGCTGGGACTGGTATTTGGTCTATCCAGCGCAGGGTAGCAGGAAACTCTCCCACACACTCACCGGACCTGGGTTAGGACTGGGTCTGGGGGTACCCGGAACAAGGCAGAAATTCCTATTCGGCGGGTTGGGTGGGGGAGGTGCTGCGGAGTGGTGGGGGGCTTCCCAAGGGGGTGGGAGAGGGTCTGGCCCAGGCTGTGCCTGGGCTGGGACTGGTCCCGCTGGCGCAGGGTAGCAGGAAGCTCTCCTACACACTCCCTGATTTGCTCTTTCACAATTTCCATAGCCAGCAGTTTGGGAGCAGTGTACCTCACAACAGGCTGTCTATTAGGGTGTCCAGTGTAATAAACAAGGTACAGTTTGGGATGCATTCTTTACTGAAGTCTCTGAAGAAAAATTTACTTCCTAGCACATTTCCTTTCTTCATTTTCTATGTGGCCCCTTCCATGTTTAGGTTAGTAATAGAATTTGGATAGCTTCTCTCACTTCAAGTCTCTGTTTTATTTTTCTTGTGAATGCCTGTCTTCTTAAGTATTCATGTAATTACACTGGGCCTACATGGCTGCCCCAGGATAATCTTACATTCTTAAAGTCAGTTTGTAAGTAAACTTAATTTTTTTTTAAATTTTTTTTTATTTTATTTATTTGAGAGAGAGAGAGAGAGAGAGAGAGAGAGAGAGAGAGAGAGAGAGAGAGTGTGGTGTGTGTGTGGCCAGCTCAGCCCACCAGGGGGCGCGACTGGCTGGCATGTGGTGCTGGGGGATTGAATCGCGGTCCCTGATGCTTTGCGAAGCTTGTTCTAAGTAGGTGCTTTAGACCACTGAGCCATCTCTCCAGCCCCAAGTAAACTTAATTATGCTCACACAACTCATTTTATGATGTGATGTAGCATGGTAACAGGTGTGACACCAGGGGCAAAGGACAGTGGGCCAAATTCTGGTTACCACATGTAGGAAATATCTTGCAGGCAGAAGGAACAGCAGGATGAACAAGTGTCCTGGGGTGAACTCAGCTTGGCATATTTGAGGAACTGAGAAGCTAGTGTAGCTGAAACATTGTGGGACTTAGAACAAGAGGGGATAAGTAAGGGTCAGCTCCTGTAGAGCTTGTCAGATGTGATCAAAATTCTAAGGTCAATGCAAAACCATTAATGAAGTTAGAGCTGAGAAATGATGTGATGAGGCTGACCTGTGAAGGAAAATATTTCCTACTATATGAAGTAGGGAGCAAAACTACAAGTGAAAAAATCATTCAGAATAACAATACTGACCCTTAATTTCAGAGCTTCTGAACTTGTTTCAGTGGTAAAACACTGGCAATCACAGAGTGGTTTGTAAAATCTCATGAAATTTTCATATTTAAATCATAATATATGTACACAATAATTCAATGTTAAAGCAGATGCTTTTAATTTCTAGTATAAGTATATAAGAGTAGGAACCAAGGGTACTAACAGAATTTATAGGAATAATTTATATTCATTCACTTTTACTTTTTTCTTGAAAATATTTGGGGAAAATTTTAACTTCACTTCTAGTGGCCAAATACCCCCACCATTTACAGCACACAGTATTTTCTTTTCTTTTTTTATTTCTCTTTTTCTTTTAATTTTAATAGATTATAAATTGAAAATAAATTATTTACAAACATAAATGAATATAACAATAAAAACTGTCCAAAATAAAAATGAAGAAAGAATTTACACAACAGTCATGATAGTTCACTGTGTGAAAAACAAGAATCTCATATTCATATAATTAGAATTCTCAAAGTACAAAGAAGTAGGCAATAAATATTTAAAGATTTAAATTTCTGAATTTAGTTCAACTTATAATACCACCTATCCAAGACAAATGAACCTTTTGCACAAGAAATTTAAATAAAATAATACCAAGTTACACAAAAATTAAATTGTCCAAAACTTATTGTAAAGAAAAAAAATCATTAAAGCATATACATAAAAAATATTAGCTATGGAAGAGCAAAATTAAATAGCATCTTATTCCACATTAGAAAGAAAAAAAAAGGACCAAATGTGTAAGAAACTAGACTGATTAAAAGACTGAAAGAAAATAAAAGATCTGTTCTCTTTGAATTTTATGCTTAGCAAACATACTTTTGAAAATTAAAAGTAAGATTTTCTAGTTATACAAACTTGAAATATTTTAAAACTTTCAGAATTAGCATATAGGAAATAACAAAGAGCATAATTCAAAAGGCAAGAGAAGTTGCAGTATGCTCCTGGATGAACAATAAAGAGCTCTCAATATGATAGTTATGCAGGACTATATAAAATATATTAGAGGAACCCTTATTTAAAGGTCATTGCAGATTTCTATGAAACATTAACAATCTTATGTTGGGGTATACACGTATTTTTTCATATATATATATATGTGTGTATGTGTGTATAAAAGACAGGGAAAAAGTAATATAAATTCAACAGAAAATGGAAATATACTTTTTAAAGTTTCTAATATTAGGAGAAGTTATCATAAAATGTCTTTTAAATAAGTTGTAAGTCAAGGATATAGTATAAATCTTAGAACAAAAATTAAGATTAAGCAATATTCAGAAAATTAAATATTAATTAATTAAAAATTAAATGTTCCCAGACAATTGAACTAAGAATAAGTTTTCATGATAGCAAAGAAGTACTAAAAGTGAAACATAAGATAAATACTGGAATGGCAAATAAATGACCAGCACTTCTAACAGTTTGAGCATAGGATATTGCACAAAGTTCTAGTGTGTTGTGGACATACATAAAGACCGTGACAGTTACTAGTGGCTAGGCGTCACTTGTGGGACTGAGCTACAGCTATTTCTTTGAAATCCATCCTGTAGACTCAGGTGGAATCATGACCCATAGGGTGGAAGAGAAGTCCATTTGTAGAGTGTGCTGATGGAAATATTTTGCTGATGAACACAAGAGTAACTGAAGGACTACCATTATATACCTCTTATTCTCCTGTGTTTAATTGTTTGCGCTATTTGATGGGTTCTTTCCATTCTCATTCATGGGACTGTGATCAATTTGCTCCCTCTCTAGAACATCATTCAGAAGTCTGTGTAGGCTTGGCTTTGTCATCATGAAATTCTTTAGTTGTTCTTTGTCATGGAAGTATTTCACTTCTCCATTATACTTGAAAGAGAGTTTTGCAGGGTATATCAGTCTGGGTTGGAACTGGATTTCTTGCAAGATTTGAAGTACTTTGTTCCATGTTCTTCATGACTTGATGGTTTATGAAGAGAAATCTGCGGTTTTTCTGATGGGTTTTCCTTTAAATGTGACCTGTTTCTTTTCTTTAGTGGCTTTTAGTATATTCTTCCTGTGCTGAATTTCTGGGATCTTGATTATTATATGTCTGGGTGTGCTTTTCATTGGGTTGATGTTATTTGGAGTTCTATAAGCTTCGGTTATGTGAATGACAGATTGTTGCCCCATGTTTGGGAATTTTCTGCTATTCCTTCTGCCCATATTCTTTTTATATCATTTGTATTGACTCCTTCCTTCTCATTGATGCCTATTAGTCTCACATTGTTCATCTTTGCATCATCTTGCAGGTATTGAATTATTTTTTCCTGCATCTTAGTTGTTTTTAAGACATCTTTTCTTAGTTTTTCACTAGCTGCAATGGTGTTTTTAAGGTCAGAAAGTCTATTTTCACTTCCACTCAAACGGTTTTGTCAGCTTGTGATTAAGGTTTTAATTTCCTGTATATCACTTTGAATCTGTTTCATATATTCTATTCCTTTCCTATCTTGATTATTCAGGGGTTCCATCTTTTTTATATTCTACTTTTTTTTATCAGTGTATTCTTTAGAAGCACTTAGTACTTCTTTGATTATAGTTATCACTACATTTTTTAGTTCTGAAATTATTTCTGATCTGATTTCTTCTATACCTTTCTGCAGTTGTTTCTTTACTTCCAACACTATTATTTTAGAGATTTCTGGTGTGTGATTTCCATTTTCCTCTATGCTAGTGTCTTCTGCATTTGTACTGGCTGGATTTGGGGTCTGAGACTGCATTTTGTTCCTTCTCTTTGTCATTTTGTATACCACTGTCTTCTGACCTTTGGTGTAGAGCTTAGATAATGTTATTACCTTAGCACCAGGTCCAGATCTATGAAGTTCAGATTCCTCCAGGTGGGTGTTGGTTGGATCTGGCTTGGGCCTGGCTGCTGTGCTCCACTTCTTCCTGCTGCAGCTGTTGGAGTTGAACCCTTTGTGTCACTCTGCAGCTGTTGGAGTTGAACCCTTTGTGTCACTCTGCTCCTGAATCAGCTGAGTGGGTCTTCCCTCTAGCCCCTTCGCAGGGAGTTCTGCTGAAGGGTTCCACACTGTGCCTGCACTCTGGGTTGAATGAGGATCTAGTGGGCCCCAGACCATCTCATTCACACACTAGGCCTGGGCTCTGGGTCTATTCAGGATCCAGCAGCCCCTAGTGGTCTCATTCACATGCTGGGCCTGTGCTCTGGGTCGCTTCAGGATTGGAGGACACCAGGTTGGGTCATCTCACTCACATGCCTGGCCTGTTCTCTGGGTCTATTTGGTATCTGGCAGTCCCAGACAGTCTCATTCACATGCTGGGCCTGTGCTCTGAGTCTATTCAGGATCCGGGCTCAGGTGGTCTCACACACTGGGCCTGCACTTTCCACGGTATTTTCTGAGAGGGTGGTTTGTTGGTTAGTTGCAAGAACAGAGCCCTTCTTCTGTCCATTCATTTTCTTATGGTTACCTTTGCTAGGAAATCCAGCAAACTCTTTGAAATACATTATAACAATGACAAGAATTCTCTTCATGATCCAAAGGCAACATGTGAGGAAAGTCTAGGTTGACAGTGCAGCATAGTTTATCAGTGGGAGGTTAGATCATCCTGGCCAGAGTCCTAGGTGGGGTTTTGTCTCAGGTGGAAACTATTCTGTGTCTATTTGGTTGCCTAATCAAACAAATCAATCACATCTCTTCTAGCACTCTTTGAGCACAAAGGCCCAGGCCCTCACTCTAAGTTCCCAGACCCTTTTTGTCCCCCCACCCAGCATCCTCCTCTCCAGCTTTCAATAGTTTTCTATGTGCTTCTTACAGCTTTTTAGATTTCTGTTTCCTATTTTTTCATTCTGTTCCTACATTTAAACACCTCTCATTAAATTTTTCTGTGTCCCATTTTTTCTAAATAACCCTGTGTTTCCTTTTATCATTTTCAGATCCTTTGTGCTCAGCATTGTGCATATGGGCTTGGATGGCGCTTGTCCATCTGAACCCCTCACATCGACTTTGTTCAGCTCATCCCTGCTCAGGACACACATTTGCATGTCTAAAGTCTCATTAGGATTATGATTATGCTTTTTCTATTCATCCAACAGTTTTCTCAGCATCACATACATTGAGAAGAGGGGAAGGGTTTCTATAGAAGCTAGGATGCAGGTGTCAGAGTTGTAAGAGGGGCCTTAAAGGTGGCACTATTGGAGTCCTGGGAGCCAAGGCTGAAGTAGCTCAGAGTGGACTGAAGAAGCACTGGAATGGTCACTGAAAGATTTGTGAGAGATTGTAGCATTTGGGAAACAAAAGCATCATTGTCAACCTTTTTGGCTAAATCTACCCTTCTTCAAGTGGAGAGGAGCCTGGGTACTGACACATTTTTAAAATCTATTTGGAGCATAGGGGCCTTCTTTGATGATAGGAGGGAAGAGGGAAGTAGGGAGAGCATGAAAGAACTTTAAACAACAGTAGAGAATGAGTAAGATTGATGAGATTTTTTTTTCTAGTATTTTGCAAATACATTTGAAAAATGGAAGAAAGTATAGGCATTCTGGTTCCACTGATAGCTCTGAATGAGAAAGCGCATTTCCACAATCTATGTTCAGGAGACAGCCCCTTCTTCTACCAAATTATTATGGTAATGTAAAACATTTATTGCCCACTCTGTGTTGGGCACTGTGCCAGACCTTTTATTGGCCTAACTCATGTAATCCTCACAGTGATATTAAGTGATGGCAGTGATTATTATGTTTATATCACCAATGAGAAAACCAAGACATGCAGAGAGGAAACAAGTAGTTCAATGTCACATACCTAGCAAATGACAGAATTGGGATTCAAGGTGAAATTTGGCCAAGTTTAGTGCCTCTGCCCACAGCTATTCTTCTCTGCTGGCACTGGTGGCCAGTGATGGAACCACTATCTTGGCCAGAGCATTTTTTCTTATGCAACTCATCGCTGTTCTCCCCTTCTTTGCTCCTAACCCACAGCACTTTCAGTCACTTTTGAGAGGCCCAAAACTTAGGAAATGGGGATACAGACTTAGTTCACAGCAAGGCAAATGAGCAAACAAAAACACCCTTTATTTGTGCTAAGGCCTGTATTGATGACTAAAGAATCATTTGACTCTTTAAATGAGTCAAATGCTTATTTTGTCGTTGTCACAGAAGAAATTAATAATCTATATATTCCTTCCATGACTTCTCCAGGGTCAAACATCTGTTAGGTATGTTAAAGCCCAAGATTCTGAACTGTATATTTTAAACTATTTGTCTTGTCTTGTCTATATGTCTGTCTTTCTTTCTTTCCTCTCTATCTCTTTCTTTTTTCTTTCATTTGCTCTTTCTCTGCTTTACTTCAGCTGTGTCTCCTGTATTCTCTGTTTCTTTATCTATTTTTGCCTTCCATATTTTTCTCTCCACCTCTTCATATTTACTTGGTAAGCCATCATCATAAAAGTAAGCTGTACGTAGTTTCACTTTCAGGGTGACTTCTGCCTGGTTCAATTCTCCTCTAGTGACAACCTTGGGTTATTGAATTCTTGCAGCAGTCTCCTCTCCATACAGACCTCACTCATGTTTACTGAAGACAAAGCTGAAATCTAATACCTCTATCAAAAAGTGATGTCACATGCCGGCTATAAAGAAGAGCATTACTTTGTTATATCTTTTTTAATTTCTAAGAATATGTGTTTTTTCTTTCCTATTTTTCATGTTACACAACATAGTTGAGTGTGGCCTATGGAACCACTGAACATTCTATTCATGTTCTCTTGGACCAAAACTGTGATGTAGACTATGTAGGTATAACTTAAAGACAGGATTTTGTCACAGTTATACTGTTAGAGAGAGGCAAGGCTGGAAGTGGAGTCCTTAACTCCAGACATCTCTCCATTATCCTGTATCCAGTGTATATGCTGCTTCTCCCACATGTCCTGGAGCTTGGAAGGCTGGAATAAATGGTAGATAGAGCCCTTGAGAGAGAAACTGGAATCAGCTGGTGTATGGAGCTCTTGAGAGAGGAGATATGGTTTAATGCATGAAGAAAGACTTCAGCATTAAATACAATACCACACATGCAAATTTCTTCATTTTCAAAAGGACACATTTAGGTTCTGCACATTCATAAGTCCCTTCCAGTACTACCAGTGCAGGGTCCAAATCTTTGAAGCCTTACCTGAGCAAGCTTTGCGGGAGTAAATGTGATGGAAAAAAGTTTAAGAAACAATTTTATATAGTAGTCTGCCTTTTAGGAGCAGCTTTGAACATTTTAGGTACCTGATCAGCTGATCAGCTTTAAGCATTTTAGATAATATTTTTCTTTTTAATTTCTCAATTTCAATATTTTAACATATGTGGAAGATAGAAAACCTTCATCAATCCTAATTTTTCCTTTCTTTGGAGAGTTTTTGGGTTTTTTTGGACAGGGTCTCATTATGCAGTTTAGGCTCACTTATATAGCCCAGATTAGCTTCAAACCTACAGCAATCCTCCTGCCTCAGCCTCCTGACTACTGGAATTACAGGCATGCTTCAACATGCCTAACTAGAGAATTCTTTTCAATCTAGTATTAGAATCCATTTAGGAGATATCATAGAAAACAGTCTTTAAAAATGGGATGACCAATGAGGATACTAATTAATGCCAGTCACAATTAATGGAATTTTCATTTTTTCAGATTCATTTATTTATTTTATAAGTCCTTGTCATGTTAATTATCATAGCTGAATAATACTCTGTGTTGTCTTAAAATATCAAGGCCTTTCAGTGGACTGTGAGGAAGGTAGCTTTCTTCACACCTAACATTACCAAGTCCAGAATGACTGATGGGGAGGTGCTGCTTGTTTCAACTATAATTTTGAAACTATTTTCCCAATCTCCCTCCCATCTTCTTTCCTGGAGGAGAAATAAAACTAAGTACTGTAAAACTAGGGAAAAAAAACACAGAAAACTCTTGTTTTCCATCAATTTTGTATACTTTGTTGGCACAGTTCCTGGTTTTGTGTTTCTCGTCTTCCTTCATTCTCATTGTAACTCTATTGCCTTTATCTTAATGTCAAGGCAATAAGGCAGGAAAAGCACCTCTAGATCGCCAGGTCAGGACTGGGACAGATTTTGTGTCCTTGGAGACCAACTTCCTCTTCTGTTTGGGTTAGAAATATATCCTCTCTTGAGCTTCACAGAGTCTCAGATTCTTTTCTTCAGAATATCTATTCTTCTGTTAAGGGCAGGGAACAGTTTAGGGCCCCTATCACGGCCCTCTTCTTTCCCTCCCCTATACATGCACTTCCTTAGAGCAGCTGCAGCTGCTGGGTCAGCCTGGGAGCTGAAACCCCTTCCCATACCCTTTCTCCCCAGGTAAAAATAAATAAAATGTCAGTGAACTGATTGCTTTTTGAATCGCACCTCACCTCTTTCTTCCTGTTTTGAGCCTTGTGTTTCTTAGTGGAAACTACAAGCCTTGCCGTGACTTCAAAGTGAGCGTGACTTTCTCCTTCCTGGCTTCTGCCCCATTCTCCCACCCCAACTCCTCATTTCCTTGCTTTGACTCACTTATCTTTCTAATTGGAATTTCCCATCAGAAAAGGGTTTTCATCTCTCAAATCCGTAGGTACCTGGAAAGGATAGTGAAACTTAGTTTTGTACAACCCAGCAACTGAAGCCAAGCAATGGAAATCTCTAAATTATCCTTTACACAAGATTCACTATGTGATCTTGGACCATTCTCAGCTATATTTGCATTTGTTATAGGAAAGCCAAATTAATTAAATTATCTTAAATAAACTTACAAAATGTGTACTCACTCTGCATATTCTCCTTTAAGATATATGCCTTAATCTTTACCAGTCCCATCAATTATCTTCATAGAAATAAGGCATGTAAGTACAAACAGTAAAGAATACATAGACAGGGGTGTGTGTAGCTTCCTTATCTAAAATCTACAGGCCCAACATCAGTGAACATATCCAACTCTGTGTGAAAAATATTTTCTAAAACTTTTTAATATTTTCTAAAAAGAAAAGCGAGTATTCCATGTGCCAAACCCTACATTGAGTCCACATGAATGGAGTGATATGCTGTGTCACTATGATTCATAGGTTCAATCAGATTGTTCACTAACCAACTGTGTGACCAAGAGTGAGGCACGCTGGCCTCGAAGTCATCATATTCTTAATTATAAAATGGATATACTGAAAGGTCATGTCATGTTTGCTACTGTTCATTCAGTGCTAATCATGTGCCAGGCTTAGTTCCACGTTTTACATGTATTACCCCCTTTACTCCTTGTAACTGTCCTATAAAATAAAAATTATCATCCTTTATTTTCCAAAGAAGGAAACTGAGGTTAAGAGATGACTATGAATATAATTAGCTATAAAAGTACTATTACTGACAGGTGCAAAGGGAGTACAAAGATGAACATACCTACTTCAGTCCGGGTAAATTTGGGGAAGCCATCACACAGGAAGAGGCATTTAAGGTGGACACCAAAAGATAAGAAAACGTTCATCAGGAAGTGAAGAAAGCCAGATGTGGTGGTCACACCTATAATCTCAGTACTCAGGATCTAAGCCAGGAGAATTGTGGCAAGTTCCAGGCCAGCCTGGGCAACATAGGGAGATCAGGGCCATAGTTCCCTAAGTCCTATAAGACCCTGTCTAAAAAAAAAACCCACAAACAAGAAAAAGAGGTGGAGAGATTATCCAAAGGCAAATATATGATAGGTGAGCACAACTGGTGCACAAATGTTGGCAGGATACATATTAGCAGGAACTAAGCCTGAAAACCATAATCATGTTGTGCATGTACATTTAAGGGTTTGAATACTAGCTTCTGGAGAACAATCAAAGACTGTTTTTACTCTATATGGAAACAAATTTAGGTGAATGATAATGAAGGCCTATACTAAATAGTAGAAGTGGGAATAGAGAAATTAATTTAATTGGAAAATTCAGAAATAAACACTTCTATTCCTTCTGTAGAAATTAAGTGAATAAATATTGCATGCCTGCTTAGGGCGTGAAATGTAGGCTCAACCCAAAGTGCTCACAATGTAGTGCAGAAGGAAGATGCAAAATTAAAGGCAAATAAACAGCTACCTTATGGTATGCTATGTGGGAAATACACACACAGATGGCTGCAGGAGCACAGAGAATGAACATTGTTTGAAGAGAGACAGGGAAAGTTATGCATAAATATAGCCCTGGAACTAAGTGTTGAGAGGTAAGGAAAAGGTATGTAGGCAAGGACAGTGTTGCCATAGAATTGTTATTTTAGTAACAGGAATCATATAAGCAAAACACAGAGGTATTCAATGGCATGGGATAGGGAGGTGTTACAAGTATTTCATTATTGTTGGGCCAGAAAATGCATTTCAAGTAAGAGTCACAAGAATGGTAAGAGACATATAGGAATAGAGAAAAAAAAGGTATAGAAACCAAGTATAGAGCACTTCCGAATGCCATACCAAAGAATCTGGAGCTATTCTAGTGGGTGAAAAGAGTCTTTAAATGTTTAAATTAGTGGGCCTGCCTGATGCATGGATGCATCTATGAAACTGGTAGCAGTGGAAAGGGTGAGACTGATGGGGTTGGGATTACAAAAGGCAAGACATAAAGCAGGGAAAGCTGCCGAATCATTGGACCTGTTCATTAGAGATGATAAGTGTCTGGATTAAGGCAAGGTAAGGGAGAGAAAAGAGGAGAGGGATTGGGAATAGAAGTTGTGGGATTTGGTAACTTGATAATAGGTATAACTGATTTGATCCAGTGGTTGAGGGAAAAGAAGCTGAAAAAGTTCTCAAGCTTTGAGCCCTAATAAGTGAATCTTGGTTTCACCAACCAAGGTACAGAATGGAGAATGGATTTGTAGGAGAAAAAGTGATAAATTTAATTTGGGGCATCTTCAGTTCCAGATGGTCCTAGGCCATCCAAATGGAGATATCTATTGCTCTCTTTTGATATATGAGTCTACAAGATGGTGTAAGTGGAAAAATTCAATTTGCAAGGCATCAACATGTAGATGTAAGTAAGGATCATCAGAGGGGATGAGACAATCTTGGGATGCTTAGTGAGAACAGAGGAGGACCAAACATAAAAACTCAGAGGACTACCAACATTCTAGGGGCAAATAGACTGGATGGCCCAGGAAAGCATGGTGTATTCCTTAGATGATGTCCTTTGTAAACTGTGAGATTGAATGATAAACTCAAGCACAGAAGCCTTATGTTTCCTTTTTTCAATTTTCTAAAATAGTTCTGTGGACTATGTGATTGAGGATACAGGTTGAGTATGCCTTATGTGAAACATATGTTGCAGAATTTTGATTTTTCATATTTTGTATCATTTAAATGTACATAACAACAATCTTGGTAGTGATACTCAAATTGAAACACAGAATTCATTTATGTTTTTATGTACCTTATTTACATATCCTAATGGTAACATCATCCAGTATTTTTAGTGTGTCTGCATTTTGACTGCAACCTATGTCACATGAGGTCACACCTTGAATTTTCTACTTTTGGCATCATGTCAACACAGAAGAAGTTTTCGACAAGGTTGTTTTGAATTTCAGTTTACAAATGCTCAACTTCTATTAAATTTCAGGATTGGATATTTTCCAACTTCTATTTCAGTTCCTTTTTATGAGCATTGTTGCAAATTGCTTTGTTATAATATAATATTTTAAAAAATTCTGACTTCCTTACCTTAAAACTTCTTTAAGCAGAAAGTTGTATTTATTTTTTTCATCCCATTCATCTAAAATGTTTCGGGAGTATTATATTCCTTTTAACTCAGTGTCTTTGTCAATTTGGTTGCTATAATAAATATCAGCAACTAGTTAGCTTAAACAACGAATATTTTTTCTTATAATTCTGAATACTGGGAAGTCTAAGATCAAGGTGTTCATCAGTTCACTTCTAATTTTAATGTGTGTGCAGCTGAAGCAAGCAACCCAGATCAGTTCCTGATGAGGTCCCTCTGTGATTTCAGAGTGTAACCGTCTCACAGTGTCTTCACATGTTTGAAGTGGATGTCAGTCCTCTCAAATCCCTTCTTTGAAAAACTTTATTGCACCATGAGATCTCTACCCTTATAACTTCATCTAAACTTTTGTACTTCTCCAAAGTCCCTATCTCTATTGACAAATGCCACCACATTGCTGGTTAGGTCTTCAACATATGAATTTAGTCTATCTTCCCCAGAAAAATTTCTTTCATTTTAATTAAAAAGAATATATATATATATATAGATAGATAGATAGATATATAGATATATAGATAGATAGATAGATAGATAGGGACTGCTAAAAAGAGAAATCTGCATAAATATTTTAATACTAAACTTATTGAGATATCATAAGATTAAGGAGTTACCTTTGGCTTCCACATTTACAAAAAGTGCCCAAAGTGGAGGCCATTAGCTTCCAGACATTTATTATTATGGTGAACCATGGCTACTTGGGTAATCTTGGTCAGTGGGTAATGTTGGTCATTGAGATTGCTGCATATGCATCTCAGGATAACACTATCTGTTGCAAAAACATCTTGCGATTTTTCTTTTCCTCAATGTGTATAAATTTTTGGTTCTCTCCTGCTCTCATTCACAGATAGACAAATAGACAGACAGATAGATATAGTAGTTAGACCACAGAAAGTAGCCAGCATAATCCAACTGGCATTATATGAATTGCTACTACATAAATATGTACATCCTATGCTATAGCCACAGACACATGTGTAGGTAAGAAATAAGTTAGATTTTTCTAAAATTGCAATTGCTCAATTTGTCTTGTCTTTCAGGTTTTTCCTTTAATTTTGGCACTAGCGGGCAAATTAGAAAAAGAAAAAAAAACTAAATGTAGATTCCAGGGACTGTTTCCCTTCAGATTATTACAGCATGTTAAAAACTGATTACAGTTGATATATAGCAGCTTGCTTGAGTCTCTGCAACATGCCTTAAATGCAAAAATCCCTGGTGATGGACGACTGTGGGTAAAAAACATACATGTATCAGATTTCTCCTTTGATAGCTTCCAGATCCTCTTTTAGAGAGTTTGGCTCTCAAAGCAAACTCCATTTGACAGCACAGGAGTAGCACTCAGTCATTTCCCCCACACTTGGCTTTCATTCAGCAGACAAGCCTGACTGTTTACACCACCTACCTCCTAAGGGAGAAGGAAAGTTAGCAAGCTCCCCGGTGAATGCTGCATTGTGATCTCTGTGTAAGGTTTTATAGGAGAGAACAAAGCCACTCTGCTTTCTCTCAAATTCATTGTAATAAATCTCTAGAGATCCTCTCTGGTTGGATTACTTTGGGAAGTGTGTTATTCAGGCACCCACAGTTTAAAGGAGGAGAGCTTTAATTTTAATTGCAGTCACAGCCCATAGTTGGCTGGCTCCAAGGTGGAATTAAAGATGCTTCACTCATGGCAGCCTGTAAGCAGAGTGGAGAACAATGTTACAGAGGAATGGATGCAGGCCAGTAGATAGTACACCAAAGCACGCCTCTGTGAGCCTTCCAGGTATATCCAAGAATATGTTTTCCTAAGCTGCTAGGTGTTTCTTAATTCAATGACATTGACATCAGAAATAACATTTACAGAGAGTAAGGAAGAGAAATAAAGAAAAGGAAAGAAAGAGCAAGAAAGAAGAGGGAAGAAGGATGTAGGGGAAGAGCAAGGACACATAGAAAAAAGAGACAGGCACAGAAAAAGGAGGAGGAAATATGCATTGCCACTACCATGCACTGGTTTGCGTATGTGTGAATGTGTGTGTGTCCACATTCATGTGCATGCATTTATGTGTGTGTATGTGTGTGTGCTTCCTACTTGAAATGGTTAGTATTCACATGTGTCCTAAACTCCATGAAGCTGTTTTTTTTCTCAAAAACATGAAGTAACATTCCAATCCAAATGTGACCCTTGGCTTATTTTCATGAGTCAAAAATAGAGTACTTTGTTGCTTATACATGTTTGTTTAAATATATGTTGGTAAAGTTAAAAGCAAAGTCCAGGCTAGAGTTCAGTTACCTCTTCCTCACTGTTTCCCCTTACAAGGCTGTGGCTCTTTGCTGCGCCACAGCTTTCCCTATATCCAAGGTAAGGGTTTATTGGATTAGTTGAGATGACCTTGTCTTACTGTGGGGCTGTAGCTATTGCACAAAACATATCAGCTTGCACTGATCTCTCTCTAGGAGAAGAGGGCAGGAGAAATTGTTCTTTTATATTCTGGCAAAACAAAAGCAGAAGAAATTTGAAGAAAGTTAATGAAAAGAAACAATAGAAAAATGCTACAAAAGAGAAGTGAAGAGGAAAGGAGAGAAGAAAAGAAGATAAAGAAGATAGTACAAAAACAAAAAAAGGGGGCCTGCCCCTTAGCTCAGTTCTTTTTTTTACTGTAATAAATATTTTATTTTTTCCATAATTTTATTGAAAAACAAATAGCAATGAGACAGTTTCAAACCAAATTGGTAGGGCAGTTTCAATAATTAACACATTGCATACATTCTTCCTAGTGGTTAATTGCTGTACAAGATGCGGACATGATGTCCTATTTACAAACACCATTAGAATAAATCCCTCTATTCATTAAGAGAATGTAACTATATATCTATCCTAACCACTTTGAATACACAGATACAAAATGGACATTCATCTCTATCCCCCCTTAGCTCAGTTCTTTAAGTGGCTGCTTCAACAAAGCAGTCAGGCTCAGGTTGCTGTGGTTAGATCCCCACAACTCTAACCAGCCAAACCTGCCCTGAAGGCATTCAGAGCAAAAGAAAAAGCCTTATTGCATTTTGGGGCCGGGGAGATAGCTCAGTAGAATAAGCACTTTCCTGACAAGTGCAAGGGCCTGAGTTCAATCCCCAGTTAAAAAAAAAAGGACAAGACAAGAAAGAAAATTCTTTGAACAATTTTCCTCAGGCTCCACAACTACTTTACATGGCTTTCCCTGTTGCTTCAGTCAGAAATGCATTAAGTTGCCAGGGAGATGGCTCAGTAGAATAAGTGCTTCCCTGGCAAGCACAAAGGTGTGAGTTCAGTCTCCAGTTCTGTGAAAAAAAAAAAAAAGAAAAAGAAAGAAAGAAAAAAAGAAATGCATTAAGTAAGTGACCTTTCTTTGAGCCACAGCATTTCCATTCTCTCCTGTGTTGTTAAGAAAAATATATGGTAAGATGGAGACAATGCAGGGTTTAGAATTTTATCACTCTATGTTCTAATTAGAGGATCTAGCACAAGATCTGACCCACAATGCCAAATACACTCCTTTCCTTTCCTTTCCTTTCCTTTCCTTTCCTTTCCATTCCTTTCCTTTCCTTTCCTTTCCTTTCCTTCTTTCCTTTCCTTTCCTTTCCTTTCCTTTC
>NW_004524693.1:5310759-5323034 GCF_000260255.1 Octodon degus
CCTTTCCTTTCCTTTCCTTCTTTCCTTTCCTTTCCTTTCCTTTCCTTTCCTTTCCTTTCCTTTCCTTTCCTTTCCTTTCCTTTCCTTTCCTTTCCTTTCTTTCCCACATGCCCTGGGGGTGGAGATGGCATGGCATGGCATGCCTGGGATTGAAACCCCGGTCTCTGTGTCTGCTTAAGGAAGTGCTTTAATCTGCTGAGCTATCTGGCCAGCCCTTTTCCTTTCCTTTTCTTTTATTCTTTGATTTTTCTCTCCTCTCCTCCCCTCTCCTCCCCCCTCCACTCCCCTCTTTTCTCCTCCTTCCTCTCCTCTCTTTTCTCCTATTCTCTTCATGGTACGACTTTTAGTTTATGGTATAGGAAGATTCCCAAAACTTGGTGAAGGTCACACACACAGCCACTCAGAGCAGAAACAGAGTGCAAGTCACTAGAAGGATTTTTTTTTTTCTCCGAATGCCTTCAGGGCAGGTTTGGCTGGCTTGAGTGGTGGGGATCGAACCGCAGCAACCTGAGCCTGACTGCTTTGTTGAAGCAGCCACTTAAAGAACTGAGCTAAGGGGCAGGCCACAAAGGCAGAAGGATTTTGTTTTTTGCTGTAAGTCACTAGAGAATAGTATTCTTTTCCAAAGTCTCCATATCTTTCACTAATGAAACAAAGGTACCATTCACTGCTAACTCTATTTCTCGTGTTGCAGCTGCAAACTTTTTGTGTCCCCTAAAATGAGGGCTTTTTTCCTCTTTTAGTGAAGACACAAAATATGAAGGCTAATAAAAATCATAATTTTCAAACTTTTGATTAAATCAGAATCACTTGTTTTTTTTTTTTTACAGACAGGGTCTCACTATGTAATATAGGTTGTCCCTCAACTCACTTTGTAGCCCAGGTGGTCTTCGAGATGTAGCTCGGGTGAACTTCAAACACATGGTGATCTTCCGGCCTCAGTTTTCCAATTGTTGGGATTACAGGGGTGCACCACCACACTCATCTTTTGAGTTGATTTTTTAAAATTTATTTATTTATTTATTTATTTATTTATTTATTTATTTATTTATTTTGGAGTACCAGGGATTGAACTCAGGATCTTGCACTTGCCAGACAGGTGCTTACTCTACTGAGCTATTGCCCTGGCTCCCATTTTTTCTTCTTTTTTTCTTTTTTTTTGTGGTACTGGGGATTGAACTCAGGACCCTGTGCTTGCCAGGCAGGCACTTACTCTACTGAGGCATCTCCCCTGCCCTAAGTTTTTTTTTTTTTTAAGTAAAAACAAATAGCAGAAACAAAGACAAAGAGTAACAAGTGAAATTACAAATGATGGAGTTTCAAAACAAGAATAAAAATTTAACAATGGTTGTTATAGTACATAATTTCATTGTCAAATCTGTTGGTCAGATTAATAGAGGTGTGCAAAATAGGTTAAATAATTAAACATTAATGATTATTGTCAGTAAACTTTAATTTTTTCCTTGTTATTTTATCCTTTATACCTTTTAAAGAATTTATTTTAAAGAAAGAATATTAATGTATGAGGCATTAGAAATGATGCACATTTAGGGGCTGGCCAGATAGCTCAGTGGACTAAAGCATCTGTTTAGGCAGAGCTCAGCAGCCAGGGTTTGATTCCTGGCCTGCTGTACTGACCCCGCCCCTGGACGTGCTGAGACAGCAGTTGAGACTGGGCATGGGGGCCTGTGCCTGTAAACCCAGCGCTTGGGAAATTGAAAACATGAGAATCACTATGAATACAATCTATGTAGTGAGACCCTGTATACTCCATCTTAAATATATAAGAAAAGAAATGGTACACTTTTAGAAGAACAAGACGAGAGGATTTCAACTCTGAGTTTTGTACTGCACTTTGCTGTTCAACTCTATATGCTATTATCTACAAGTACATCAGAGAAACAACATCTGAGTTGATTGTTAAACATGCTATTTTCCTTGTCAGTTGTTCAATCTCAATGAACTCTCTTTGGCAAGGGTCTAATATACTAGAGGAAATTTTTATGTTTACATAATAACTTTTTCTATAGCTCCCCTAAGTCTAGAGAAAAGCATTACCTTGACTTATTTCTTATTGTTTTTGTTTGATTACATAATTAACATATAGTTATTGGCAAAATATAATGTACAGTAGGGGTTTATTTTAAATAATCTTTTTGTCAACTCTCAAAAGAAAAAAAAATCTCCCTCGGACACCAGAGGGAGCTTTTACATAAAATGAAAGGATTAATGTAGGCAGTTTAGTATAAAGTCCACTGTTTTGATTTTTCTTTTTATTAAAAATATTATCTTTGTTATTTGCAAAGGCACATTAGGTAAATAATTGTGAATTTGCACACTGATAGAGCCAACAAGCTCCCTTATCAATGTGACCTCTCTATAGGTTTGATATGGTTGCCTACTCCTTTCTTTCATGATTGTCCTTCCTTAGCTGCCACAACACTCGTTCCCTTGCTCTGATCCTAAGTTTTTTGACTTTTTCACTTTTTTTTTCTGAACTGGGGATTGAACTCAGGCCCTTGCTCTTGCCAGGGAAGTGCTGATTCTACTGAGCCATCTCCCTGGCCTTTTTTTTTTTTTAATTGCAGCAACTAAAGAGTCAGAGGCAATTCCTGTGTAGCTCTGTTTTTTTTTTTTTTTTTTTTTAATTTTTTTCACTCTTCTTAAGTGTGGATGCTTTCTCAAGCCTCTGAGCTCTCTGATCTTCTCAGTCTGCTTCTTAGTTAGCTGACTTGATCTGTTCCCATAGTTTAACTACCACTAGGTGCCACTAAATAGGTTCTCATGCATATTACCTGTTAATTCCACTCTGAGCACAAATTATGCATATTAATTTGCCTCCTGGACAAAGTCAAGAAGGCAAAAACCTCGTCAAAGAAAGGTCAGTGGGCCTGACCTAAGGGCTTGTAAATTGAAAGACTTCATAACAGATTGGTTAGGAAGCCTCTGATTAGAAAGATAGAAAGACATCTGACTGCAGATATATATATATTTTTTTTTTTTTTTTTGGTGGAACCGAAGATTGAACTTAGGCCATTGCACTTGCCAAGGAAATACTTATTCTACTGAGTCATCTCCCCAGCCCCTAGGTTCCAGTATTGATGGACCTTTTTCTTTGTATTTTAGGGAAGTGTCTACAGGGTGTTCAGGGTCTCACTATTAGATTGGATTCATAGTGATCCTCCTGTTTACAGCCTCCCAAGAGCTGGGATTAAAGGTGTGTGTCACCATGCTCAGTCTCAATCACTGTCTCAGCACACCCCAGGGTAGGGCTGGTACTTCAGGGCTGGGGATGGAACCCCTGGGCCCTGAGCCTGCTTGTAGGTACTTTAATCCACTGAGCTATTTGGCCAGCCCTTGATGGACATTTGGAAGCATATCATGAGTTAAACAATGTGGCTATTACTCCTTAAACTATTGCTAACTTCTGAATTAAGTTACTTGAACTTTCAGCAATGATTCTCACGTCTGTACAGTGGAAAGGGAATTGAATCACAAGATCTCTAAAGTTTAAAAATCTCCTCAATTATCATGACTCCTCAAGATGATTTGGTAGTTAGAACACAGCATCTTTCATCTGGAGAAAGAGAGACATTCCAAATTTGAGATATCTTTACTATATTTCTAGATACACCTACACCTGAAGAGAGTCAACAGAGTCAATAAAGAATATTTTGCTCAAACTTGTTACTATTCTTCTATCTTAGAATTCTGAAAGCTGCACCAGTGTAGGCTCTGATCCTTCTTTGAACTGCAAAAGATTTTTAGATAACTTGCTTCTTATATTGGTTCAAGGTGATACAGCAAGTGAATGTTGATGCCTGGGTTTCTCTATTATTAGGTCATAGATTTTGCCACCATTACCACTGCCCTGTCTATACATTATTTGAAACACTTGTACTGTGTATTGTTTGGCATTTGATGTATATGAAAAAAATTGTACACCTTATAAACAATCACTCTGAATATTTTCACTTGTTTTTTGCATTACTTAATCATCTGAGCCCCTGTATGTTCAGCTGCTGTTACACACCCTCACATTTAAGGAAGAATTAGTATTTTGGAACTAGAATGACCTCTGTCATCCTCTTGACAAAGGAAGTGATCAGATAATGGTCTTATCTCATAGTGTACAAGTGTACAGCACAAGGCCTTAAGTTTAATTCCTAGTACCAAGAAACAAACAAACACACACACACAAACAAACACATCTAATATTGACCAAATAAACATCTAATAAAGTGTATTTTGCTGAGTAATGTTCGTTTTGGAGAACTGGGTTTCAGATTCCTCAAAAAATCTAGATTAGGCTCACTGCCTAGAAATCAAAGTCCTGTGTTCCTCCAAAGTAGCCTCAACTTCAAAATCTCTGGCTGTAAATCTTTATGTCATAACATGTACCCTACTTTTTACTAAATGAAAATCTCATCACTGCTACCTCACTTGGCCAGTATCTATGAGAGCCTCTTAACTCAACACTAGCCCTCTGTTGCTGTTGTTCCAGTCCCTAAGTGTGTTTTTCACAGAACACTGTCTAGACTCATGGGTCTGATGGAGAAACTAGACCAGTTGATCTATGGGACAAGGAAAATCTGAGCAGAAGTGCTCATGAGGGCTGGTTTGAGAAAATATCAAAAGTATGATTAGAACATGATTGCTTGAAGGAGTACTACTCTTACCTGTGAACTTATTTAAAGATAGGTTTAAGAAGCAAATGATACTGGACATGGTAAGATGCATCTAGTTGAATGGTAGGTGAACTCAGCTCTATTACATGGCTGTCTCTGTACAGGCAAAGAGATAAGGATAGAAATTCCTAGATAAAGAACTATAGAAAATGAGTGCTGTGATTTGTATGTGTCTCCTCCAAAATCCAGACATGGTCACTTTAAGGGACCATGTGATGAAATTAAGAGATAGAACATTTAACAGGTGGTTATATCACAAGAGTTCTTCAACTTATGATTGAGATTAAGGCCCTTTAAGAAGAGGCTTCTCAAGGCATGCAGATTTTTTACCCTTCTATCTTTAGTAATGTGAGGACAGTGTTCTTCCTCTCTGGAGGATACAGCAAAAAGATACCATCCTTGTAATAGAAAGCATCCCTCACCAGAAACCTACCAGTACCTTGCTCTTGGACTTTTTAGTTTTTAGAACTATTGGAAATATTTTTCTCTTCTTTGTAAATTACCCAGTCATATATATTTTGTAATAATAAAACAAATACACTAAAACAAGTAAAAGACTGATTATTATACATGGTCATAAGTTTAAAGTTAAAGATAGTGGTGGTGGACTAGCCTTTTTTGTGTCAAAATTCTTTTCAATGTCAAAACTGATGGTTTTCAGTTCTTTCTAATTGTAAATCACATTATGGGAGCACTTTCTCTATATTACTTGTTTTCCTTTTGCTTTTCCCCCCCTTTATATTTTAGTATATGTACTGTGTACCTTCCACCTCAAGGTTAGAATATATATGCCTCAGACCTTCATTAAAGTAGATAATCAAGTAATTTATGGATATTAAGTCAAATAATTCTCACTTCTTATAGAGGAAGGGAAGAGAAATGGAATGATGAAGGAAAAGAATGAGATTGAGACAGAAAATAGCTGGGTTGAGATGGAGATTGGTCAATGATGACAAAATTTTGATATCTGATCCTATAAGAGAGATCAATATTGTCACCTAACATAATTAAATGTTTATCTAAAATTAGAGAGGATTAAAAAGTGCCTAAATTCAGCCAACAAATTCTGCTTTTCCATTATTTGTCTGATACAAAGCAGTAAATGCTTATTTGAAGGAATAGAACAGTACCAAAATTAACCTCAGTGACCTTGGGTTCTGAACACATTAGCTGGTGAGCTAATCTGTATAGCTAATACCTTACCTAAAAATGGAGACAGAAAAAACCATATCTAAACTTACATTAATTGATGTCTATTTCTGGATGAAATATATGTGTTGTCTAATCCTTAGAAGTAAATATTGATCGAAAGCAGAAAGGAGAGAAATGGTAACACCAAAATTAATTTTTGCGATAAAGGACACAGACAACTTAGTTTTTTTAAAAATGTACTTAGTATAGGGTCTACAGGGTCTCACTACACAGATCAGACTCGTAGTGATCCTTCCTGTTTTTCAGCCTCCCAAGCACTGCAATTACAGGCATAGCACCATTCCCAATCTCAGAGTGCCCCAGAGGCGAGGCTGGCATGGCAGGCAGGGATTGAACCCCCGGCCCCTGCATCTGCCCTAACAGGCACTTTTCATCCGCTGAGCTAACTGGACAGCCCAACAACTTAGTTCTTGAGGCTAATCAGGGTAATTGCTAATTAAGGAGATGAGAAAAATAAAGATGTAATATCCAAATAAGTACAAGAATGTTTACTTCTGAACTTATTGCCTGTGTAATCTGTTCTATGTAAGTAAATGTTTATCTGAAGAAAGAGGGAGACATAAATTTATCACTAAATACATGGTCCGATAAGCTACACTATATGGCATAGATTATTTAAAAGGACTATGTGGATGTGACCGGGAATTTTTTTTTTTCCCAAAGTAGAATTTTGCTGAAGAAAAAAGGCAGGAATATAAGAGATTTCTAATATGAGGGAAAATATTGGGGGCACGTGCAAGTAGGCTACAATAGACAGAAATGGCAAAACTATTTCTCATGATAGGTGGGTTAGTATAGAATAGGAGGAGCAACCAGACATTCTGGGTCATAGAGGAAAGAAAAGTGGGCAGCTCAAGAAGCCAGGAATCTAAAGCTATAGTGCAGCACAGATACAAAACCTGCCAGTGGGCCAGCCAGATAGTTCATTGGATTAAAGTGCCTTCTTAGGCAGATGCAGTGCTAGGGTTTGATTCCCAGCCTGATGTTCTGCCCCCACCCCCGGGCTCACTGTGGCAGTGATTGAGACTGGGAGTAGTGGCGCGTGCCTATAATCCCAGCTCTTGGGAAGCTGAACATAGGCTGATCACTATGAGTCTGATCTACATAGTGAGACCCTATAGACCCTGTCCTAAAATACAAAACAAAACAAAACAAAACAAAACAAAACAAAACAAAACAAAACAGAAAAACCCTGCCACTGTGTAGGAAATTCTAATTACAGTAGAGAGCTCTGGAATGCTATATTCCTTTCTTCAGTTGAAGCAAAAACAGAACATTTGAAGCTGAGTTGACAGTTGGAGGCTTTCTCTAGATGGGCAAAACATCAAAAAGCAAGATGACTTTATTCATTATAATGATCATGGTGAGTAGCTAGTGACAGTTAGCAATCGTGCTTCCCATTCAGAGACATGCTTGCCTATGAGATGGCAGTTGCAATGAACTAAAAGAGACAATTCAAAGTGGGCATAGTCACTCTGTTCTAAGCCTTTTGCATGGTAGTAAGAGAGTAAGTTTGGAACATAAATGACAAATAACTATTAATGTGCATTTTAAACCTAGATTTTTATTTCTACTAGGAGTATTTTTGCACGTAATGGTTTTCAAGAAATTATAATACTAGTCATATTTTGAATACAAATATTATTATGTCCACAGGCCCTTTAGCAAGATCAGTGAAAGAATTTGGAATCCATAAAAAAATTGAATTCTGGTTTAGCTCACATGTTTTTTCAGGCACACTTCTGAGTTGAGCATTTTACTTTATAGAAAGTCAAAAGTTTTTCAGTTCTTTAGAGAACAATACCTTATTGTACTTCCATAACTATGTTAGGAAAAAACAATATCATGAATTTTAGCTCCTTGAAATATTAGTCATTACATATTTAGTTAATATTTACATTTAAAAGTATTCCTTAGAGGGTTGACATAGTACTTGTTCCTCTTAAATCATTTTTAAAGTACAGTTAACTTGTTACAAAGAGTATTTAAACTTTATCTTATAATGCCAGAGAAAGAGTGCTGTTCAGAATGCTTTGTTACAGATCTAGAGACACAAAGCTTAGAAAAATATTGATACCACTCTCACCATCTAAAGAAGCAGGCTTAAAGTTCTTTTTTCCTTTGGGGCCCACACATGCCCAGGCTTCAAGGTCTAGCAAGACATGTGGTACTGGAGATCAAACTCAGGTCCTTGCACTTGCCAAACATGCGCTTAGACTTCTGAGCTCTCTCTCCAGCCCCAGGTTTAAAGTTTTAAGTGCTTTTATTAAAGATATACATAGGGCAATCCCAAATACCACATCAATGTCAGTTCTCTTTCTATTGTTCCTGTAGAGTGAACTTTAATGTACAGCTATGTTACCATAAACTTAAAGATTATTGAGATATAGAATTTCCAGGCAGAATTATTGATTTTATTGACTGTGCAATGCTGTTGATATTGGTGATAACTGGTTATATAAAGCCCTATGAAGATGGACACAAAATTTAGGAAGGTTTTAGTAGTTCTCTAGGTAGAGCTTTCACTTGCCTTTCATCTTGTGTATGCAATAGTTTTAACTAGCTGTATTTTGCCTGAGTTTTTCTCTCTCTGTCTCTCTGTCTCTGTCTCTGTCTCTGTCTCTCTCTCTCTCTCTCTCTCTCTCTCTCTCCCTCTCTCTCTCTCTCTCTCTGTCCTTCTTCATGAACATCAACACAAATCTTTATTTTAACACAGGAGGGAGCCCTCTTAGACTATAGCTTGAGAATTGGCAGGAGGGGTATTACTTTTATAACAGTTTCAGGCTTATTTTGATGAAAATCAGAGCTGAAAGCTTGCTATGAATAATAGACCAGAAACTACAGGTCCTAGATTACTCACTTTCTGATCTTTACCACTCTCGGTAACCCTTCTTTTTGCAGCAAGTCAGTGTGAAGTAGCAGGAGTGAGGGGAGAGGCACCACAATGTCTATACTCCTGTTGGAGCAGAGTATACATTTTTTTAAAAGTTTTGTATTGATTAATTTGTTAAAAGCAGGAGTAAGCCCCACCTGTAATGCAAATAATGTGAATGATGAGAAGTGTTTTATGATTTTGCTCAGTAGCTTTCTCTCCTCCCTTTCCCATACTCTCTCTTTTTCTTTTTAAATTAATTTTATTGAGAAACAAATAGTAATGAGACAGTTTCAAAACAGGATGATAGGACAGTTACAACAATTAATATATTGCATATTGTTGTTTTCCTTGTAGTTATTCATAGTACAAGATTCAGATATTATATCCTGTCCATACACTATTAGTACAAATCTTCTAATTAAATTAAGAGAAGGTAGCTATATATCTATCCTAACTATTTTGTATATACAGATACAAAATGGTCTTTCATTTATCTACCCCTATTTCATTTAGTTTTGTCAGAGATGGGTATTCCATTGCTGTTTAAATATTGTAGGTGCGTGAATTCAGCAAAATAATCCAATATAGTCCAGGAGTCCACAATAGTAGTGGGTTTTCCATAAGACTGGCAATGACAGAAGTTGTTGATTTGCCTGGGTAGATGGCTCAGTGGAACAAAATCTTGCCTGGCAAGCACAAGGGCCTTGAGATCACTCACTGGTTGCTCCAAAAAAAATATTTTTGGCTGGAACCTCTTACAGTGCAGCATATTAATATGGCTTTACTTTTATACTTCTTTTTTATACTTTTCTGCTGGATAGATAAGACCAGATAAATCAAGACTTATGTAACAAGAATTGTAGCTTTTGGATCACTTTAGACACAATTGAATTACATGTTGTTACACTACAGATTTCCAATGTCCTGAGTCCTCACTGATATTGAAAGGGTAGGGCCAAAATGGTTGCAGTCTTGCAGCCCTCTATTTTCTCTAACTTTTGGTCTGTGAACTTAGGTAGTTAATCATTCAGAAGAGAAACTTGTTAATATTACCGTACAACATAGACACTTGAGTTTAACTTCACTATCTGTCAGAATATCAGATATCTTAGGCATAACATGGTACAGGTATATTCTATCAAGTATTTTTTTTCTTTTGTCCTTGTTGCAGGTTTTTTCTTCCATAATTTTATTGAGAAACAAATATCAATGAGACAGTTTCAAATCAAATTGGTAGGATGGTTTCAATAACTAACACATTGCATACTCTCTTCCAAGTGGTTATTTGCTGTACAAGATGCAAACATGATATCCTATTTATAAACACTATTAGAACAAATTAATCTATTCCTTGAATTAAGAGAATGTAGTTATATATCTATCCTAACCATTTCGAATACACAGGTACAAAATGATCATTCATCTTTATCCCCTTATTATTTAGTTCCATTATTTAAATATTATACACGTGTGAACTCAGTAAAATATTCCAAAATATTCCAGTAGTCCATCATAGTATTGGGTCTTCCACTTGACTAGCAATGTCAGAAGTTGTTGACTTGAGTCCCCTACAGCTCAACATAACAACATGGTTTTACTTCTTATACTTAATTTTTATACTTTTCTGCTGGATTGTTAAGACCAAGATAAAGCAAGACTATGCAACAAGAATTGTATCTTTTGGATTTGATAATGTCAGTGAAATCCCCTCAGGATTTGTCCTGAGACCCTGTACCTCAGTTTGTAGAACCTTTGTCAGTGTCAGCCATGTGGATGAGTCATGGCCATTGCTTGGCCAATTTGCTCTCTGTAAAAACCTGACAAAATGTTTTATCTCCATGTGACTCACCTTAGACACATTTTACATCATCAATCACTTTCCTCTTTGGCCCCATAATGTCTTTGCTCAGAAAATTTGGCACTCAACTGAGTTACATGATGTTACAGTACAGGTTCTCATCTGTTGAGTCTTAATTGACCTTGGAAGCTAGAGCCAAAATGTTGGCCTTCCTTGTGGCCTTCCTTTTTCTCTAATTTTCAGTCTGCAAACTTTGGTTGTTAAACGTCCACAAGAGAAGCTTATTGTTATTACCATACAACCTAGGTTGTTGAGCTTAACCTCACTATATGTCTGAATATCAAACATCTTAGGCATAATATGGAACAGGTATTTTTCATCAAGTATTGATATATTGAACTTTAAGTACTTACACAATATGACAAAAAATAAAATATATTTAAAAATAGCCATAAATAATTATATATGTTTACACTAAGTTAAAAAATCTAACCAAATACATCACTGTAGCAGGACAATCCAGCAACACTCTTTTCCTGTCTCCTGTCTTCATTCGCCATGATATTTACATATGTGTGTTTGGTTTATTTCACTTATGAGTATATCTTCAAGTGGCAAGCACTTAAATATAAATGCTTCAAGTTTATCATTATTTAGAGCTGAGTAATACTCCATTGTGTGAAAATGCCACATCTTTTTCATCCATTCCTCCGGTGATATGCATCTTGGTTGTTTCTAACATTTGTCTATCTCAAATTGTGCTGCTATAAACATAGGTACACATATATCACTGTGATATGATGTTTTCAGATCCTCCTGGAAAATTCCCAGTAGGGGAATAGCTGGTTTAAATGGGATTTCCAGTCCTAGCTTTCTAAGGAATCACCAAACTGATTTACATTACTGCTGCACCAGTCTCCATTCCCACCAGCACTGGAGAAGGATTCCTTTTCCCCCACATCCTCTCCAACATTTGTTGTTGTTTGATTTCTTTATGATAGCCATTCTTTCTGGGGTAAGATGATATCTCAATGTTGTTCTAATTTGCATTTCATGGATGGCTATTGATGTGGAGCATTTTTTCATATATTTATTTGCTTCTTTAATTTCATCTTTTGAGAAGTGTGTGTTCATTTCAGATGCACATTTCTGGACTTGGTCTTTACATTTTGGGGCCCTAGTGGTTTTTAGAACTTTATAATTCTAGAGAGCAGACCTTTGTTTGAGTATTTATTTGTCAAGGTTTTTTCCAAATTTGTGGGTAGTCTTTTCACTTTGTGGGTAATTTCTTTTGATGTGCAAAAACTCCATAAGAGGAGGTGTTAATTCTTTCAAGTGTTTCCCGTGCGGTTTGATTTTTGTTCATGAACTCTTTGCCTAACCCTATGTCTTGAAGAGTTCCTCCTACTTTCTCTTCCAGGAGATGTAGTGTTTCTGTTTTAATGTTTAGATCTTCAATCTATTTTGACTTTAGCTTAGTGTATGGTGATAGATATGGGACAAGTTTTAGTTTTTGGCATGTAGAGAACCAGGTTTTCCAGCACCATTTGTTAAAGAGGCTATCTGTCTTCAGAGAGAATGCTTGGCCTCTTTGTCAAAGATAAGGTGGCTGAGTGTGTTCATAAAGGATTCAGCATTTTGTAATCTATTCCATTGATCCTCAGGTCTATTTCGTTTCCAGTACCATGCTGACTTTATCACA
>NW_004524693.1:5328904-5335070 GCF_000260255.1 Octodon degus
GGCTGGGAGAGGGTCCGGCCCAAGCTGCGCCTGGGCTGGGACTGGTCCTGCTGGCGCAGGGTAGCAGGAAACTCTCCGCACACTCACCGGACCTGGGCTAGGACTGGGTCTTCACAGTCACCTTGTAGTATAATTTCAAGTCAGGAATTGTAATGCCTCCTCCTTTGTCTTTGTTGGCCAGGATTACCTTTGGTATTCTAGGTCTTTTCTTGTTCCAAATAAATTTTAGGAATGATTCTCTAGGTCTGTGAGGTATGTTGGTGGTAATTTGTAGAGATTGCATTAAATCAGTGCAGAAATTTTGGGAGTATGGCCATCTTCACAATGTTGTTTCTTCTTATCCAGGAGCATGGATTATCTTTCCATTTTCTGAAATCCTCTATGATCTCTTTTTTAAGAGTACTGTAATTTTCCTTGAAAAGATCTTTGACTTCCATAGTTAGATTCATTCCAACGTATTTCATTTTCTGTAGTGCTATTGTGGATGGTATTGTATCTATGATTTCCTTCTCAGTGTGATTGTTATCTGTGTAGAGGAATGTTACTGACTTTTAGGTATTGACTTTGTACCCTGCTATGCTACTGAATTTGTGTATCAATTCTAGAAGCTTCTTGGTGTAGTTTTTTGGGTCTTCCAAATAATGTATCATGTCATCTTCAAATATTGATAATATAACCACTTCTTTACCTATTCATATTCTTTTTATTTCTTTCTCTTGTCTAATGCCTCTAGCTAATGATTCCAGAACTCTATTGAATAGCAGGGCTGATAGAGGACATCCTTGTCTAATACCGTATGTGAAAGTAAAAGATTTCAGTTTTTCCCCATTGAAAATTATGTCAGACATTGGGTTTTCATAAATGACTTTGATCAGACTGAAGTAGAGGCCATCTCTTCCAATTTTCTGTAGGACTTTGAACATGAATGAGTTTTGGAGTTTGTCAAAAGCTTTTACTGCATCAATTGAAATGATCATGTGGTTTTTAGATTTCGCTATATTGATACAGTGTAGTACATTTATAGATTTTCGAATATTGAAAGATTCTTGCATCTCATGGTTGAATCCTAACTGGTCATGTTGTATGATCTTCTTGATGAATTGCTGCATTCCATTTGCTGGGATTTTATTGAGGATTTTTGCATCTATGTTCATGAGGGAGACTGGCCTATAGTTCTCTTTCTTAGTTGTATCTCTCCCTACTTTTCATATCTGTATAATACTTGACTCTAGGAATGATTTTGGGAGAATTGCTTCCTTTTTAATTTCATTGAATGATTTTTTTTTGCCAGGACCGGGGGTTGAACTCAGGCCCTTGTGCTTGCCAGGGAAGCGCTTATTCCACTGAGCCATCTGCCAGGCCCTTGAGGAATTTGAGGAGTATAGGGACTATATCTTATGTAAATTTCTTGCAGAATTCAGTTTGAATCAATCAGGACCTGGACTTTTCTTTGCTGGTAGTTTTTTTTTTTTCTGCAATTTCCTATTTCATTGTCTGTTATTGGGCAATTGAGAGTGGTTATATCTTGTCGATTCAGTTTTGATAATTTGTACCTTTCTAGGAAACTGTCCATTTCATCTGTGTCTTCTATTCTGTGAGAGTAAAGATTCTTAAAGTAGCTACTGATAATCTCTGAATTTCCATGGAATTTGTGGTGATTAAAAACTTCTCATTCCTTATTGCTTGTATTTGAATTTTTTCTCTCCTCTTTTTGATGAGGTTAGCTAGGGGCTTATCGATTTTATTTAATCTTTCAAGAACCTGTTTTTTGATGCATTAATAATTTGAACTGTTTTCTCCATCTCTATTGAATTAATTTCTGCTCTAATCTTTATCATTTCTTCCAGTCTTTGGGCTCTGGGTTTGGTTTGCTCTTCCTTTTCTAGTTGTTGGACATGCAGCATTAGGCTTTTTATTTGTTCCCTTTCTGTTTTCCTAATGTGTGAGTTCACAGCTATGAATTTCCCTCTTAGAACTGCTTTCATCGTATCCCATAAATTACGATATGTTGTGTTAAAATTTCATTGAATTGTAGATATTTTTGAATTTCTTGTTTAATTTCATCTGTGACCCATTGGTTGCTGAGTAGGTTTTTGTTTAATTTCCATGTATTTTAAACGTTTTTATGTTTTCTTTTGTTGTGTATTTCCAGTTTCATTGCATTGTAGTCAGATAATATGCATGGGATAATTTCTGTTTTCTTGCATATACTTAAGCATGACCTATGGACCAGTATGTGGTCTATTTTAGAAAATGACCCATGTGCAGCTGAGAAAAATGTGTATTCAACTGTGTGTGGGTGGAACACTCTGCATATGTCCACTAAGCCCATTTGTTTCAAGCTCTGGTTCAAATCTGTTACTTCTTTGCTAATATTTTTGTCTGGTTGACCTCTCTCTTTGGTATAAGGGGCTGTTAATGTCTCCTGTTTAGATTGTGGTATTGGATATTAGATTTTTCATGTCCATTAATATTTGTTTTATATAGTTGGTTGCTCCCATGTTTGGTTCATACATATCGATGAGTGTTACCTCTTCCTCTTGATTTTTTCCCCTAACTAGTATGTAATGGCGTTGTTGGTTTCACCTAATCATTTTTTCTTTCAAGTTGAGACTGTCTGAGAGCAAGACTGGTATCCCTGATTTTTTCTGTGATGCTGGTGCATGTAGTATTGTTTTCTATCCTTTGATTTTCAGCCTATGAATTTCTCATTAGTTAAATGTATTTCTTGTGTACAGCATATTGCTGGATTTTGTTTCTTAATCCACTGTGCCAGTGTATTTCTCTTAATTGGTGAACTGATTCCATTTACATTGATGGTTATAATTGAGATATATAGACTTATGATTGGCATGTTATGTACTTGCTGTTGTTTATTCCTTTCTGTCTTGTGTTTAATGGTTTGCCCTATTTAGTTGGTTGCCTCTTCTCTAATTCTTGCAGTTCTTATCATTTTGGTCTCTCTCTTGAACATCTTTCAGTAGTCTGTGTAGGATTGGCTTTGTCATCATGAAATTCTTAAGGTGTTCTTTGTCATGCAAGTATTTCACTTCTGCATCCATCTTGAAAGAGAGATTTGCAGGGTAAAGTAGTCTGGGCTGAAATTTTTTTCATAGAGGACTTGAAATACTCTGCTAAATGCTCTTCTTGCCTTCATGATTTGTGAAAAGAAGTCGGCCATAATTCTGATGGGTTTTCCTTTGAATGTGATCTACTTCTTTTCTCTAGCAGCTTTCAATATTTTATTCTTGTGATGAATTTCTGAGACCTTGTCTATTATGTGTCTCAGTGTGTTTTTAATTGGTTTGAGGTTGCTTGACATTCTGTATGCTTTGGTTATGTGGATATTAAATTGTTTTCTCTTATTTGGGAAATTTTCTGCTATTACTTCTGCCCATATTTCTTTAATGTCACTTGCATTGACTCCTTCTTTCTCTCTGATACCTATTAATCTCACATTGTTCATCTTTGCATCGTCTTAAATATGATGAATTATTTTTTCCTGCATCCTAGTTGTTTTTAAGAGTTCTTTTCTTACCTTTTCCCTAGCTGCACCAGTGTCTTCAAGATCTGAAACTCTGTCTTCACTTTCATTCAAACGATTTTGCAAGCTTGTGATTGAGATTTTAAGTTTCTCTATATTTCTTTGACTCTTCTTCATGCAATTTATTTCTTTCCTATATTGCTCATTCAAGGAGTCTGCCATTTTTCTAATCTCTTTTTTTTCAATGTCTTCTTCAGAAGCAGTTAGTAATTCTTTACTGCAGAGTATTTTTTAGATTGGGTTTCCTCCATATGTTTCTGTATTCAATTCTTTACTTCAGATGCTATGATTTCATGGATTTCTTTTTTTTATTTCACAAAGTAATTCTGGTGTGAGTTCCTTTATACCTTTCCGTGTTGCGTTTTTGCTTTCAACGCTATTAATTCATACAATTCAGCTGAGCCAGTGTTCTCTGCCCTTCTTCTGGGTGGACATTAGGTTTCCTCCACATGTTTCTGCATTTGATTCTTTACTTCAGATGCTATTAACTCAGAGATTTCTTTTTTTATATCATGATCTGAGTTCCTCTATACCTTTCTGCAGTTGTTTCTTTATTTCAGACACTCTTGCTTCATTAATTTCAGCTGTGTGATTCCCTGTTTGTTCTATGCTAATTTCCACTGTACTTGTTATGGGTGAGCTTGGGGGTCTGTGATTGCATTTCACTCTTTCTTGTTGTCATTTTGTATTGCCCTGTCTTCTGAACTTTGTTGTAGAGCTTTGGTGTAGTTATAACCTTAGCACCTACTGAAGTTCAGGTGTAGATCTTCAAAGTTTGGATTTATCCAGCTGTGCCTGGTTTGGGTCTGGCTGCTGTGCTCAGTTCCTTCCTGCTGCAGCCTTTGGGAGTGAACCTGTTGTGCCCCTGTGGCAAGATGTTCTGCTCCTGAACAAGCTGGGAGGTTCTGTCCCTTACTCTCTCTGCAGGGACTGCAGATGCAGAGTTTCACCCCAGGCCTGCCTCTCACCTTTTCTTCTGCACCTCTTTTCCTCCATTCTTTTTCTCTCTTTTCCCTGTAGGATTCTGAATATCCCTATGTTTCCCTTCTTTCCTGAAGAATTAAATTTTTCTAGACCTACTCACCTGTGTCCTTAGGACGAAATTATGCATATTTTGGCTGAATTTTAGTGTATCATCTCTTTAAATTGAAATATAACAAAAGTGAAAGAACATTCACCTTTTCAAGTGCTGTTATAAAATCTAATAGAGGGAACTGCATAAAATGAATTAAATACACTAATAACCATAGTGAGCTGTTCAAAAATTGAATTTTGCCACCTACCTATGCTTGGCAGTAAGCTCTAATCACTTCAAATGTAATCACGATCCTGACATTTACGGTAATGACTTTTTAATTTTCTTCATAAATACATCACTGATATGTTCATTCCTAGGCTGTGGTTTGTTTTTTATTAATTTATTTTATTTTATGTTTTTGGTACCAAGGATCAAATTGGGGACCTTGCACTTACCAGACGGGTGCTTATGCTGCTGACCTATCTCTTTGGCCCTAGGCAGTAAATACTTTAGTTATGTTCTACTTTACCTTAAGTCTCTTTTTAATCTAGATATTTCTTCTAGCTTTATTTTCCTGTAATTTATGTGTTTAAATTATATGTTTTGTCCTCAAGCATGTTTTTGCACTCTTAATTTTGCTTGATGACACCTCCTGTTGGCCTTTAAAATGTTGTTCTCTTGTGAACTTGCTGTAAACTGGTTCTTGCTTCCTATAGACTGGATAAGCTTTGCATTGCTTTTTCTTCCCAGTTAGCTTCATAGGTGGTGATGGTGCTGCATATGAAGTTGCATAGTCTTCAATTGCCTCTTTTTAAAAAAAATGTCAGTTGTCATTAATAATCTATGCCATGAATGTTTAGGTTGATGATGCGTGTATAGATGATTTGATTGTGAGAAGCCCAGTTTTCAAAATAAAGAAGAACTTGTAAGGCTAATATTTCCTGAATTCTCACATGTTGATAAATATATGACTTTTTATTTGACAGTAAAGCTGTGTGTAAAATCTTTATTTTTTATTTTTTAAAAATTAATTTATTGAGAAAGAAATACAAATGAGTCAGTTTCAAAACATGTTAGTAGGACAGTTAAAATAATTAATACATTGCATATTTTCTTTGTAGTAGTTATTCATAATACAAGATGCAGACATGATATCTAGTTTAAACACTATTGAGATGACCCAGGGCCGAGGGATCCTGAATAGACCCAGAGAGCAGGCCTGGAGAGTGAATGCGACTACGCGTGGTCCGCAGATCATGAATAGACCCAGAGCTCAGGCCCAGTGAGTGAGTGAGACGATACGGGGCCATGGAATCATGAATAAACCCAGAGCGCAGAAACAGAGAGTGAGAGAGACTGCCTGGAGCCGGTGGGATCCTGAATAGACCCAGAGTGCAGGTCTGGCAAGGGAGTGAGATGACCCAGGGCCCAGTCCCAGCATGTGAGTGAGACCACCCAGGGCCCGCAGATCTTCATTCGACCCAGAGTGCAGGTCCAGCGAGGAACCTTTCAGCAGAACCCCCTGCAAAGAGGCTAGAGGCAAGACCCACCCAACTGATTCAGGAGGAGATCATCTTGACAGAGAGACACAAAGGGTCCAACTC
>NW_004524693.1:5336846-5339320 GCF_000260255.1 Octodon degus
TATTATTTTCACTACAAAATGATCCTTCATTTATATCCCCCTTTTTTGTTTAGCTTTGTCAGAGATGGATACTCCATTGCCATTCAAATATTGTAGGTGCATAAACTCAGCAAAATAATCCAATATAGTCCAATAGTCCATAATAGTATTTTCTTTTCCTGTTGACATAAAGATTTATTGACAAAGTCTGATAGTAAACTCTTTCCTAGTCTTTTAAAGTCATTCTTGTCTTTTCATTGAATTTTTTCCCTAAAGATCAGTAATTTTACTTCAGTCTATCTTTGTGTTGCTTGATTTGACGAGATCAATTTCCTCTTTTAGTATATAGATTTTAATTTTATTTCATGAATTATTTTTTTGCCTTTGATGTATGAGACTTATGAAGAAGAAAACAATTTTGAATAGCTTCTCAAGAGTGTCAACCAGTAGATGAATAAAGAGCTTATTTCTTAGCACTAGTGGAAGAAAATTTGACATCAAATAACTGAAATAATTGTCAAAATATTAATTGGACAAATAAGCAAATAATGCTGGCATTTCTGGAATAGCTCTAAATTCTACTAAGTAGCAAACAATGGGAATGAAGGGTATGAATAATTATGGACTGTTATTCACTCATAAGAATGTTTTTATTTTTATTTTATTTGTGTGTGTGTCTGTCTCAGCCCACCTGGGGGCAGGGCTTGTGCAGCATGGGATGCGGGGGATCAGACCACACCCCCTGCATGCTTAAGCAGGCACTTTAGACTGCTGAGCTATCTTGCTATCCCAAGAATGTTAGTAGTTCATTAATAAATTAGAAAAGAGTTGGTAGACCATCTTTTTTGCCAATTTTGTGCCAATTTTGGTTTGAAAAAAAAGTGATTATATGTGTCATCAGCCAGTGAAGGCCCTTTGAAAATTCTTTTGTCAGTCTCATAGGCAGTCTTGACAGGCTTCAAATGTTTCAAACACAATTTTTCTGCTAAAATTTTGGTCTGTTGAACTGAAGGTACTATCTGCTTAACCCATAAACAAAACTACCTTTCTTAAATGAGGCTCCAATATTTTCTACAGTAACACTTAGCTTACAGTAATACTCAACCAAATCATAATATTAAAAGAGTGTGTAATTTAATTCATCTCTGCTTTTCTGATTGTGAGTGGTAAAAGTGTCCCTTTATCAAATTATCTTATGCTTCTTTAAATTTGCCAGTGTTCTTCTGGCATTTTCAAATCTGTCATTTTGATGCCTATTTTCTTTCTTTTCTATTTTCCCATGTGTTTCTATTAAGCAAGAGGTAATGTAGAACTAAGACAATGGTGGTTAGTCCTGAGAAACATTAACCTCTATATGGTTTCATTTCGAATAGCAAAGGTGGGGAAGCTAGAAACAGGACAAATTGCATATAAAGTTTTAAAAGAGTTCTGCAGTCAACTTTAGAATCCCCTGTGAAGCTTTGCTATTTCTAACCAGTCATCTCTTTACTTTTCCTGCTACTACAAAGTCCATGCTTCTTTTCTGATCTTCTTCCTTGTGATTCTCTGTTCAGTAGCCATTTTGTTCTTTTTGACCCAACTTCTTGATTGCCTTAATGAGTATAGTGAAGCATAGATGGAAAGCACTGGGAATAGTCAAGTATCTTCTTAGTGTGAGATTCTGACTATCTTCTTCAGTTTGGAGTCTTGTAACATTTTCTTTCTAAAAGATTTCAGTAAATTTCTGTCCTTCGCTGAGATTCTCCATAGATGAGTTCAGAATGCTGTTGCTTTTCCCAAGACAACCAATGTCGAGCTCTGATTTGGGGCCAAGGAAACATTACAGATGTTGAATCTTTCTGAGTGACAACACTGCAGGTGCTTATACTTAAAACCTGATCCTACATCAAAAGCAGTGTATCGTATTACTGTCAGAGTTATTGACATCAACGCCACTTGTACTTTGGCTTTAAGTGCCTTAAGGAGATTTATTGTGTTTATTTCAGCTACTTTACTAAAAGATTCAAATAAATCTCTGAGATCTTGCCAAAAATATAATATTATGTACATCATACTATGCATGCCTCTTGTGTCCCCAAACCACTGGTTTATTCGCAATGAGTCAAAGAGGATCACCTTGATTATTCTTATGTAATTCTTTCCCAGAAGAATCCTAATATCCTAGTAAAATATCATTCTGAGACCCACAAATGTCCCTGATATTCTCAATCTGATCCTAAAGCCTTGCTATGTACTTCCCTCCACCACATTCCCCAATAAAATTTCCTTCATGCTGGGTGTTGTGGTTGTTCATCCCTGTAATAATAGCACTGAGGATACTGAAGCAGGAGGATTGCCATGAGTTTGAAACCAGCTTGAGCGAGTTTAAGGTGAGACTGAAATACAAAGCAAAATCAACTGAAAACAACCAAAATATTTTATCTCCCCTATGCTCCCTCTTTCTCTCTTCCCCTGTCCCGCTGCTTGTTTGTTAATTCTTGTAAGCTTTTTTCCTC
>NW_004524693.1:5341180-5343762 GCF_000260255.1 Octodon degus
AATAAATGACAAAAGAAACCAGAAAAGAACTTTCAATACATGGAAATTAAATATATTTTTAAAAATAGGCATAAAGAATTATATACTTTTTATGTTTACACAGAAGTCCAAAAATCTAACCATATACAACATTGAAGTAGGCAGTCCCACAATGTTCCTTTTCCTATCTCTTGCCTTCATTCACCACCCCATTCTTTTTGAACAATCATCGATCCGAGAGACAGCACAGCAGCAGCTGGGCATGTCATCGCAAGCAGCCCGTATTCAGAAGACCAGAATGACAGGCACGCCAAGCGTAAAACTACTATTACAGATTACCATCTGCAGTGCAATTACTTAGTTCACAAGTATGAGTATATATAGTTAGTCGTTGTGAAAATCTTTCCACTTAACTGCTACATTAAAAAATCTTCTGAAGATTCTCAGGATCATTGCCTTGCTCATCTTCTACATACAAATGTATGGCTTGACATACTAATGTTTCCTAGCTCTTCTCCTTTCCCTCACTTGATTAGTTAGTCTTTGAGATCCTGCTTTCCTTTTACTTGTATTATACCTTTCTGTTTGTATTTCTTCTTTTGAGTTCTTATACTAGTGAAACTATACAATATTTACACATGTGTGTCTGGTTTATTTCACTTATGAATATATGGTCCAGTGGTATCCTCTTCAATATAAAGGCTTCGAGTTTATCATTCTTAATAGATGAGTAATACTCCATTGTGTAAAAATACCACATCTTTTTCAACCATTTCTCATGTGATGGGTATCTTGATTTTTTCCAAGATTTGGCTATCACAAATTGTGCTGCTATAAACATAGGCACACATATATCCCTATGATGTTTTCAGATCCTCTGGGAAAATTTCCAGTAGAGGAATAACTGGTTGAAATGGGATTTCCAGTCCAACTTTTCTAAGGATTCTCCACACTCATTTCCATAAGCGTTGCACCATTCTACATTCCCACCAGCAGTGGAGAAAGTTCCTTTTTCCCCACAGCCTCTCCAATATTTGTTGGTGGGTGCTTTCTTTATGATAGCCATTATTTCTGGGGTGAGATGATATGTCAAAATTGTTTTAATATGCATTTCTCAGATGGCTAGTGATGTGGAGCATTTTTTCATATATTTATTCACTTCTTTAATTTCATCCTCTGAGAAATGTGTGTTCATCTCGGATGCCTATTTCTTGATTGGGTCTTTCAATTTTGAGGCCCTAGTGTTTTTTAGTTCTTTATAAATTCATGAGAGCAGACCTTTTTTAGAGTACTTATGTGTCATGATATTTTGCAAATTTGTGGGTTGCCTTTTCACTATGTTGGTCATTTCTTTTGATATGAAAAACTTCTCAGTAAGAACAGGTCTCAGTTGTTAATTCTTTCAACTGTTTCCCGTGCGATTTGATTTCTCTTCATGAAGTCTTTGCTTACCCCTATATCTTCAGGAGTTTCTCCTCCTTTCTATTCCAGGAGATTTAGTGTCTCTGTTTTAATGTTTATTTTATTTTATTTTTTTATTTTTGTTTTGGCAGAACCGGGGATTGAACTCAGGCCCTTGCGCTTGCCAGGGAAGCGCTTATTCCGCTGAGCCATCTCCCCGGCCCCCTGTTTTAATGTTTAGATCTTTAATCCATTTTGACTTTAGTTTAGTCCATGGTGATAGACGTGGGTCAAGTTTTAGTTTTCGGCATGTAGAGAGCCAATTTTTCCAGCACCGTTTGTTAAAGAGGCTATCTTTCTTCCAGTGAGTATGTTTGGCCCCTTTGTCAAAGATAAGTTGGCTGAGTGTGCTCGCAGGGTCTTCAAAGTCTTCTAATCCATTCCATTGATCTTCAAGTCTATTTTATTGCCAGTAGCATGCTGGTTTTATCTCAGTAGCCTTGTAGTATAATTTCAAGTCAGGAATTGTAATGTCTCCTGCCTTGTCCTTATTGCCCAGGATTGTCTATGCTATTCTAGGTCTTTTCTGGCTCCAGATAAATTTTAAGAATGATTTTTCAACCTCTGTGAGGTATGTTGGTGGTAGTCTGATAGAGATTGCATTAAATCTGTACAGCAATTTTGGGAGCATGGCCATCTTCACAATGTTGGTTCTTCCTATCCAGGTGCATGGAATTTCTTTCCATTTTCTGAAATCCTCTACGATCTCTTTTTTCAGAGTACTGTAATTTTCCTGGAAAAGATCTTTGATTTCTTTAGCTAGATTAATTCCAAGGTTTTTCATGTTCCTCGGTGCTATTGTAAGAGGTATTGTTTCTATACTTTCCATCTGAGAGTGGTTTTTGTCTCTGTAGAGGAATCCTATTGACTCTTGGGTATTGACTTTATAACCTGCTATGCTACTGAAGTACTGCATTAATTCTAGTAGCTTCTTCATGGAGTTTTTTCTGTCTTCCAAGTAAAGTATTATGTCATCTGCAAATAAAGACAATATCTTCTTTCCCTATTCTTATTAATTTTATTTCTTTCACTTGTCTCATGGCTGTAGCTAATGATTCTAGAACTATTTTGAATAGGAGTGTATATTCAACTATATTGATTAGCTAGAAAACATCCCTGTCTTGTGCCAGATCTAAGAGTAA
>NW_004524693.1:5344642-5348420 GCF_000260255.1 Octodon degus
ATTGTTTTGTTCATCTCAATCGAATTAATTTCTGCTACAATCTTTATGGCTTCTTCCAGTCTTTGGGCTCTGGGTTAGGTTTGCTCTTCCTTTTCTAGTTGTTGAAGGTGCAGCATTAGGGTATTTATTTGGTCCTATTCTGTTTTCATAATGTGTGCGTTCACAGCTATGAATTTCCCTCTGAGAACTGCTTTCATTGCATCCCATATTTTCTGATACATTGTGCATGATTTTTCTCTGAATTTTAGATATTGTTGAAATTCTTGTTTAATTTCATCTGTGACCCATTTGTTGCTGAGTAGGGCTTCATGTAATTTCCATGTATTTAGGGGTTGTTTCTATTTTTTTTTTTTTTTTTTGGAACCAGGGATTGAACTCAGGCCCTTGCGCTTGCCAGGGAAGCGAGTATTCCACTGAGCCATCTCCCTGGCCTCTTTTCTGGTTTCTTCCATCATTTATTTCAAGTTTCATTGCACTGTGGTCAGATAATGTGCATGGGATAATTTCTCTTTTATTACATATACTTTAGATGACCTATGGGCCAGTATGTTGTCTATTTTAGAAAATAACCCATGTGGAGCTGACAAAAATGTTTATTCAGGTGTGTTTGGGTGGAACACTCTGTATATGTCTATGATGTCCATTTGTTTCAAGCTCTGGTTCAGTTCTGTTATTTCTTTGCTAAGATTTTGTCTGATTGATCTACCTTTTGGGAGTAAGGGGGTGTTAAGGTCTCCTGTTAAAATTGTGGTATTGGATATTAGATTATTCATGTCCACTAAGATTTGCTTTATATGGTTTGGTGCTCCCTTGTTTGGTGCAAACATATTTATGAGTGTTACTTCTTCCTCTTGAATTGTTCCCCTAATGAGTATATATTGGTGTTCTTTATTTTGCTTGATCATTGTTGGTTTGAAGTTCAGACTGCCTGAGAAAAGGTTTTCTACCTCTGCTTTTTTCTGAGGTGCTGAGACATGTAGTACTGTGTTCCATCCTTTGACTTTCAGCTTATGAATATCTTTATGAGTTATTTGTGTTTCTTGTATACAGCACATTGTGGGATTCTTTTTCCTAATCCACTTTACCAGTCTATTTCTCTTAATTGGTGAATTGAGTCCTTTTACATTGATGGTTAGAATTGAGATGTTTTGACTTACGATTGACATGCTATTTACCTGTTGTTGTTTACTCCTTTTTCTCCTGTGTTTAATTGCTTGCCCTATTTAGTTGGTTGCTTCTGATCTCATTCGTGGAGTTCTGTTCATTTTGGTCCCTCTCTAGAACATCTTTCAGTAGCCTGTGTGGGGTTGGCTTTGTCATCATGAAATTCTTTTTCTGTTCTTTGTCATGAAAGTATTTCACTTCTCCATCAAACTTGAAAGAGAGTTTTGCAGGGTATAGTAGTCAGGGTAGAATTTGTTTTTATAGAAGACTTGATGTACTCTGCTCCATGTTCTTCCTACCTTCATGGTTTGTGAAGAGAAGTCGGCTGTAATCCTGATGGTTTTACCTTTGAATGTGATCTGCTTCTTTTCTCTAGCGCCTTTCAGTATATTATTCTTGTACTGAATTTCTGGGATCTTGACTATTTTGTGTTTCGGTGTGTTTTTCATTGGGTTTAGGTTACTTAGGGTTCTGTATGCTTCAGTTACCTGAATATCAGATTGTTTCCTCATATTTGGGAAGTTTTCTGCCATTACTTCTGCCCATAATTTTGTAATGTCATTTGTATTGACTTGTTCTTTCTCATTGATGCCTATTAGTCTCACATTGTTCATCTTTGCATCATCTTGCAGGTGATGGGTTATTTTTTCCTGCATCCTAGTTGTTTTTACAAGGTCCTTTCTTATCTTTTCACTAGCTGCACCAGCGTCTTCAAGCTCTTAAACTCTGTCTTCACTTTCACTTAAACAGTTTTGCAAGCTTGCGATTGAGATTTTATTTTCCTCTATATCTCTTTTACTCTGTTTCATGCAATGTATTTCTTTCCTGTATTGCTCATTCAAGGAATTAGTCATTTTTCTAATCTCTATTTTTTTTATTAATGTCTTCTTTAGAAGCAGTTATAAATTCTTTTACTGTAGTGTTTTTTTCAGATTTGGTTTCCTCCCTATGTTTTTGTGGTTGATTCTTTACTTCTGATGCTATGAGTTCTGAAAATTCTTTTTTTATTTCAGTAAATATTTCTTCTCTGAGTTCCTCTATAACTTTCTGCTGTTGCTTATTTACTATTGACCTTATTAATTCATACTTTTGAGCTGAGCTTGTAGATAAGAATTCCGCTCTGAGTTCCTTTATGACTTTCTGCTCTTGCTTATTTACTATCGATGCTGTTAATTCATACCTTTGAGCTGAGCTAGTGCCCTGTGTACTTGTTCTGTGTGGACATTGGGTTTCCTCCATATGTTTCTGCATTTGATTCTTTATTGCAGATTTTATTAATTCAGGGATTTCTTTTTTCATTTCCAATCTGAATTCCTCTATACCTTTCTGCGGCTGTTTCTTTATTTCAGAAACCATTGATTCATTGCTTTCAGCTGTGTGATTCCCAATTTGTTCTCTGTTAGTGTCCTCTGCATTTGTTATGTTTGGGCTCGTGTTCTGTGATTGCATTTTCTCCTTCTCATTGTCATTTTGTGTAGCACTCTCTTCTGACCTTTTTTGTAGATCTTTGTTGCAGTTATAGCCTTAGCACCTACTGAAGTTCAGGTGTAGATAAACATATTTTGGATTTATCCAGCTGTGCCTGGCTTGGGTCTGGCTGCTGTGCTCAGTTCCTTTCTGTTGATGTTTTTGGGTGTGAACTTGCTGTGCCCTTCTGGCAATATATTCTGTCCCTCGAGTAGTTGGTGGTTCTGTCCCCTACACTCTCTGCAGGGTTTTGAGCAGAATGGTTTCATCCAGGGCCTGTATGCCAGGCATGAGCTGAGTCTGGATGGGACAAGTTGGAGTAGTGGTGAGAGGCAGCTCTCCTACACACTCATGGGGCCTGGACTAGGACTGGATCTGGGGGTTCCCAGAATGCAACAGAAATTCCTACTCTGTGGGCAGGGTGTGGGGTGTACTACTGAGTGATGGGGCATCCCAAGAGGGTCAAAGTGTGTGTCACCCATTCTGTGCCTGGGCTTGGACCAGTAGGTTATGCCAGCATAGGGTAGCTGGAAGCTCTCCCACACACTCACCAGGCCTGTGCTAGGACTGGATCTGGGGGTTCCCGGAATGCGGCAGAAATTCCTACAGGGCAGGCAGGGTAGGAGAGTTGCTGCGTAGTGGTGGTGGGCTTCCCAACATGGTGGAAGAGGGTCTCACCTATTCTGTGCCTAGGCTGGGACAAGTAGGTCCCACAGGCACAGGGTTATGCCAGCACAGGGTAGCTGGAAGCTCTCCCACACACTCACCGGGCCTGGGCTACTACTGGTTCTGGGGGTTCCTGGAACACGGCAGAAATTCCTGCTTGGCGGGTGGGGTAGGGGAGATGCTGCAGAGTGATGGGGGCCTCCCAAGTGTGTGGAAGAGGGTCTCACCCACGCTGAGCCTGGGCTGGAACCAGTGCATTCTGCAGCTGCAGTGTAACCAGAAGCTCTCCCACACACTCAACTGGCCTGGGTTAAGACTGGGTGTCTCCTCTGTTTTGCTTTAAGACACGTTCTCACAGTATAGTTCAGGCTGGCCTCATATTTGCTATGCAGTCCAGACTAGCCTTGTCCTCAAAATATCCTTCTGCCTCGGCCTCCCAAGTGCTGTGATTACAGGTGTGTGCCAACATGTGTGTATTCTC
>NW_004524693.1:5348625-5385642 GCF_000260255.1 Octodon degus
TCCTCCTCCTCCTCCTCCTCCTTCTCCTTCTCCTTCTTCTCTTTCCTTTTCTTCTTCTGTCTTTTTGAGAAAGGATCTCACTGTGCAACTGACTGGCTTTGAGCTCACTTTGTATCCCAGGCTTTTCTTGAACTTGCAGTGATCCTCCTGCTTCAGCCTCCTAAGTGCTGTGATTACAGGCATGTCCCACTATGCCCAGCCTGGCCCTACTTCAAGTAAGGTCTCAGACAGTATTAAAGCTTTGAGATGTGAGAAAGATAGAGCTCTCTGATGCTTGTTTTCAGTACACATAAGTTGCAAATTTCTTGTTGCTACTCTCCCTATTAGGTGAACCACAGGGCCATCAGAGAGTGATAGCAGGGTGCCTGCTTGGGATATGGTAGTCTTTCTATCGGTGCCATTCCAAATTTGTTACACTGTAATATTTTTTGAGGATCTTCCTGGGCATATGTTAGACACTTCTCAGTCATATCTTTTTGTGAAGTCATGAGATGCCATTATCCAGACTTATGTCTACTTAATTTATTCCATTTCTTCTGCCACTCAAAGCAGGGCAATATTTAGAATGTTAGCGGAAAAACAGTCAAACTTCTCATCGTGTACTACACCTCTTAATTACTTTAATTAACATACTTTTCAACAAAGCTCAGTGTGATGGTGTTAGGGTAAGTTCATGGGGACAGTTTAGAAACAGTACACTGGGTGCCTAGCAGTTGGTGATACTTTTAAAGATGTACAAGTGTGTATATGTGGGTGTGTCTGTCTGGGCTTGGATATATATGATGTGTTTGTAGAGGTAGTTCACACACACCTTATCTTAACCTTTGGAATTTTAACTAAAATTGTGGCTAAAATGTCCAATTTAAACTCTGTAACTCTTCACCATTACATGTCCATCTTTCCCCTACATAAATAATAGTGCCTGTATTTCCCTAATTCTTCCTTGCTATGTTAGAAATATTCATCTTCTGGGCTGGGGAGATAGCTCAGTAGAATAAGCACTTGCCTGGCAAGCATAAGGTCCTGAGATCAATCCCTGGTACTGAAAAAAAAAAAAAAACAGTTTGTCTTCTAAGACTGAAGGGGGCATGCTCTAATGTGAGTGGATTAAATGTGACTTGGGTAGAGCGCACTGTGGCACAGTCTTACTGAATGTGTTAGAGATCAAGATGAATAAGCATTTGAGTTATTGGATAACAGGGCAAGAACATGCAGTTGTATTTTTCTCATTGATGTAGTAACGAGTTAGTACAAATAAATCAATTCTTGGGACAGAAAGCCAGAGGAGAAAGCAATAATTCTAGGAGGCCAGAGATAAAAATATCTTGAGGTCTAGCTCAGGATAAGAAGGAAGGGTAAGAACATAACAGGATGGAAAAGGCAAGCAAACAGGCAGCTTTGAAAGTAGATGGTTACTACTCTGGGCTGCACTGCATATTAAAGGGTCATGTTTCTACAAAGAGACCACTCATACTGGGCTACCCTGGACCACAAATTTTACTAGAAATATGGAAATTGAAATGTTTAGAATATGTTAAACAGACCTGATGACTGAAGAGAGAATTTCCAGTAAGATGCAGCCTGGAGTTTATGTATATGTAACAATACTGAAAATTTCTGAAATTTTAAGAGATGGCATATTTGAAATGCTAGTCAGAGAAGAGACACTTTTAAGAAATGTGTTTTTTCCATTAGGTTGTCAATACGTTTATCCATCTTACACCTTGTGGTAGGTTTTCTTTTCTCCAGTACCATCTAAACTTATGTGATCATCCAGGGTGGAGACTCTAATCAGTGCTCATTGGTGCCTACAATCTGTTACACTTTAAATGGCATAAGAGCTTTGCACTGAGCTGCTTGGACTAAGCCACTTGAATTTTATGTGTAGCATTCATATTTCTTAGAGCAAAGCCAGAAGGAACAAAATCTCAGGGTTTCCAAAAAGTTTTCTGAGTACTACTTGGCTATGATAACGAACAAGTCTCGTCTGGAAACCACAAACATGCTAGTAGTTATATTGCTCAAAGAAATGACATGACCTTGATAACAATTTTTTTTCTCTTTTCTTTTTCTTTTTTTTTTTTTTTTTTTTTGGTGGAACTGGGGATTGAACTTGCACTTGCACTTGCCAGGAAAGTGCTTATTCTACTTAGCCATCTCCCAGGTCCCACAACTTGTTTTCAATCTGAACAATAAGCATTAATAGTCTGTAATCTTGTGGAAGTCCAAACCTGGTAAATAACTTACCTGTGATACTTTGCATAGGAATCATTTAACTATAGAGATCTCAAAATGACATTAGGTTGAACAATGGTCCTTTAGACTCTGTGGCCTCACATCATATTCAATAAGTTCTAGTTAAATTAGATCTTTGTCACAATGATGAACTATTGTTCAACCTAACACACCTATAACACTTCCTGTAAGTGGCTAACTTAGATTGTTTCCATAATTTAATGATATTGTTGTAGATAACACATACATAGAAATACTTTCAAGTAACAACGTGGAAGACAGTTACATTTTGGTTTTCAGGATAAGTCTATAGCGACAGTCTAAATGACAAGTCCCTGGGTAACACACTAGAACCCCAAAGACATGTGTGTACATGATACCACTAGGTTACATGGGGAGTGCTGCTATGTATATTTTCTTTTCTAGAACAATCAACTTGGAGAGGGGCTTGTCTTTTATTTTTATTCTATTTTTATAAAATTGTATATATTTAATATGCACAATGTGATGTTATACATATACATAGAGAAGTGATTATCACAGTTAAGCTAATTTCATATGCATCTCTTCACCTAATTATGTTTTTATGAGAACACCTCCAATTGATTCTCTTAGCAAATTTAAACTATAGCATTATATTCTAGAACTGATTCCTTTTAAACAACTGAAGCTCTGTACCCTTTAACCAATACTTCACTGTTTCTTCTGCACCTCAAACTTTGATAGCCACAATTCTATTCAGTGATTCTATGTATATAAAGATTTTATATTACATCTATTGGTGAGATTATACAGTATTTTTCTTCTTATGTCTTGCTTATTTCACATAGCATAATATCCTCCAAGTTAATCAACATTATCACACATGTGTATTATTTCATTTTTATAAAATATTGAGAGCAGCAAATTTGTATTAAGGAATTACAATGTGTATATGATTTAAGGTTTTTCTTCTTTTAATGGTTGCATAAGATTTCATTATGTGTGCCTGTGCCTGTGCCTGTGCCTGTGAGTATCAATTTCATTGCTCATTTATTGATGCATACTTAGGTTGTTTCTGTGTCTTGATAATTGTGAATAGTGCTATACCAAGCATGAGAGTACAGATGTTTCTTTAATGTACTGATATTTTTCCCTTTGATTACTCATCCAGTAATAGGATTACTAGATCACTGAATAGTTCTACTTTTATAATTTATTGAGAGACTTCCATAGTGTTTTACATAATGGGTTTTAATAATTTACATTTTCAGTATCCAATGTTTCTTTTTTCTAGATATGGCATTTTTTATCTTTTGTCTTCTTTGTAATAGCTTTTCTTACTATAATGAGGTGATAGCTCACTGTTATTTTGACTTTCATTTTACTGATGATGACTACAGATATTGAACTTTTTTCCCCACATACCTACTGGCCATTTGTATATCTTCTTTGCAGAAATATTTATTTAGGTCTATTACCCACTTGTAATAGGTTGCATGACTTGTGTCTAGATTACCCCCTCCAAAGATTCATGTGGTCATAAGAGGGTCTTTTTGGAGGTGGCTGGACCTAGGACGTGTGTTGCTGAGTTTAGTGATGCAATGCTAGTATTAAGCATGCCCAACCTATGGTATAATTGCTACCCACCTTAAGGGTGGGTAGCCTGGATAGAATATAAGGGCCAGAAATAGGGCTGCTGCCATTATTTGCTACTTACTTATTTCTTCACTACTTGACTTCATTGCTTCCTTGTTTGCATTAGGAACTGTTTTTCTTCTGCAGTGCTCTCATGCCATGCCAACTATGAAATGAACTTCTAAAAACTGTAAGTTACAACAAACCTTTCTTTTTTTAAATTTGAGTGTTGGGTATTTTCCTTCAGCATTGAGGAAAGTATCCAAGACAATAGGAATATTAGTTCTTTAGATACTAAGTTCCTGATATAGTCTAGATATTAATCTCTAATCAGTCATATAATTTGCATATATATTCTCCTATTCTGTAGACTGTCTATTCATCCTTGTGATTGCTTCTTTTGCAGTGCAGAAGCTTTTTAGTTTGATATAATATCACTTACATATTTTTGATTTTGTTTCTTGTGCTTTTTGTGTCTTGCCAAAAAATTCCCCCAAAATCATAAATAAAGCTTCTTTGTCTTTTACTATGTCCTGAAGTGTTTTCCCTGTGTTTCTGTGTAGTAGTTTTATAATCTTAGACCTTACATTCAAGTATTTAATACATTTCAAGTTGTTTTTGTAATTAATGAGAGATGGGGGTCTAGTTTTATTCTGTAGTCAACTGAAATTTAAACATGCAAAAAAAGCCTTCCAGTAGAGGAAGTCTAGCAATATAAGGTGCTAGCACAAATGAATACCCACATGAAGAAGAATGAACTTAGACCCATTACCTTACCTCATAGCAAATACAAAAAATGAAGTCAAAATGGATCAACAACCTAAGTGTAACAGCTAAAAGTACAACTCTTAGAATGCTTAACTGTTAGTGTTTGTAATTTTGAATTAGGCAATGGTTTCTTAGGTATGACAACAAAAGTGCAGTGATAAGACAAAAGATAAATAGTATATCATCAAAATTGAAAGCAGGGGCTGAGCAGATGTCTCAGTAGAATAAGCACTTGCCTGGCAAGTGCAAGGGCCTGAGTTCAACCCACGTTTCCACCAAATAAATAGATAAATAAATAAATAAATAAAGTTATTATGCTTCAGCACCAAAAGACATCATATATAATAGGAGAAAGTACTTACAAATCATATAGTTGCAAAGGGCCCAGTATCAACAATATATTAAGAACTTCAAAAACCTAACAACAAAAAGACAAATGAAAAAATTGAAAATAGGCAAAAGAGTGTAATAGATATTTTTTCATAAGAAATATAGAATTGGCCAGCACATGGGTGAAAATGCTCCAAATCATTATTAGGGAAATGAGAAGCAAGAAAACCATGAGACACCACTTCACAACTACTAGACTGACTAAAAATACAAACATGAAAAATAATGTGTTGAGCAGGATATGGAGGAATTGGAATGCCTATAAATTGGTGTTGAAATGAAAACAATCATTGTGGCAAATTGTCTTATACTCCTTCAGAATATTAAATATAGAGTTACCAAATTAGTAGGCCATATATATATATATGAAATGAAAATGTGTGTTCATACAAACTTGTGCACAAATATTCCTAGTAGTATCATCAACAATAGTTAAAGAGAAACAATCTACATGTCCACTGATTGACAAATGAATAAACAAAATTTAGCATTTCCATGCAATGAAATTTAATCCAGTCACAAAATTCACCAATTTCTGAGACATACTTTGGCAAGGGAATATTGGAAACATAGCATTAAATGTTAAGATCCAGGAATAAGGGTCACATGTTGTATTATTTCATTTTTATAAAATGCTGAAAGTAGCAAATTTGTAAAGAAAGAAAGTAGCTTCAGGGTAGGCAGGGGCTTAAGCCTGAGTAATAAAGAATGCTGAGAAAACTATAATGGATATCTGATTCCTCTAAGATAGATGAAATGCTTTAAACTCATGAATACATGCCCTGAGTAATGTATGTCTAAGACCTTGGCTCAGTTTGCTTCTGGTGGCTGGTGGTGGGGCTTGTTAGGAGGGTGGAACATGGTAGTGACAGGTGAGGGTGGAGAGAAAAGGTACAGGCTAAAGGCCACTTTTTTGTACATAGAAACTTTAAATGCAAACAGCATCCTGCAATGAGAAGATTCCATTAAACAAAATTTTTCACTCGTTTGTATCATGGCTCAGGAAGGCAAATGTCTTCAGATTAAAATATTTAAGGCCACAGCATTGCAAAATGTTGGTGAGGAAACTCATCTGAAAATGGGTATTTCATGTTTTCCTATAGTTAACTGCAAAATGCTACTTTTTTTGAGACACAGTCTTGCTATGTAAGGCAGGTGGGCCTTGAGCTTATTGTGTAGCTCAGGTTGGTGTCAAATTTTCAGTGATACTCTTGCTTCTGTCTCTCAAGTGCTGGAATTAGAGATGTGCCCCACCATGTCTGGCAATAATACATCTTTAAAAGATAAAATTTCTTTCTTTTATCATGGGAAGAAGAAAGAAGGTGAGAAGGCTCCCTCAGGTTATCACCCCCTCACTTATCCTTGTTTCATGATTATCTAACCAAGAAGGTTAACATGTCTTTCTGCTTGAGGGTATCTGTAAACATGTAAGAAAAAGTTGGTGGGCATGAGATGGGACAAAACTACGGTCAACCAATCAGGTTACAAGCATCATTGCTTAGGTTTTTTACACCATCATGTAGAAAAAGAAAGTAAGCACATTAGAGGGGGAGGGATATAAATAAGAATAATTGTCAAACTTTCAAGTCATTTATACTTGCATTTTAAAAAATGTATTTAGTACAGGGTCTACAGGATCTCACTACACAGATCAGACTCATAGTAATCCTCCTGCTTTTAGCTTCTAGAGTGCTGGGATTGCAGGCACACATCACCATGCCCAGTCTCAATCACTGTCTCATTGTGCTCTGGGGGCGGGATTAGCATGGTGGGCCTGGAACCCTGAGTCCCTGCGTCTGCCTAAGCAGGTGTGTTAATTTGCTGAGCTATCTGGCCAGCCTTTTTCCTTTTTATTTTTTTACTTCATTTATTTATTTTTCCTGGTTTCCATTTTATGATATTTATTTATTTATTTATTTTTTCCATAATTTTATTGAGAAACAAATAACAATGAGACAGTTTCAAACCAAATTGGTAGGACAGTTTCAATAATTAACACATTTCATTCATTCTTCCTAGTGGTTAATTGCTGTACAAGATGTGGACTTGATATACCATTTACAAACACCATTAAAACAAATCCCTCTATTCATCAAGAGAATGTAACTATATATCTATCCTAACCACTTTGAATACACAGATGCAAAATGAACATTCATTTGTATCCCCTTTTTTTTGTTAAGTTCCATCATTGAAATATTTTAGGTGTGTAAACTCAGCAAAATATTCTACTGAACTCTTTTTTTTTACTTTAATGTTCTCTCCTCTCCTCTAGTCTCTTCCGCTCCCGTCCCCTCCCGTCCCCTCCCCTCCCCTCCCCTTCCCTCCTCTCCTCTCTTTTTTCCTCTTCCCTTCATATTATGACTTTTAGCTTATGGGTATAGGAAGATTCCAAAAGCTTGGTGAAGGTCACACACACAGACACGCACACACACACACACACACACACACACACCACTCAGAGCAGAGATAGAATGAAAGTCACTAGAGAACATTATTCTTTTCCAAAGTCTCTAAATCTTTCCCTAGTGAAGGAAACCTGGTTGGGACTTCTGACTTTGGTACCAGTCACTGTTAACTCTACTTTCTGTGTTGCAACTGCAAACTTTCTGGGTCCCCTAAAAGGATGGCTTTTTTCCCACTTCACCCAGTCTCAATCACACCTTATTAGTGTGACCCACAGAGGGGCCAGAATAGCACTGCACACCGGGGATCAAACCCTGGTCCCTGTATCTGCCTAAGCAGGCACTTTAATCCTCTGAGCTATTTGGCTGTTCCTATACTTGCATTTTAATGAAACATTTTTCTTAAACACAACATCTTATTTTTTAAATATTTTTAGGTATAAGTAGCCCATCTGGACATCATTGAGGTCTGGAGGAGTTTCTATTTGTAATCACAGGGAAAAGTTATTGAAATTCTAGTAGGTAAATTCCAATCTACCACTTCCAGCGCAACCCATGGTGAGAGAAAAGAGATAAAGATGTATTTGCAGTTATGGGAGCCAAAGGGTCCTAAGTCCAGTTTTAGCAAATGGTGAATTGGAACCCAGGTTTTAGTAATTTGTGAAGATGATATAGGACAATGAAACTCCCAATCTGAAAAGTACCTTGAATGAGTTTGTTTTCCCTAGAAATGAAGAATGAATTTTATGAACAAATGGTGGTTAAAAGCAGGATATATTTATTGGGGTAAAGAAAGCTCCTGTCTGAGAGAGGGACAAATGGGGGACCTAAGTAGGTTGCCCCAGGAAGCTGTCCCTCTTAGGGATTTTTTTCCCCATAATTTTATTGAGAAACAAATAGCAATGAGACAGTTTCAAACCAAATTGGTAGGAGAGTTTCAATAATTAGCACATTGCATACACTCTTTCTAGTGGTTAATTGCTGTACAAGATGCGGACTTGATATCCTATTTACAAACACCACTAGAACAAATCCCTCGTGGTGTGGTGCTCCAAGGTGGAGAAAATGGGAACTCGATTAGGTGGGCATGAAATGGGACAAATCTATGGTCAACCAATAAGGTTGCAAGCACCATTGCTCAGGTAAAATTGATTAGATCCAGGACCAAATGAGGAAGTGAGTCACATATCAAGCAAGCATGAATATGGAGCAAGGGCTCTTCCTGTTTGGATTGGGTAATTGACTCTTTCTGGCTCTTTCAAAGTGATTGATACTACTTAGAATATTAATCCTTGAAGCTCATCCCTAGGGAAATATGTGGCTGCATTTGTTTACTATTTTATCTTGAGGTCTGGCCCATAGCAGGAGTGCCTGTCTCTTCTAAAGTTGTGAGTCACCTTGTCTTCCATATTGTCTCTTTGTGCACCTGGCCCTCTCTGATTGCCTATAATATTTTTATCTAGTTAAGCTTCCTACAGCAAAGAGAGTGGTTCGAGGTTGAGGGAAGGTGAGAATGGCAGGAAGTACATGAGTGTGGGAGCTGGGCTAGGTATGAGGCACAATTGCACCTCTGCAATATGCAGAGAGAAGTTTGCAGAGAGAGTATGGGATTCTGGTAACAGGTAATCTCTAAATTTGGAGGAATATATATAACACAGTTTGAGAAAGTATCTAGTGTTTTTGGTCAGTTGCCTCAGCTTTGATGGCTGGCCTTTTGGCCCTGAAATGTAACAGCCTCTTTCTAGTGGTTCATTCCTAGCCAACAGTGCAGAGTTTCAGCCTACCTCTGCCTTAGTCAGGAGCTATTGACATAGGGAAATGAAACTCCCAACCCAAAAGATACCTGGGAGGAGGTCACATTCTCCAAAACTGAAGAATGAATTTTAGGAACAATTGAAGTTAAGAGTAGAATATTTATTGGGAGAAAGACAGCTTCTGCCCAAAAGAGAGACAGAAGGGCACCGAAGTGGGTTGCCAAGGACCCTGCCTTTTCTAGGGCTTTTATAGAGTAAGACAACAAGGTGAGCCTGATCTAAGGTGGAAGACCTGGGAACTCACAGATGAAGTGGGACAAAATTATGGCCCACAAATAAGATTAATTGTTCAGGTAAAATTAAGTCAGGATCAAACCAGGAAGTAAATAAAGTAGCAAGAAAGCATGAATACAAAACAGGGGCTTTTGCTGTAGAGGTTGGGTCAGTGACAGCTGGCATTTTCAAAGTGACTGATACCTATTTAGACTATCAATCCCAGATGCCCATCTCCAGGGAGGTATGTGGCTATATTTGTTTATTCTTTTGTCTTGAAGTGTAGTCCATAGTGCGTGTGTCTATCTCTCCCTCAGTTGCAAGATATTGTCTCCTTCTGAGAGCCTAGCCCTGTCTGACAGCCTATAACATTTCTAACTCAGCTGCCTATAACAAAATGACTCAAAGAAGGAGGCCTGATGAGTTTATCAAAAACACTTGATTCCTGTAGCAGTGTGTGTGGTCCAAGAAAGGTTAATCCAGAGTGTGGCTTGTAATGAATCACACCAACATGAAGGGTCTTTTGAGAAGGACAGGTCCACTGACTAGAATCAAGTTTAGAACAATAGTGAGTTTCAACTTTAAAAGGCAATGATAATATGCACCCATGTTTTCTTTTTCTTTTTTTAGATCTTTCCTTATTCATGTATATTGTTTACACAGATTAATGGGCTCCATGTTGCTAGATTTGTACATACAGATAACATATTTTTATCATTTTCACCTCTTCACACCCTTACACCATCCTATACCTAGTTTCACATGGGGGGATTTTAATGCATATAAGATATCGAGACAGGGGAAAAAACTGATCTTGAGTGGATGGCTTCCAAATGATAGAGGGGAAAAATTAAACTCCCAACCAGAAAAGTACCTGGGACAAGTTTGTGTTCTCTAAAACTAAAGAATGAATTTTAGGAACAAACAGAGGTTATGAGCAGAATATTTTTATTGGGGGAAAGAAAGCTTCTGTCAAAGAAAGGGATAGAAGGGGGGCCCCGAGTGGATGATCCTCAAGAAGCTGTCTCTTCCAGGGACTTTTATAGAGTAAAATTATGTGGTGAGGCAGGTCTAAGTTGATGGAGCACATGGGAACTTGCTTAGGTGAGCATGAGGTGGGATAAAACTATGGTCAACAAATGAGGTTACAAGCACCAGAGCTCCAGTAAAAGCATAGCACCAAATAAGGGAGCAAGTAATGTAGCAAGTGGGCATGAATACAGGACAGGGTCTCTTCCTGTTTGGGCTCTTTCAAAGTTACTGATACCTATTTAGAATATCAATCCCTGATGCCCCTCCCTAGGGAAGTATGTAGCTGTGTGATTCCTCTTTTGTCTTGAGGTCTGAACCATAGGGGAGTGTCTGTCTCTTCCAAGTTGCAAAGTCATCCTTTCTTCTATATTGTCTCCTTGAGGGCCTTGTCTTCTGACTGCCTTTAATACTCCTAATTCAGCTGTATACAACAATATGTTGATTATTTCCATTTCTCATACCAACAGTCACATCTACCTTCTCTCTCTGCTATTTTCTTCCTCTTATCTAATAGAATCCCTTTATTTTCTTGTTATCTTTTGATACCAGATATCAGGGAAATCATGCAATATTTGTCTGATTTTGGTTTATTTCTTCAGCATGATGGTATACAGATTCAAGTATTTTCCTACAAATCGTAGGATTCCACTTTTCTTTATGGCTTTCTTTACCCATTCTTCTGCCAATAGACACCTAGGCTTAGTCCTATTTCTTGCTATTGTGAATTTTACTACAATAACTCATTCTTGTTTTATCTAGCTAACTACAAGACACTGTCTTTCATTAAAAGGCATGATTGATTTCCACTCACTTATAAAGGAAAAACAAACAAAAATGTAAGTCAAAAAAATGAGATGACTATATCTAGAACTAAACTGTGGGTCACTGACTCCTTCATTTTACTATTTTAATTTTTGAAGGCTGAGGTGATTTTCAGCTTTAGTTCATGGGGGTCAAGGCTCACAGTATGATGCTAGCAACAGACAAGCCCAAGGGAGTAAAGCTCTCTAGATTTAGGTTCGTTTAGCATGACCTAGAGGAGTGGTACCAAGTTCACCCGGCTCAGTTTCAACACTTAAAGCTCTTCCACTTAAATTGCCAGGGGGAAGAAAACAAAACAAAATGAGGTTTTGTGGCATACTGTAGTGAATATAGTGAAAACAATGTATAATGTGTATGCATACTTATAAGGTATAATGTAACATTTTGATTAATGTATTCATGATTCTACCAAATGTCAGTTAATGAACTTAAAAATTTCATTATGTAACAATCAAAAAATTAATTTTAAAATTCTAAAAAGGTTTAGAAAGTAGCAGGTACCATTTATAAGGATGATAACACATGAAACACATTAGTCTTGGTTGCAATGTGGTACCAGAGCTTGGTATTTAAGGCTCAAGTGGCTTGGTAGGCCTCAGGACAAGGCATCATTCAGGACCACTGTGTCCTATAGCAAGGAGATAAGAATCACATGGGTTTCCTAGCATGATTTGTCACTATTCTGCTCTCTTTGTTTCATTAGAATCATTCACCTGAGGATTTTCTTTTCCTTCACAATTTGGATGTTATTTCTCCACACAGTCTCTACTAGACTCTGTCAGATAAGTTAGTCCTAACTTGTGCATATCAAATCAAATCAAATGTCTATCTGTGTGTCTGTTGTCCATATCCCTTACTCAGAGGGAGAAAGAGAACTACTGGATATCTCACCATTGCAGGTAGAAAAGTTCAAAGTATGTTTTCTACTCTTCCACATTCACAGAACACTCCTGTGTTTGATGCATGTTTCTCCACACAGCAACTAATTTTCCAGGGGACACCAAGTGTCTCTTCAGCAATTTAACTCAGTTCTGGCAATACCTTCTTGATGTATTGTGTCTGATTCCACAGGTTGAAGGCTTAGACCAACACCACTGCTCCCCACACATCAGATAATAGTACAAGTAGTAGTTTGGTATCTATTTTATTTAACTACAAATGGAGATTTCCCTCCTCATGTTACATTAATTTAGGAGAGAAGCACATTAAATACATATATATATATATATATATATATATATATATATAAATTTATTGCAATGGCTGTTGCAAAACATACATATGAACATTCCAATGGAAGAGATATAAAGGACAAGGTATGGGTTAGGAGTGCAAGGCTTCATGCTCTCCAGATCTTCCTTGTGTTCAGCATCTAAGAAAATGTCTTAAATTCATCCTTGCTGGGAATATAACTCAGTGGCATAATCATCTGCCTGGTGAGCACAAAGTCCTGAGTTCAATACCCAGTACTGCAAAAATAAATGACCCTTTTGGGTTTCATACACATGATTCATTAAGTCCATCTTTAAGAATCATCTTAACCTTCAGTTATCTCCCTGAGATTGAGGATGGGACTGAAAGATATCACTTTGAATCACGCTTTGTTTTTTCTTGTGACAGATCAGCGTGCTGAAGCTTTCTAGGAGATCCCAGGCACCATTCATCTCATTAGCATTGAAAATCTTCTCAGCACTCTGTACATTTGAAGGATTTTAGGAAATGTTGCCAGGAAGCAGAGGCAGAGACCAAATATATATGTATGTTTCTTATATCACCATATCATATTCAGTGTCTTTCAATCTCAACAGAAAGGAGTCATGAGAATTATTGCTTTTTGCTGATTTTTTTTACTGAGAGTTCTCCTGATTGACGCTGCTCATTTCATATTCTTCCAGCAACTTGAAACTTTGTCACTTCCTTACAAAAGGGAAGAGTTTTCTTACCAGTCAATGCAATCCTAGAAACCTCTAGGCCTGCAACTCAAGTTCATCTTAGCATGTGATCTTCTACTATGTGATAAAGAATAGGAACATCTTTTGAGCTGGAGAACAAGAGAAGAAAGCAGTAAAAAAATCACTGGACTTTGTGTACTTTAAGCTGACTCTGGCCTCAAAATTACTATGCAATGAAGATATCTCCAGATCTCAGTAATACATGCCACACACTTGCTCTAGATAACAATACAGTATAACTCTATTTTAAAGGTAACAGATTTATTCTTCTGCCAAAAAGACAAAAAATGAAGACAAGAAAAATCATACCACCTCAAATCATGCCTGCCATTTATACTTGAAACTGAAAAGTCCAAGATGAAATTTAGGGGATGTTTTTGTCTAGTTCTATGAGGTACATTAATGGCATTTTGATCAGGATTGCATTAAATCTGTTATATAGTTTTAGAAGTATGACCATTTTTACTATATTGGTTCTTCCTATCCATTGGCAAGAAATATCTTTCCATTTTCTCATATCTTCTTTGATCTTCTTTTTCATAATAGTGTAATTTTCAATATATAGAACTTTTACTTCCATTGTTAGATTGATTCCTAAGTATTTGATTGTTTTGAATATTATTGTGGAGGGTGTGCTGTCCCTAATTTCTACGTCAATGAGTTTGTTGTTTGTATATATATAGGAATGCTATTGATTTTTGAGTTTGACTTGGATCCAGCTATACTACTGTTTGGTTATTAAATCAGAAATATTTTCGTTTGTTTTTATTCTTCTATGTAGAGTATTATGTCACTTACAAATAATGATAATTTAAGTTCAACCTTTCCAAGCATTATTTCTTTTATTTCACTCACTTGTCTAATTTCTCTGGCTAATGTTTTCTTTTTTTTTGTTTTTGGTGGAACCAGGGATTGAACTTAGGCCCTTGCACTTGTCATGCAAGAGCTTATTCTACTCAACCATCTCCCAGCCCTGGCTAATGTTTCAAGAACTATACTGAACTGGAATGGTGATAGTGGACATCATTGTCTTGTTCCTGATTTTAAAGTGAAGGTTTTCAGTCTTTGTCTATTAGTAGTATGTTGGATGTGGGATTGTCATAGATAGAGTCTATCAGGTTGAGATAAAGACAATCTATTCAGATTTTATGTGGGGCTTTTTTCATTAGTGAATGATGAACTTTGTCAAAAGTTTTTCCTGTATCTACTGAGTTTATCATGGGATTTTTTCTTTGGCTCTGTTGATATTACATTTATTGATTTGTGTATGTTGAACCAGCTCTGAATTCCTGAGATGGATCCCATTTGGTCATGGTATATAAATTTTCTTGATGATTTGATGCATTCTGTTTGCTAGTATCATTTTACATATTTTTAGATATGTTTATGAGGGAGATTGATCATTATTTCTTTTTTCCAGGTGGGTCTTTGGCTGGTTTTTGGTATCAGGGCAATAGCTGCCTCCAGGAATGAATTAGGGAGTATTGCTTCACTTTCATTTTCATTAAAGAGTTTGATAAATATTAGTACTAAATATTCTCTAAAATTCTTATTGATTTCAGCAGTGAAATCTTCAAGTCCTGGGCTTTTCTTTGTTGGTAAGTTTTTAATTGCATTTTCAATTTCATTGACGGTCATTGGGTTATTTAGAATTTTTATAACTTCTTTTTTATGTATTTGGTACAGGGTCTCACTATGTACCTCAGTCTCAAAGTGATTTTCCTGTTTTCAGCCTCCCCAGTGCTTGGATTCCAGAAGTGCAGCATCACATCTGGTCTTGGTGGCTGGCTCAGTGCACCCAGGGTCAGGGCCGGCATAGCATGTGGTGCGAGGGATTGAAACCCAGTCCTGTGCTTGCCTAAGCACCTACTTAGTCCACTGAGCTATCTCACTGGCCCTGTAACTTCTTGATTCTGTTTTGGTAATTCATACATTTCTAGGAATCTTTTAATTCCGTTTTGACCTTTTTCATTCCTCACTGCATGAATTTGAGTCTTTCCTTTCCTTGAGAAGTTGGGCTAAGATATATCAATTTCATTTATTGTTTCAAAAGATCAAGTCTTAGAGTTATTGATTACTTGTATTGTTTTCTTAGTCTAAAAATGGGTTATTTTATACAATAGAGTACTATTCAGCCAGAAAGAAGGATAAATTTATGACTTTTGTAGAGAAATGGATGCTATCTGAGACAATATTTATCATATGAAAAAATAAAACTTATTTATAAATATCATATTGTCTTCTTGGTGTGAGAAACTGAAAGAGTAAATAAGTTCTAAAACATACAATAGATATTGTCAAATGGGAAGAAATTGTTCAATAGGAAAAAGGAACTGAGATGGGTGAAAGGTGAAAGGACAGTAGGGAAACAGAAAAAAAATCAAGTCAGTTTACTATTAGTGTCTTTTAGTTCACTAAAAAGGAAAGTTTATACTAATATTGATTGGACAAATTTTTATGCCCATATCTTGTACTGTGAACAACTACTTTAATAACAACATTTAATGTATTAACTATTATTATTCTCCTATTACTTTGTCATGAAATATTGTTTTGCTTTTTTATTCCATAAAATAAAATAAAAAAGAAAAGTCCAAGAGCACCACATCTGCCCTGCACAGTCCCCTAGACTATAGCAGGAGGTATAATGTGCTGTTACTTGAGGATTAAAGAAAACTGAACACTTGTTTATAAAACCTACAGATGCTCATGTTATTCTGTTACACAAAATGCTGCTGATGAAACAAGAAGATTGCACTTTTTCTTTAAAAAAAAAGCAAAAGTGTTTTATTTTTTTTCTCCCTGTCTTTCTGCATTCCTCCTTTCTTCCATCACTCTTGGCTCACCTTGCCTCCTTCCCTCTTTCCCTTTGATACAGAGGGTTTAATTAAATATTTTTTTACTAAGCTACATCAGTCCTTTTGCATTGAGATACAATATCACCCCTTTTTATGCTTTATTGTGAGACAGGATTGCACTAAGTTCCCCAGGCTGGACTCAAACTTTCAATCTTCCTGCCTCAGTCTCCCAGAATATTGCAATTACAAGTGTGTGCCACCATGTCAAGCTGAAAATAAAAATTTTCAAAGCACAAAAATGATAACAAAAGTATACATTCTAGGGAATACAAATGAAGTCCACCAACTTTTATATTATACCAGGGCACCTAACTCTAGAATTCTAAACTGAATAACTGAACCATAATAATAATAGTTCTCATCATGAAATCTATTGAATGTTTCCAGAATATTAACTCCTGTGTATGGACGGGGTAAGTAGCATTCATGGCAGAGGTAAGCCCAGAGACCTGCAAAAGGAAAGAAACAGAGAGTTTCTTACAAAGTCCAAATTCCTATTATTGAGTCCACTGGCTAGACTCATTTCAGGTTCAGCAGTAGGAGCAGAACAACAAACTGTCAATGAAGAAGAATCTTAATTTTACAGGTTTGTAATGAATGCTTGCACCAGCAAAGCTCAGGTGATTATCTTCTTTGAAAATATAACAACAGCTTCCTCTCTTTGTAAAAGCCAAGGTGACAAAGTAGTTGAACAATAAAAGTTCTGCACACCAATAAAACTATACTAAAATTGAGGCTTTGGCATTCAAAATATATACATTTTTATTTCCTGTTGATGTTTGAATTTTAAAAGATAAATAATTGACATATATTATTATTTTGCATAATAAGAAGTTGTTAGTTTCTAAAGTTTGTTTTTAGTTTTGAGACAGGGTCTTGCTACATAGTCCAGGATGGCCTTGAACTCACTATGTGATCAGATTGGCTTTTGAACTTGTGGTAATACTCCTTCCTCAGCATCCCAAGTGCTGGGTTTACAGTTGCATGCTACCATGCTGCCCGATAATATAATACTGTCAATGCAGTCTTTCTTTCCTCCCTAGGGGAAATATAGGGAATCTCCTACCATTGGAACAAATGACAGCAGGAAATACCAATGTGGAAACAAGGGACTTATAGTCAAATGAGTCAACAAATCCTGCATTTTGTTTATTCTGGATTGTATATTGAAAGGCCAAGTTTCATAAACATTGTTTGGAGTAAGAATGAGAGCACTTGAGAAAAGAATGTTAAACAATCCCAAAAAGAGAGGAAAATCAGAATACACGCCCCAAGGATTCACTGATCATCTGAGAAACATGAAGAAAACCTGAGGCCAGTTGCAGTTAAAGGTATACTCCATCTTGATGGCAAAAAATATTTTTCTCATCTTTTTCAGGGCTAAAATGGAATGTACGGAGGAAGAGATGCTGCTTTGGATAATGACTTGCATTTTGATGATTTTTAGCCAATCTCTGGTCAAATGTACTTCAGCACAATTAGCTCATTAATCAGAAGAATTCGTCATGATTATTTGCTGTCATTTATCTCTCTCCTTTTATAAAATAATTATTAGCCATATTTCCATCAAAATTTTTGAGCATACATCCAGATATTGTCATTTTATATATTTGAATTTTCTGGAATATACATGTCTGTAAAAGGTTTGAGTTCATGAGAACTACAGTCATTGTATGGTATGAATCAAAAAAAAATGGAAATGTGTGTCACTAGTAGAGATTTAATACCAGCAGCGAGGCCTATTGCCAATTCCCTGATTTGAGAGGGGTCTCCTCTGTTGACAGTGTTCCCAGATATCACTTACAAGTACTTAGGTAGAAGACCCAAGAATATCCTTGGAGCTCAAGTTCTTAGCTATGGGCAACAAGGTTCACTGTAGACACACAGTGTTATTTTAGTTGACTTTCAGAAAAGCTGTTTACAAATTAATGAAATCTTTGGTTTCATACTTTTTATTTTTTGGCTCACTAGAAAGACTTCCAACACTTCCCACCATCCATGAGTGCAGCTAACTCTGTCACAGGGCACTAATGATCTATGGTAAGCAGGATGCAGAAAGGGTTAATTGTCCTGTAAGCCTTGCTCCATTTCAGTGACAAGCCATATCAGAGACTCTTGGAGAAGGCTTCGGATAGCTGAACTGCCATCTCATTTGTTTCAGGTGTAATAAGGGAGAAACATAGTGAGAAGTTTTAAGTGACTCACGAATATATAAAGAAGACCTAATATTCTACAGATTTCATGCCATAAGGAGGTCAGCTCCACCCTTGGGTGACCATAGGCCTTCCTATTGATTTTATTGGATTTTCAGGTAAAATACCACATATCTAAAGTCACATAGCTAACTTTTGGATAGAACTTATAGTACCCTTTCTCATTCCACAGGAGAGAAACATCGAAAGGTCAGAAGAGAAGAGTGCAAGAGAAAGGGGTGCAGAAATTAGGGCTCTGAAGCAAATGGCAACCAAAGAAGGGTAGATGAGTTTATAATAATATCAGACAAAAGTGATGCTAATGACAAACTGTCATAAATACAATAAAAAACATAATGTAATGGTTTTACTTCCTCAGAAAAACATAGCAAGTAATAAAATTTTTGTAACAAATCTCTGGTCTCCTAAGTATACAAAGTAGACTATGAAGGAATTGAATCTAGAAATATAAAGCAACATAACATCAGCAAGAGGCTTAAATGCCCCAGTTTCAATAATGGATGGAACAATTTCACAGAAAAAAAATAAGGAACCAAAGACATGATTAGCATTATAGACCAATAGGACCTAACAGACATGTAGAGGCTCTTCACAGAACACTGGCACAATATCCATACTTCTCAAGTGCATATGTGACATTTTCTGGGATACTTCATGGCAGGCTACAAAAACATTTCAAACTCAAGAAAAATTAAACTCATATTAACTTTCATTTCTGATCAAAAAGTAAGAAGCTAAAAATCAATAGCAGAAAAAAACTGGAAAATCCTTAAATATATCAAAATTACATTATACATTCAAGCAACCTATGGGTCAAAGGAGTTACAAGGAAAAGTAGAAATATTCTGAATACAAAATGAAAAGGACAGTCTGAGAATAGGATTGCTACCTGCTTTTTCTGAGGTGCTGGGGTGTGTAGTATTGTTTGCCATCCTTTGACTTTCAGCCTATGAATTTTTTTATGAGTTTAGTGTGTTTCTTTCTTCTTTTTTTCCGAAGGGACTTTTTTTGGTCTTATTTTTACTATTTTCTTTTTTGGTAACGGGAATCGAACTCTGGGCCTTGCGCTTGCTAGGCAGGTGCTGCGCCACTGAGCCACATCCCTGGACCAATTGTGTTTCTTATATACAGCATATTGTTGGATTTTGTTTCCTAATCCACTGTGCCTGTCTATTTCTTTTAATTGGTATGTATGTTTTGCTGAATTCACGCACCTACAATATTTAAATGACAATTGAATATCCTTCTCTGACAAAACTAAACCAAAAAAAGGGATACAAATGAATGACCATTTTTTATGTGTATATTCAAAATAGTTAGGCTATATATACAGCTACATTTTCTTAATTCAATGAATAGAAAGAGTTGTACTAATAGTGTGTGTGGACAGGATATCATGTCTGTTCCTTGTACAATGAATAACAACTAAAACAACAATATGCAATGTATTAATTATTGAAACTGTCCTATGAATCGGTTTTGAAACTGTCATTGCTATTTGTTTATCAATTAAATTATTTTTTAAAAAAATGAAAAAGAAAGCACAAAATAACGAAGTTTATGGCTATAAAAAAGATTTTTTTTCAAGATGTTCAATTTTCAACATGAAATAGTTGAAATATGAGTGGAATATTACTGGCAGTTTTTTAACTGTCTGAGAAAGTTCACACATTTAGAGGGTCTCAGGACAAGCAGAATGTTAAGAGAATGCCACAAACTATAAGAAAAGAGCCTCTGTAGCAGGTAGGGGAGAGTAGGGAAAGGGAAAAGAAAGGCATATTTTTCCATGTTCAACTAAAAGTAGAAACATATTAATCACAGCGTGGTCCAAGTTTGTGTGAAACATTTTGGGAACTCCCCAAATATACAAGAGAGAATATTAATAACAAACCCAAACTCAAATTGGGAGGGGAATGGGTGAACTCATAGCTGTCATTCAGGAAGACTGTAGCTCCCAGAGTTCTCAGCCAGTGACAAAATGGGAAAGGAACCTGCAATGCTCTGTTCCAGTTATAAAATATCAGTGAAATTTTATCACCTGCCTTATATGTATTGTTGTCTCTTTTTCCCTTTATTCCTGATATACCCACATTAAACAATTTAAATGCTGATATACTAAATACTAGCACATTGTACTTCATAAAACAAATTCTATTGGATATAAAAGATCAGAAAAATATCAACAGATAGCAGTAGGTAAGTTTAATACTCCACTATCACAAGGAGGTCAACTAGACAAAAACATCAACAAAGAAATATCACTGTGAAACATACATTACAATAAATGGAGTTGACAGACATGTATAGACTGTTCCACCCAAAAACAACATGCACTCTTTTTTAGCAGCACACAGAACTTTGTCCAGGATTGACTACATACCTGGTGTTTTGGTTACTTTTCTTATTCTCATGACAAAAGCATCCAACACATAAGGTTAAAGAAGGAAAGTTTCATTTAGCTCACACTTTTCAAAGGTTTCAGTTTAGAGTTGGTTGTCCCCAAGGCACAATGGTAAGGCAGAGATGCATCACAGAGACAGGCAGCAAGCAGCAAGCAGCAAGCAGCAAGCCACAAGAGAAAGATATTTTCTGCTCTTTTTTGTAATTAGAGTTCCCACCTTTAGGATGGTAGCACTCCCCCAGGGTGGGACCCTTTAATTATACCAGAACTATCCCAAATAAATCAGATGACTAATTTCATAGTCAAACAAGCTTAATTTAGTGTCACACACATTAAATCCTGTCACCTGTAAAAAGCTCCACGTATGAACAAATGAGGCATTGATAGTGTATCTAGACACAAACCAAAACACTACACCACAAAGTATGCTTAAATAAAAGGTATTGAATGGAAATAATCTCATGCATATTATAACATCACAAAAGCTTGAAATCAATTGCAAAGAAGTTATGCAACAATATGGAGATTAAACATGACACTCTGCTCATAGTAACTTTGGTAAAATATTCCAAATATTATAAAAGGCTGTGGAACATTATTAAATAAGTCTGGGTTGCACTTATTTTTATCATCTTTGTGCACACTCAGTATTTGTTCTGATTGCTCCCAGCAGAGATTTATTACTGAAGTAGATCTGACTTGAGGTTGAGTGGAAAAGAGAGCAGTCAGTGCAGGAGGAATATTGAGTAACTTGGTGGTTGGAGAGACTGGCTGCAGCAGACAGTGGGGGAGTGGGTGGCTTATGCATGCCAATTAAGGTGCTCAAGAAATGCATATGAATCCATTTTGGGGACACACCAGCAGCGCCCTCCTCCTCATAGGTCCCTAACTATGCTTCTGGAATTATCAGAGCTGAAAATTAAATTATAAACCTACAACATAAAAAAATGACACTCTTGTGTAATCAATGTGTCAAAGAAATTAAAAAGTTCTTAGACAAGTACAAGGGCCTGAGTTTGATCCCTGGTTCTGCTAAAAAAAAAAAAGGTTTTTAGAATAAATAATAATGGATGGTGGTGTGGCATTTCAAGTCCTATGGGACACAATGAAAGAAGCTATCACAGGGATGTTTATAGCTGTGGATGTCCACATTGTAAAAACACTGTGAGTCAAAAGAAATAATCTAAGGATGCACTTCAGTGTCCTAGATAAAGAAGAACAACCCAAATCTAAAACTCATACTAAGCAGGACATTACAAATATCAGAGCAGAAATGAAGAAAATTGAGATTAAAACATGATGCAAATATCAATGAGTTAGTTCTTTTTTATTTCATATATTTTTATTTTTTAACTTTTTTCCCATAATTTTATTGACAGCACTGGGACAGTTTCAAATCAATTTGCTAGGGCAGTTTCAATAATTTACACATTGCATACTGTCTTCCTAGTGGTTATTTGCTGCACAAGATGCAGACACAGTATCCTATTTACAAACACTATTACAACAAGTCCCTCTATTCATTGAGAGAATGGAATTATATATGTATCCTAACCATTTTGAATTCACAGATACAAAATAGACTTTCATTTATATATCCCCTTTTTTGTTTAGTTCCATCATTTGAATATTATAGGTGTGTTAACTCAGCAAATATTCTAAGAGTCCAATAATCCATAATATTATTGGGTCTTCCGTTTGACTGGAAGTATCAGAAATTGTTGACGTGAGTGCCCTACAGCTCAACATTACAACATGGCTTTACTTCTTGTACTTTGTTTTATACTTTTCTGCTGGATGGTTAAGACCAAAACAAAGCAAGAAGTATGCAACAGGAGTTGTAGCTTTTGGATCTAATAAGGTCAGTAAAATCCCCTCAAAATTTATCCTGAGATCCTGTACCTCAGATTGTAGATCCTATGTCAGTGTCAGCCATGTGGATGAGTCATGGTCATTGCTCAGCCAATGTGCTCCCTGTGAATCACTGAGAGAATATTTTCTTTCCATATAATTCTACTTAGGCATACTCTACATCATTGTTCACTTTCCACTTTGGACCCATAATCTCCTTGATCAGAAAATTTTGGAAACTACTGAGATACATGATGTTACAGTACTAAATCTCATAGGTCCTGAGGTTTAATTGACCATGGAAGTCTAGGGCTAAAATGTTGGCTTTACCTGCAGCCATCCATCTTCTGTAATTTTCGTCTGCAAACTTAGGTTGTTACCCCTCCAGAAGAGAAGCTTATTGCTACTGCTATACAAAATAGGGTGCTAAGCTTCACCTCTTATTTGTCTGAATATCAAGCATCTTAGACATAACATGGAACTTGTAGTTTTCATCAAGTATTGATATGTTGAACTATTAGTCCTTACAGAATATGATGAAAAAACTTTAAAAAAATTAAAATATATTTTAAAAATAGGTACAAAGAATTATATAATTCTTATGTTTACACATAAGTCCAGAAATCTAACCATATACAACCTTGTACCAGGACAGTCCCGCAACATTCCTTTTCTTGTATCCTCCCTTAATTCACCACCCTCTACTCTTTGAACAATATTCTACCCAACATACACCATGGCTGCAACTGGCATGTCATGACAAGCAACCCACATTCAGGAGATCAGAATGACAGGCACTCCAAGAATGAACCTACTATTACAATTTGCCAACTTCAGTGCAGTTGCTTAGTTCACAGGTGTCTGTATATATACTTAGTCAGGGTGAGAATCGTTCCAATAAACTGTAAGATTCAAAAATCTTCTGAAGATTCTCAGGACCATTGCCTTACCCATCTTCAACATAAAACAGTATGGCTTGCCCCTGTCATGTTTCCTATCTATTCTGCTTGCTCAGTTTTCATTGTTTTGTCCTAAAGTTTTTGCTTCCCTTTTAGTTGTAATATACCTTTCTATATGTATTTATTCTTGCAAGTACTTATACTAGAGAAACTATATGATATTTACACATGTGTGTCTGATTTATTTCACTTATGAGTATATCTTCAAGTGGCATCCACTTCAATATAAAGGCTTCAAGTTTATCATTCTTAATACCTGAGTAATACTCCATTGTGTAAAAATACATCTTTTTCAACCATTCCTCAGGTCATGGGCATCTTGGTTGTTTCCAAGATTGGGCTATCACAAATTATACTGCCAAAAACATAGTGACACATATAAGCCTATGATATGATGAACTGACAAAACTGTTAGGACAAAGAACCGCTCCTACATTGTCAGTGATAATGTGAACTAACACAAAGACTATGGAAATCAGTACAGTGATGTCTCAAAAAACTAAACAGCACTGCTTGCTCCCTTCTCAGTCCCTCCTGCTGCTCCCTTTCCTCTTTCCTCTCTTCCTCCCACGCCCAGAGAACACACAGACACATATTCACCAGTTCACACAGGTAAGTTGTCTTGCACGATCACTGGAAAGTGTTGTTGTGTAATTTCGAAACTACCTCAGATCATCATGGGCGGTATACAAGCTGAGGGCCACTACTCAGATTATACCCATGGTTGGGGCCTCTTGGCCTTGGACCTTTTGGTTCTACTTTTGTGAGCGTGAGGTTTCCTGGCCCCAGGTGGATCTCTTCATGGTCCTCTTGGTCTTGGCCATCTGGGGACCTGTACAACATCCCACAGCCTCACTCTGGGTTCTCTTGAACCTGCTGGATTTCTTCTTTACCTGGAAGGACAGGGAGCTCACAGAAGAGCACTGATTTGCGGAAGAGGGAGACTAAGGATGGAAGCAGGGTATTCATGGGAATGGAATACAGTCTGCACACAGTAAGGGTCATGGGAGGGTTGTCAATGGGACAAGGGGAGGAGATAGGATGGTCCACTTGCCTTGCCCTTAGCTTTGGGCACTGAAAGCACCTTTCTCATCTTTCTCACAATGATTCCTGCTTCCAAACTTTCAGCATATCTAGGCCGCTGGCATCTCCCCATTGAGTGCTTGGCCATCCTTCCCAGCAGAGGCCCACCTGGCAACTGACACAGGTGGGCCTGACCTCACTTTATATACCTGTTCCTAAGGCTTTGTTTCCTCAGCAAGTTACAAGGCCATGTTAGCTCTGGGTGGACAGAGAGACTTTGACATCACTAACCATCATTTGGACAGTCTCTTGGGGAAGGGTGGTTAGGAACAGTCCAAGATGCTGTGATTAGAGAAAGGGAAAGATTATGTCCCATTTCTATAAAGCTTTCCCACTCTGGTCTCCCATCTTTTGTACTGACATGGGCTCAATTGTCATGGATCCAAATCCAGGGAGAGGGAACTTCCTACAAAATACTCCGAAAGCCACCCCTAATCACTGGTACATTCTGCTCTGTCCTATCCTTCCCTAAGTATCAATGCACTACAGCTTTCCTGATAACAGTCATACCTACCATAATGGAGATTTGTGCACACTCTTTCCCTCCTAGTACTTTCTCCTATGCTCTTTGAACATTACGTACTCCTTGGAAGCTTCACTATGGTTTTGATTCATATCAGTCCAATGTGTAAGATGCTGACCATTTGTTCCATATCTCTTGGGCATTTTTGTTTCATCTGTGAAGTGCCAGTTCATTTACATTTCTCATTTTTGATTGGATCTTTTTTCGGGAGGGGTAATAATGAAATTCTAAATGTGTTTTTAAAACTTGAATAGGTGGGAGTGAAATTAAATGAAGAAGCGACATTTGTGTGAGTTTACTATAATACAATATTAATCTACTTTTGTCATAACCTCAGTGCTTCACATATATCTGATGCCATCAGCATTTCTTCTACTCTTTTTAAGGCTCAGAGGAGAAGGATTTGAAAGTCATAGCCTTAGCATTTGTTGTAATAATAGAGCCATGTCTTTTACAGTATTTTATTTTAAAACTCTATTCTTGGGGAGTTATGTGCAATAAAATATGTGTCGATCCACAAGTTTGGTAACATTGAAATTCGTTTCAAACTGATATCCATCATCAGCTGTGCCTCCCAGAAATTCTCATACATTTTTATCATTCATAATCAGGATAAAAGTAATTGTAAAATGACTTGCTGATCTCGGTGATTCGCAGGAGGTGGCACAGTTTTTGAATAGTGCTAGCTTTCTGCGGAGTGACATTGTCCTTAAGGTGACTCAAAACTGTGACCTAGTTAATTGAGCATTGGAGTCGGAACTGATTTATGAAACCTTGCACAACAAGGGATGTGGTAATGTTTTACAAATTACTCCTCAAAGAAATGTACATCTTTCATATGTTTCACCAAAGTTTGCTTCCAATTTACACAGTAAAAAACTGGTCAATGCTCTTCTCAATCAACTCTTGCTTTACTGCCATCACATCTGTGTGCAGGTGCTGAAACACGCTGTCTCTCATTTCAGGAGAGATTAAATGCAGATTCTCCAGTTTTAGTTCACCGGGCTTCTGAAGAAGTACTCAAGCACATTCCCTCCACCAGGGTAGGAGTTCCCAACAGGAGCCATGATGCTCTCTGTCTTTACACTATTTATACTACCATTAATTCACTTTTGTTATTAAGTACTTCACTTTTAAATTTTTCCTGCATATTTACAATAGTCTTCTGAAGTTGTTTTACTTTTTTAATTCTTAATTTTATTTTAGGGAAGGTTCTACAGGGTGTTCAGGGTCTCTACTAAATCTGATTCCTAGGGATTCACCTATTCACAGCCTCCCAAGAGCTGTCCTGGCAGGCATGACACCTCGCCCCATCTCAATTTCTCTCTCAGAGTGACCTGAAGGCGTCTTTAGCATAGCAGGCATGGGGAATGAAGCCACAACCCGTGCACCCACATGGCTCTTGTTTTAGATCACATAGCTTCCTAAGCAGCACTCAACCACTGTGTCTTCCACCAGGTTACGGCTACAAAATGGCAATCATAGTGCTCTCTGTCTTTCTACCATTTATACTGCTTACAATTAAGAAGCTTATGTTGTGAAGTACTTCATTTGTCTATTCTTAGTCTAAATTTACAACAGTCTTCTGAAGTTCTGGTTTTCTCATGATGAAATGGGTGATTATCGGTTTGAAATCTTATCTGGGGCCACTGACCATTTAGAGCAGGAGTGAGAATTCCACATGAGACAGAAATTCCGCACATAATATTATAACACACTACATTTTCACTATTTGGTGAAATGATGAATTCTTTCCTCATGATAAGCAAAACCAAATAAGGATGAACAGACAGATAAAGTCTAAGGCTAATGGTACTCAAATGTTTGCATGTGTCTATACTTGAAAATAAAGCAGAGGGAAGATCTGTGGTCTCAGAAGGTGTTATAATTGTCTGCAATTGATCCACAAGGCCCCATGTGACCACATAATCAGGGAAAACAGGGACAAAATACAAACACACACAGACACACACACAGACACAGACACACACACACACACACACACACACACACACACACCCAAGACACACACAGGCATGCACGCACACACCACATATACACATATACCAAAAGAGACAAATTTGGCTTTACATCACTCTAAAGTCTTCATGGCAAATTTCCCTTCTATCATAATGGCTGTTGGTCACTACACATATTTGAGGATAAAAGTTGGGTACCACTGAAGTCTCTAGCCTCTCTTCCCTGCATCCTGGTTCATGAAAAATGGTGCCAGAATTGCACACATACTGTATTTCATCTACTCACATGCCACTTCTCAGAGTGTCACATTCACCTGGTGAGAATGCCTGAATTTTGTGGGCATTCTGTGTGCATTGGTTTTTCAGAACTTGTGCAATACCTATGGCAGGGTTTTCTGTATACCAGCTAGAAGTGGTCTATCTGCCTCTTTATTTCCTTCATCACCTGAAAAGACTCAAGTCAATCACAGAATTGCAAAGCTTTTGCTGAAGAAGGATTAAGAATGATGCGAACCAAGTTTTTAATAGAAGAAGTACAGACTGAAGACAGGGTAAGAGGCTTGTGTTGTGTCAAGGGGCCAAAAGCAGTACTGTGTGTGTTTTACACACATGGATGTTTAACATGATGGTGCCAACTCCATTCCTGTCTCCCTCATGCGGATGCTTATTCATTATCTCCGCTTGGTGCTGGTGGTTTCCATTTCAATGGAGAAGGAATCCATCTCCTCTCCATCCCTAGAGTGCCTCGAACAAGCAGTTCAGTATATGCACATGGTGCTGCTTCTTAGCAGCACACATTCACTCAGTGCTTTGCAGTGGTCTACCACAAGTGCCCAGGAACTCCACCTATGCTCCTTTCCCAACAATGATCAGGGGCTGTGTTCCTTGTGGTCAGTAGGTCACTAAACCTTGGTAGACATGGAGAAAGCATCTTAGCGACCAGAGAGCACCATCTGGACAGTCGAGGGGGGGAAGGTCATCATGAATCCAACATGAATGGTGGAGAAGGGAGGGATCTGCTTCACACCCCTACATTGCTCTGCTACCCACTGTTCACACTTTTATCTTCCTGTCATCATATGAGTGTGTCAGGAAACAGGAGAGGCTGATTCCTTCAGGATATGGCCAAGGTCACCCCTTTCAGTGGCACATTCTTTTCCTTCTATGGCCCCCATTTCTTAAATTGTACCTTACCTAAGGTGCCTTCCTGGTCACCTGGCAATATCTAAGGCCATGTGGAGATTTCCTCATCTTCCTCAAGTTTCCCACAAATAGTAGTAATTTTGAGGAAGCTCCTCCATAATCAATGAGTCTTTCCAACTGTTCGAGACAGTGAAGTCATTGGATTGAATGATTATTTAATATAACCGTATTTGACTTGGTCATTTTAGTAGAATATAATATAAACCTGAAATGTGACCCTCAAGTCTCATTCAGTTAGGGTGGCATTGCAAGTTCCACCCACCTCACACCCCTCATCCCATTTTTTTCCCTCTTTTCTTTACCCTCCCACCACTAGAGAATATACTGACACATATTTGGACAGTCACAGCAGCAGATTGTATAATAGCCTACATCAGTACAATGCATTGCTATACAATACTGGGATTTCCTTAGTACTTGTAATGAAAATTCTTGGAATGTCTAAGACAACTAAGGTTTGTGGTCTCTCTTGGCCTGTGACTACCAGTAGGGTGTTCCAGTTCTTGGTCATGTAACAGACCTCAGTATAGGGAGTCCTGCTACAGTGCTGTACATGGTTTAGATTTGTGAATTTCTGTGTAAAATTGTGTAGTTGTTTATTCCTATCTTTGTGAAAAGAACACTTCTTACCAGAAACAATACCAAGAGGTTAAGAAAGAATATCCATCATGTTTTCCCATTAGGTAACTGCATCAAAGCAACACTCAAACCCTCACCAGCATGGGCAAGAATGTCTGTTATCAATGACTAAAGAAGCACCAAACTCTGACAAAGTTGTTAGGACAAAGAACCTCTCCTACATTGTAGGTGGTAATGTGAACTACCACAAAGACTATGGAATTGAGTGTGGTGATGTCTCAAAAAACTAAACAGCACTGCTTGCTCCCTTCTCACTCCCTCCTGCTGCTTCATTTCCTCTTTCCTCTCTTCCTCCCACCCCCAGAGAACACACAGACACATATTCACCAGTTCACACAGGTAAGTTGTCTGGCACCATCACTGGAAAGTGTTGTTGTGTAATTTCAAAACTACCTCAGTTCATCATGGGCGGTATACAAGCTGAGGGCCACTACTCAGATTATACCCATGGTTGGGGCCTCTCGGCCTCGGACCTCTTGGTTCTACTTTTGTGAGTGTGAGGTTCCCTGGCTCCGGGTGGACCTCTTCAGGCCCCTCTTGGCCTTGGCTGTCTGGGAACCTGTACAGTATCCCACAGCCTCACTCTGGGTTCTCATGACCCTGCTTGATTTCTTCTTTACCTGGAAGGACAGGGAGCTCACAGAAGAGCACTGATTTGGCAAAGAGGGAGTCTAAGGATGGAAACAGGGGATTCATGGGAATGGAATACATTCTGCGAACTGGTAAAGTCTTGGGAGGGTTGTCAATGGGACAAGGGGAGGAGATAGGATGGTCCACTTGCCTTGCCCTTAGCTTTGGGCACTGAAAGTGCCCTTCTCTTCTTTCTCACAAGGATTTCTGCTTTTGAACTTTCAGCATATCTAGGCCACTGGCATCTCCCCGTTGAATGCCTGGCCATCCTTCCTAGCAGAGGCCCACCCAGGAGGCTGCCACAGGTGGGCCTGACCTCACTTTATATACTTGTTCATAAGGTGGCCATGCCCTAGGGCTTTGCTTCCTCAGCAAGTTACAAGGCCATGTTAGCCCCGGGTGGGCAGAGAGGCTTTGACATCACTAACCATCATTTGGAGAGTCCCATGTGGAATGGTGTGTAGGGAGAGACCAAAATGCTGTGGTTAGAGAAAGGGAAAGACTATGTCTGATCCCTACAAAGCTTTCCCAAACTGGTCTCCATTCTTTTGTACCAATACTGGCTCAATTTGCATGGATCCAATTTCAGGGAGAGGGTTCTTCCTCCACACTACTCCTAAAGCCACCCCTACTCACTGGTACATTCTGCTCTGTCCTATCCTTCCCTAAGTGTCAATGTACTACAGCTTTCCTGATAATAGTCATACCTAGCACAGTGGAGATTTGTGCTCACTCTTTCCCTCCTAGTAGTATCTCCTATGCTCTTTGAACATTACTTACTACTTGGAAGCTTCACTATGGTTTTGATTCAAAATGGTCCAATGCGTAAGATGCTGACCATTTCTTCTATATGACTTGGGCATTTTTAATTCATCTGTGAAGTCCCAGTTCATATACATTGCTCATTTTTAATTGGATCTATTATTCTGGAGAGGTAATAATGACATTTTAAATGTGTTTCAAAAACTTGAATGGGTGGGAGTGAAATGAAATTAAGAAGGGAAATTTGTGTGAGTTTGCTATGATACAATAATAATCTATTTTTGTCATAACCTCAGTGATTCACATATAAGTGATGCCATCAGCATTGCTTCTACTCTTCTTTCAGCATGGAGGTGAAGGTTTGGAAAATCATAGCCTTAGCATTTGTAATAATAAAACCATGTCTTTTACAGTATTTTTTTTAAAAAATGTATTCTTAGAGTGTTATATGGAATAAAATATGCATCGTCTGAATAATTTGATAACATGAAATTTACTTTGAAACTGATATCCTTCATAGGGTCTGACTCCCAGAACTTCTGATGCATTGTTATCATTCATGATTAGGAAAACAGTAATTATGAAATGACTTCCTGATCTCAGTGATTCTCAAAAGTTGGCACTAGTTTTTGAGTAGTGCTAGTTTCCTCTTGAGTGGCCTTGTCCTTATAGTGACTCAAACCTGTGACCTAGTTAATTGAGCATTGGTTTTGGAACTGAGTTATGAAACCTTGCACAACAAGGGATGTGCTAATGTTTTTCAAATTACTCCTCAAAGCAATGTACATCTTTCATATGTTTCAGTAAGGTTTGCTTCCAATTTACACAGTTAAAAACTTGTCAATACTTTTCTCAATCAACTCTTGGTTTGCTTACATCACCTTTGTGTGAAGGTGCTGACACATGCCATTTCTCCATTCAGGAGAGATTAAATATAGATTCTCCTGTTTTAGTTCACTGAACTACTTAAGAAACACTCACTTTTCTTCCACTAGGATAGTGGTTCCCAATAGGAACCATAGTGCTCTCTGTCTTTACACGGTTTATGCTACCATTAATTCACTTACATTATTAAGTACCTCACTTTCAAATTCTTACTGCAACTTTGAATTAGTCTTCTGAAGTTGTTGTACTTATTATTATTATTATTATTATTATTATTATTATTTTATTTTAGGGGCGGTCCTTCAGGGTGTTCAGGGTCTCACTACTAAATCAGACTTATAGTGATCCACCCGTTTACAGGTTTCCAAGAGCCTGAATTATAGGTGCTCCACCTCACCCAGTCTCAATTTCCCTCTCATTGCAAACTGAGGGCGTCGCTGGCATGGCAGGCCTTGAGATTGAAGCCCTAGACCATGTGACCACAGGGCTCCTGTTTTAGATCACAGAGCTTCCTAACCAACACTCAACCACTGTCTCCTCCACCAGGTTAGGGGTTCCTAATAGTAATCATAGTGCTCTCTGTCTTTATCACATTTATACTGATTACAATTAATTCACTTATATTGTTAAGTACTTCATTTATAAATTCTTACCCTAACTTTGCAATAGTCTTCTGAAGTTATTGTCTTTCTCATGATAAAATGGATATTTATAGGTTTAAAAGTCTTATCTGAGGCCATTGACCATTTCGAGGAGTGAGAATTCCACATTAGACTGAAATTCTGCACATAGTATTATAACACATTCTATTGTCACTATTTGGTGAAATGGTGACTTCTTTCCTCATGTTAAAGAAAAACCAAATAAGGATGAACAGATAGATAAAGTCTAAAACTAATGGTACCCAAATGTTTGCAAGGCTCTATACCTGAAGTCAAAAGAGAGGAAAGATCTGTGCTCACAGAAGGTGCTGTAATTGTCTGCACCTTGTCCACCTGGTATCATGTGACCACATAATCAGGGAACACAGGTACCAAACACACACACATACACAGACACACACACAAACACACAAACATACACACACTCACACAAATACACACACAGGCTTGCATTCATGCACCACATACACACACATACTACAAGAGACAAGTTTTTCTTTACATTACTCTCAAGTATTCATGTTAATACTCCCATCTATCACAATAGCTGTTTGCACAGAAGTGCAAATATTTTGCTGAAGAAGGATGGAGAATAATGGAAAGCAGGTCTTCATGAGAAGGGGTACAGTCTGAAGATGGGGTAGGAGACTAGTGCGGTGTGAAGTTGCCAAAGGGAGGACTGTAGGTGTTCTACACACATTGCCATTAAACATGATGGTGACAACTCCATTTTGTTCTCCATTGTGAGGATGCTTATTCCGTATCTCCACTTGGTGCTGGTGGTTTTCATTTAGATGGAGAAGGAATCCATCTCTTCTCCATCCCTAGAGTGCCTCAATCAAGCAGTTCAGTATATGCAATTGGCGCTGCTTCTTTGGAGCACATGTTCACTCAGTGCTTCCCAGTGGTCTACCACAAGTGCACAAGAACTCCCCCTATGCTGCTTTCCCAAAGAAGATCAGGGGCTGTGGTCCTTGTGGTCAGTAGGTCACTAACCCATGGTATGCATTGAGAGAGCAGGTTAGGGACCACAAAGCACCATCTGGACAGTGGGAGGGGGAAGCGGCATCATGACTTCAGTATGAATGGTGGAGAAGGGAGGGATCTGCTTTGCACCTCTACATTGCTCACCTCCCCTCTGCTCCCACCCCCAATATCTTCCTGTCCTCAATATTGGTGAGTCAGGAAACAGAGGCTGATTCCTCCAGGATATGTCCAAGGTCAGCCCTTTCAGTGGTACATTATCTTCCTTCTATGCCCCCTCCATTTCTTACCTTGTACCTTACCTAAGGTGCCTCCTTGCTCACTTGGCCATATCTAAGACAATGTGGAGATTTCCTTGTCCCCTAATTTTTCCCAAAAAATATTAGCAATCTTTAAGGAAGCTCCTCCATGATCAATGAGTCTTGTCCAAATTCTCAAGAAAGTGAAGTCATTGTATTGAAAGATCATTTAATATAACCATATTTCACTTGGTAATACTATTAAAATATAATATGAACCTGAAGTTTAATCCTCAAATCTCAATCATTTCAAGGGGAATTGCAAGTTCCTACCATCTCATAGTCCTCATCCCATCTTCTTTTGTCTTCCCTTACTTCCTGCCCACCCTTAGAGAATATACTGACACGTATTTGCATGTTTACAGCAGCAGATTGTATAATAGTCACCACCAGTAGAATGGGTTGCTATACAATATTGGGATTTCCTTAGTGAGTGTAGGCAAACCACTTTCAATGTTTCAGACAACTAAGATTTCTGGTCTCTCTTGGCCAGTGACTACCAGATCATCACGTATGGTTTTCCAGTTGCTGGTCATGTGGAAGACCTCAGTATAGAGAGTCTGCTACAGTGCTGTATATGGTTAGATTTCTGAATTTCTGTGTAAAAATGTGTAGTTGTTTATTCCTATTTTTGTGAAAAGAACACTTCTTATCAGAAACAAATCCAAGCAGTTAAGAAAGAATAACCATCATGTTTTCCCATTAGGTAACTGAATCAAAGCAACACTCAACCCCCACCAACAAGGGCAAGAATGTCTATTACCAACGACTAAAGAAGCACCACACTCTGACAAAGTTTTTAGGACAAAGAACCCCTCCTACATTGTTGGTGGTAATATGAACTAAGACAAATACTATGGAAATCAGTATGGTGATGTCTCAAAAATTAAAAAGCGCTGCTTGCTTCCTTCTCACTCCCTCCTGCTCCTCCCTTTCCTCTTTCCTCTCTTACTCCCACCCCCAGAGAACACACAGACACATATTCATCAGTTCACACTGTAAGTTTTCTTTCACCATCACTGGAAAGTGTTGTGTAATTTCAAAACTACCTCAGTTCATCATTGGCAGTACACAGGCTCAGGGTCACTACTCAGATCGTACTGATATTTGTAGCCTGTTGGCCGCAGAACTCTTAGTCTTACTTTCATGAGCCTAGTGTTCCCTGGCCTCTGGTGGAACTCTTTGGGCCCCTCTTGGCCTGAGCTCTCCGGCAACTTGTACCAGATCCCATGGTCTTTGTCTGGGCTCTCTTGGCCCAGCTTGATTTCTTCTCTACCTGGAAGAACACAGGGAGATTACAGAAGAGCACTGGATTGGGCAAAAAAGAGACAAGCAATGGTAACAGGGGCTTCAGGGGAAAGAGTACAGTCTGAGGACTGGTTATGGTCTTGGGAGGGTTATCAAGGTGACAGGGGAGGAGGTAGTATTGTCTACTTGCCTTTCCCTTAGCTTTAGACACTGAAAGTGCCCTTCTTTTCTTTCTCTGAAGTGTTTTTGCTTCTGAGTTTTCAGCAGATCTATCCCCCTGGTGCCTACCATTTGAGTGTCTGGCCATTCTTCCTAGCAGAGGCCCATGCTCTAGACTGCCCCAGGTGGGCCTGACCTCCCTTTTTATACCTGTTCCTAAGGTGGCCACGCCCTTTGGCTTTTTTTCATCAACAAGTTACCAGCCAATGGTAGCCCTGGGTAGACAGAGAGGCTTTGACCTCACAAACTGTCATTTGGACATGTTCATAGGGAAGGGCGTGGATGATGAATCCAACAATGTACGGTTACAGAAAGAAAACAATTTTGTCACATCCCTACAAAGCTTTCTGAAACTGGTCTCCCACAACTTCTGTGTAACTTTGCTCATTTTCATGGATCCAATTCCAGGGAGAGAGTCTGTTCTCCACACTATTCTTAAAGGCACCCCTACTGAGTGGTACATTCTTCTCTGTCCTATCCTTTCTTAGTTTTCAATAGATCTTTCATATAACAGAGCTAAGACAATGGAGATATATATAGCATGTTTTACTGATAGTAATTTCTCTTATGCACTTTGAACATTACTTACTTCTTGACTACCTCACTATTGTGTTATTTCTTTTAAAATTTTATTTTCAGCAGCATAAACAAAGGCAAAAGTAAATAAATAAAGACAAAAACAGATCCTGTACAATAATACATATGTTACAGATTTCCAAAACAAGTACAGCTAATTAATAATGGTTGATATTTTGCCTATTTTTATGAAGTCTGTTGCTCAGATTAACAGTTCAAGGTTGCACGTATGATTATTACCACTTCCTTTACAAACCTTAAATTTTCTTCCTTGCCTCTCTTTTTTTCTTTTTTCAATCTTTTCTAAAAATTTACTTTAAGAGCATAGCAGCCAGGGTTCAACCCTCTGCATGCCATGTCAGCCCTGCCCCCAGAGTATAATGAGATGATGATTGAGTGTGGGTGTGTTGGCACCTGTAATACCAGCGCTTTGGAGGCTGAAAACAGGAAAATCACTATGAGTTTGTTGTATGTTGTGGGTCCGTGCAGACTCTGTAGACCCTGTCCTAAATACATAAGAAAATATTTTAAAGAGAGTGTAGTAATAATTGATATGACATTAGAAATGGTACACATTTAGATGACCAAGATGAGAGGTATTCAACCACGGATTTTTATTGCACCTTGTTGTCCTCGTTGTAGTGGCTTAGACCAAAGATATCATCACACAGAGTTAGTCAAGGTGAAAATTCTACACATTAACTGTTATTTTGAAAAAAAAATGATGGTAATTATTAGTAAAAGCACCTCTGCTACACTTTACATATACTTGCATTTTCCCCTCCTTTTTTCCTATCTTTTCTCCTCTCTTTACTGTTAGTTGTGTAATCCTTAAGTGCCACTTCTCTGTGTTTTACTATATCTGTTATACCTTTCAGGTTTTATTTCTTATTTTTGGTTCTTACACTAGGGAGACAAAGAAATATTTACACATGCAGAGAGCGCAGGCCCGGCAAGTGAGTGAGATGACCGGGCGGCGGGATCCTGAACAGATGCAGAGCGCAGGCCCGGCGAATGAGTGAGAGGACCGAGGGCTGTGGGATCCTGAATAGACCCAGAGTACAGGCCCGCCAGTGCATGAGACTACCCAGGGCCCGTGGGATCCTGAATAGACCCAGAGTGCAGGCCCAGCACTGAACACTTCAGCAGAACTCCCTGCAAAGAGGTAGAGGCAAGACCCACCCAGCTGATTAAGGAGCAGAACGTCTTGCTAGAGAGACACAAAGGGTTCAACTCTAAGGGCTGCAGCAGAAAGAAGTGGAGCACAGCAACCAGATCTAAACAACACCCACCTGGAAGAATCTGAACTTCATAGATCCTGACCTGTTGCTAAGGTAATAACTCTATCCAAGCTCTACACCAAAAGACACTAGCACTGAGGAAACTGGAAATCACACGCCAGATATCTCGGAAATAATAGCGTTGCAGTAAAGAATCAACTGCAGGAAGGTATAAAAGAAATCAGATCAGAAATAATTTCGGAACTAAAAATTTTAGTGATAACTGTAATCAAAGAAGTACTACATGCTTCTAAAGAATACACTGACAAAAAATAGAGGAGAATATAAAAATGATGGAACCCCTGAATAAGCAGTTTAGGAAAGAAATAGAATCTGTGAAACAAGCTCAAAATGATATACAGGAAATTAAAACCTCAATCACAAGCTGGCAAAACCGTTTGAGGGAAATTGAAAATAGTTTCTGATCTGAAAGACACCATTGCAGCTAGTGAAAATGTAAGAAAAGATCTCTTTAAAACAATTAGGATGCAGGAAAAAATAATTCAATACCTGCA
>NW_004524693.1:5386806-5399138 GCF_000260255.1 Octodon degus
ATAAATAAAATATTTACACATGCAGGTCTGATTTATTTCACTTAATGACTATAGCCTCTAGTTGCATCCACTTACCTATGAAGGCTTCAAACTTGTCTTTCTTTGTAGCTGACTACTACTGCATTGTATAAAATTATGTCAAATTTATCATCCATTCCTCAGGCAATGAGAATTTTGGTTGTTTCCTAGTTTTGACTTATGACAAATTGTGCTGCAATAAACATGGGTGCAGATATATCACTATGGTATGATGCTTTCAACTCTTTTGGGAAAACACCCAGAAGGAGAATAGCTCAGAAGGGGGTTTCCAGCCTAGTTTTTTGAGGAGTCTCCACACTGGTTTCCTTGGTGATTTTACCAGTCTACATTCTCACCAACAATGAAGAATGGTTCCTTTTTCCCTGCAGCCTCTTCAGCATTTGTTATTAGTTGATTTCTTTATGATTGCTATTCTTCATGGGGTCAAATGGTATATCACTGTTGTTTTAATTTGCACTGATCAAATGGCTAGTGATGTGTAGCATTTTTTTCAGGTATTTATTTGCCTCTTGTATTTCTTCCTCTGAAAATTGTGTATCCATCTCAAATGCTCATTTTTGGAATGGGTCCTTAAATTATGGGGCCTTACTTTTTTTAAAGTTTTTTTTTTAATATATTCTAGCTATAAGACCTTTGTCTGAGTGATTATTGGTTGAGATTTTTCCAAATTTATGAGTTGTCTTTTAACTCTGTTGGTGATTTCTTTTAATATGCAGAAACATCTCAATAAGAAGAGTCCCAGTTGTTGTTGATTCTTTGAAGTATTTCCCATGCAGTTTGATTTTTATTCATGAACATTCTACCTACCCCTATGTCTTCAAGATTTCCATCTATACTCTCTTCCAGGAGATTTAGTATTTCTGTTTTAATGTTTAGATCTTTAATCTATTTTTACTTTAGTTTAGTGCCCAGCAATTGACTCAGTTCTAGTTTTAGTTTTTGGCATGTAGAGAGACAGTTTTTCCAGCACCGTTTGTTAAAAAGACTATCTTTCTTCCAGTGAACATGTTTGACCCCTTTGTCAAAGATAAGTTGAGAGTTTGTATTGGATCTTGGAGAAGATTTGGATTTTGGACTTTTCAGCAATGCTGTTGGGACATTGGCAACTCTTAGAGATGGACTAAAATGCCTTTTGGACAAAGGGATATGCATGAAATTTTGGGGGTTCAGGAGCAGAATGTCATGGTTTGTGTTTAGCTGTCCCCCCAAAGCCTCATGTAAGTCATGGGTCTGACTCAACTGGAGGAGCAGTGAGTGGCTTCAGGGGCAAGACCAGAGGACAAAGGCAGGGCTTGAGGGGCTGAGCCAGAGATGCTTGAACCGTTAAATTGGCAGTATATTCTCTGTCCTCCATCCACTCTCAACAGGCCAGCGGCCTCCCTTGGAGGTGTGGAGGGTCATTCTGGACATGGTGGTTCCCCAGCCTGTTCTCCAGACCCTGTAGCATGGGACATCGGTGTCTGCGATTGAAGCAGCCTTGAGAACAGAGGAGATGTTTGGAGAAGACAGAGGCAGTGACCCTCTCTCCTCAGAAAATAAGGCTTCAAGGTCTTGCTACATAATTCAGGCTGCTTTAAACTGTGAAATCTGCAGTAACTGTGAGCTAAATAAACCTTTCCTTCCCCAGGTTTGAGTGCCAGGTATTTGACCCAGCAATAAGAGAAGAGTAACTAAGACAAGTGCCTTTGCTATTCCTGGTCTTTTCTGGTTCCAAATAAATTTTAGGAATGTTTTCTTCAGATCCATTAAGTATGTTCATGGTATTTTGATAGGTATTGCATTAAATTTGTATAGCAATTTTGGGAAAATGGCCATTTTCACAATGTTGATTCTTCCTATTGAGGAGCAAAGAATATCTTTCAATTTTCATTTTTTCTTTTCTTTTTCTTTCTTTCTTTCTTTTTTTTTGTGGAACCAGGGATTGAACTCAGGCCCTTGCGCTTGTCAGGGAAGTGCTTATTCTATTGAGCCATCTCCTTGGCCCTCTTTCCATTTTCAAACTCCCATTCAATCTCTTTTTTTATTTTTTAGGATTATTGCAATCTTCATTTTATAGATCATTTACTTCCTTAGGGAGATTCCTAGGTATTTCATATTTTGGGTTCTATTATAAAGGGCATTATCTCTCTAATTTCTCTCTCTGTGTTTGTTATTGGTATAGAAGAATACTATTTATTTTTGGGTATTAACTTTGTAACCTGTTATGCTACTGAATTTGTTTATTAATTCTATGAGCTTTTTGGTGGAGTGTTTGGGTCTTCCAAGTAGAGTATCATGACATCTGCAAATAATGAGACTTTAACTTCTTCTTTACCTATTTTTATTCCTTTATCTGTCTCTCTTTACTAATGGCTCTAGATAATGATTCCAGATCTAGATAATGATTCCAGATATGTTCTATAGGACTGGTGATAGAGGACATACTTGTCTTGTAACTTATATCCATCAGGACCTGGACTGTCCTTTGTTTATAGGGTTTTTTTCATTAGATTTTGTATTTCATTGCCTGATATTGGATTATTCAAACTTTTTATACTGTCTTGATTCAGTTCTGGTAAATTGTACCTGTCAAGGAATGTGACTGTTTGTTTTGTGTCTTCACTTTTGTAAGAGTAATAATTTTCAAAGTAACTATTGATGGTCTCCTGAATTTCCACAGGATATGTAGTAATTTCACCCTTTTCATTCCTATTATTTGAATTTGAGGGTTTTTTTGTTCTTTTTGATGAGGCTAGCTAGAGGCTTATTAATGTTGTAATCTCTCACAGAACCAGCTTTTTAATTCATTAATTTTTTGTATTGTTTTCTCTGTCTCAGTTGCACTAATTTCTAATCTAATCTTTGTGATTTCCTCCTATCTTTGTGCTTTGTGCTTCATTTACTCTTCCTTTTCTAGAAACTTGAGGTGCAGTATTAGGGTATTTATTTGTCCTGTTTTCCTAATATGTGAGTTCATCGCTATAAATTTCCCTCTGCATGCCACAAATTCTGGTAAATTGTGTTTGTATTTTCACTGGATTATAGATATTATTTAATTTTTTGTTTAATTTCATCTGTAACCCTGTGGTTACTGAGGAGGCTTTTATTTAATTTCCATATATTTATGGGACTTTTTCTGCTTTTTATATTAATTTCCAGTTTTACTGCACTGTGGTCAGATAATATGTGTGGGATAAAATCTGTTTTCTTGCACATACTTAAGCATGACCTATAGACTAGTATGTGGTCTACTTTAGAAAATGTCCAATTTGAGACTGAAAAGAATGTGTATTCAGATGTGTTGTGTGGAACATTCTGTGTATGTCCACTAAGTCCATTTGTTTGAAGGTCTGGTTCAGTTCTGCTAGCTTTTTGTTATATATTTTTTTCTGTTTGACCTATCTTTTTGAGATAAGGGCATGTGAAGGTCCCCTATTAAAATTGTGATATTGGAAGGCCTGCCAGGTAGCTCAGTAATTAAAGTTCCTGCTTAGGCAAGGTGCAGGGACAGGGGTTTGATCCCCTACCATGCCAGTCTTGCCCCAGGGGTGTGCTGAGATGCAGATTCAGACTGGGTGTAGTGATGCACCCCTGTAATAACAGTACTTGGGAGGCTGAAAATAGGAGGATCATTGTGAGTCTGATCTATGTAGTGATACCTTGTAGACCCTGTACTAAATACATTAAAAAGATTGCATTATTGGATATTAGATTTTCATGTCCATTAAAATTTGTCTTATATAGTTAGGTGCTCCCGTATTTATTGTACACATATTTATCACTGTTATCTCTTATTATATAGGGCCATTTTATTTCATCTGATCATTGCTGGTTTATAGTTCAGATTGTCTGAGAACAGGATATCTAGCCCTACTTTTTTTTGAGGTCCTGGAGCATGTAGTATCGTTTTCCAACCTTTGACTTTCAGCCTATAAATTTCTTCATGAGTTAAATATATTTCTTGTTTACAACATATTGTTGGATTGTTTCTTATTCCATTCTACCAATCTATTTATTTTAATTGGTGAATTGAGTCCATTTATATTAATGGTTATAATTGATATGTATTGATTTACATTTGTCATTTTACTTTCGTGCTGTTGGTTACCTACTTTTCTCCTGTGTTTAATTGTTTGCTCTATTTTCTGGGTTGTTTCCTTTGTCATTCTTGGAAATGAGGTCATTTTGATACTTTTCTAGAATATCTTCTAGTACTCTACATAGGGTTGACTTGGTCTTCATGAATTTCTTTAGTTGTTCTTTGCTGTGCAAGTATTTCACTTGTACATTAAACTTGAAAGAGAGTTTTGTAGAGTATATCATTCTGGGTTGGAATTTGCTTTCTTGTAGGACTTGAAATACTTCATTCCATGGTATTCTTGACTCAATGGTTTGTGAGGAGAAATCTACCATTATTCTTTTTTAAAATATATATTTTTTTGATCTTCTTCTTCTTCTTCTTCTTCTTCTTCTTCTTCTTCTTCTTCTTCTTCTTCTTCTTCTTCTTCTTCTTCTTTTTCAGAACTGGGGATTGAACTCAGGTCCTTGTACTTGCCAGGGAAATGCTTGTTCCACTGAGCCATCTCCCCAGCAACTAAGATTGCATTTTCTTTTTAACAGATGAGGATTTATTACAAAGAGAAAGTCAACATATTTGATCAGATGCAGACTTTTTTGTATAAATGGCTGGTTCCAAACTAAGGATAGAGAATATTGTCCTGTATTTCTGTATTTTTTATTAATTTTATTTAGAAAAAATTGCAATGTGACAGCTTCAAAACAGGTTGGTAGGAGACTCACAACAATGAATACATTGCATATTGTTGTCTTTGTAGTACTCATTCATAGCACAAGATGCAGATATCATGTCCAGACACTATTAGTACAGATCTTTTTTCTTATTGAGTTAAGAGAAAATAGCTATATATCTATCCTATTTTGTATATAAAAATACAAAATTGTCCTTAATTTGTATCACCTCTTTTTGTTCAGTTTTGTCAGAGATAAGTATTCCATTGCCATCCAAATATTTTAGGTGCATGAATTCAGCAAAATATTCCAATATAGTCCAGTACTCCACAATAGTAGTGGGTTATCCACAGGACTGGCAATGTCTGAATCTGATGACTTGAGCCTTCCACAGTTCAACATATTAACATGGCTTCACTTTTCATAACTCTTTTCTACACTTTTCTCCTGGATGGTTAAGATCAAGGTAAATCAAGACCTATATAACAAAAACTGTAACTTTTGTGTCTGACACTGTCAGTCATGTCCCTTCAAGACTTATCCTGAAACCCTGTACCATACTAAGTAGATCCTGTGTGTCAGCCATGTGGGTGAGTCACAGCCTTTGCTTGACCAATTTGCTCTATGTGAAAGCCTGAGAGAATGTTTTCTCTGCATGTGACTCTCTATAGGCACACACTACACCATTAATCACATTTGTCTGTGGCCTCATAATCTCCTTAATCAGAAAATTTGGGACACAACTGAGATGCATGATGTTACAGTACAGGTTCTCCTATGTCCTGAGTCCTCAATGACCTTGAATGGCTAGGGCCAAAATATTGGCTGTCCTTGTAGCCCTTCTTTTTCTCTAATTTTTGGTCTGCAAACTTAGGTTGTTAACTCTCCAGAAGAGAAGCTTATCATTGTCCTACAACATATGCAGGTGATTTTAAACTCTCTATCAGTCTGAATATCAAACATCTTAGGCATAAGATGGAACATTTAAAAAGACAAAAAAGCAAAAAGAAATTATTTAGATGCAGTCTGGCCATAATTGGTATGTCATGACAAGAAGTACATATTTAGAAGACCAGAATGGTGGACATTCCAAGCATGACCCCAGTATTACATATTGCTTTCTTCAGTGCAGTTGCTCAGTTCACATGTATCAGCTTATATAGTTAATCAGGGTGAGAATACTACCAGGTAACTTCTAGTTTTCCCTTTGTCAACTTCTGTTTCAGAGAACACATTTTATTCTTATTTCTATGGTACTTTTTGTGATAGTTTGATAGTAGTTAGCTATAACAGTATAATCAGACCCTCTCTGTAAATAGTCTGTGGTTTAGGTATCTCTCCTGTGTCAGATATTTTTTGTTTGTTTGTTTGTGTGTCCCAAGACTTTGCCCTCTCTATTGATTGAGATTGAGATATTGGTTTTTGTTTGGCACTGTGCTCCGTGCTTTGTTATAGGGCTTTGTTGAGGTTATTACCCAAGTGCCTTCCAATATTATTATCCAAGAGAGAACATATGTTTAAGGCTGATATGGGTTCCTCTTTACAGTAATACAATTAGCAATACTACTAATGGGTAGTGAGATTTAGTAATTGACAAACTTTTATAACTAATGGGTTTTTATATTAGATCATAAGAGCAAACATTATGGCTATATAGCTAAGCAGATATTAAATTGGGAATTTATATTTAAATTAGTTCATGTAAGTTCTGTCTGGTCACCTCCCCTTGACGTATTTGGAGTCATTCAGGTAGATTAGGTCACCACAGTTACCTGTTGCCAACTCTGTTTCAAGAGGATGCTCCTTTATGTCCAGGTCTAGGTCTTGTTCCCCACAGGGCCCAGCAGTATGCCTCAGGTCATGGGTCCGGATCTGCTGAACTTGATCTTGACCAGCTGCACCTGGCTTGTGTCTAGCTGCTGTGCTCAGTTCTTTCCAGCTGTGACGTGTGGAGGTGAACCCCTTGCAAACTGCTGGCTAGATGTTTTGCTCCTGGTTTAGCCCACTGGGTCTCACACCTAGCTGTTTTGCAGGGAGTTTTGCTACAGGGTCACACACCAAGACTTTCTTCTGGAGTTCTGTAGTCTGGTCCCAAATCGAGCCTTTCTGCACCAGTTCCACCACACAGTTCCAAACTGAGCATCTCTGTATGAATTCCGCTGCCCAGTCCCCCTCACTATTTTTTTACTTCATTCTTCCATTGTGTAAGATGCTGAACATTTTTTTCACACATTTTTTGGTTATCTTTATATCATCCATAAAGTAACAGTTTATTGAAATTGTACATTCTTAACTGGATCTTTTATTTTGAAAGAGTAACAATGAATTTTTAAATATGTCTTTAAAGCCTGAATAACTGAGTTTGAAATGAAATGAATAAATGGCATTTCTTTCAGTTGAATGCATGGAGTAATGACCTATTATTTTCCATAACCTCAGTATTTTACATATATCCCATGCTATCAACATTTCTACTTTTCTTTAAGGTATGGATGCTGAAGTCTTTGGCCGCAGTTTCCTTAGTATTTGAAATAACAAAGCCAAGTATTTTACAGTATTTTTGTTAAGAATGTAGGTTTACAGAGATATGTGTAACACAACATGCACAGTCCTAAAAAAACTGATAACATTGAACTTTCTTTCAAACTGATATCCATTGTGGGCTCTGACTCCCAGAACTTTTGGTACATTTTTATCCCTCATGATTAGAATGAAATTAATTATAAAATGACTTGCTGTTGTATGATTCTCAGGAGGCAACACTAGTTTTTGACTAGTACTAGTTTGGTCTGAAGTGGCCTTGGTCTCATAGTAACTCAAACCTATTCTGTAATTAACTGACCATTTGAGTTGGCCAAGTTATGAAAACTTGCACAACAGGAGATTGTCAATGTTTTTCAAATTACTATTCATAGTAAAGTATTTGTTTTATTTTTTCACCATATCTTGCTTCCAGTTTTCACATTCACAAACCTGGTCAATGCTCTTTTCAATCAACTCTTCATTTCCTGAAATCGCCTTTGTGTGCAGGTGTTGACACATGCCATCTCTCACTTCAGTAGAGATTAAATGAAGATTCTCCTGTTTTAGTTCACAGAGCTTCCTAAGAAGCACGCAAACAGTTTCCTTCCACAGGTTAGGGGTTCTCAACAGGAATCATAGTGCTCTCCGTCTTTACAGTATTCATACTGATTGCCATTTATTCACTTATGTTGTTAAGTACTTCATTTTTAAATTCTTACTGCAACTTTACAATAGTCTTCTGAAGTTGTTATTCTTATCCTCGTGATAACATGGACTCTTATAGGTTTACAGACTGTTATGAGGCCATTGACATAGTATGGAAGGAATCAAAATTCCACAACAGAATGAAATTTTGCACATAATCTTGTAAGACTCCATTGTCACAATTTGTTGAGATGACTAGTTCTGCTTTCATGTTCATTAAAATCAAATATCAATTCATAGATATATAAACTCCAAGAACACTTATCCCCAAATGTGCCCCCCAAATGTGTCGCAAATGAGGACACTTATCCTCAAGTGTCCATACTCGAAATTGAAGTTGAGGAAAGATCTGTGGTTATAGAAGGTGCTGTAATTGTCTTTACCATAGCCTCCTGGCCTCTGATGACCACACAATTAAGGAACACACACACACACACACACACACACACACACACACCCCACATGAGATAGATTTTTGTTTCCACCATCACTATCTACTATTGATGTTAGATTTCCCAGGTACCTGAATTATTGTTGGCCTCTACACATATTTGTGCAGCCTTTGTGGGTATCCATAAGGGCTTTAGCTTCTCTTCCCTGGATCCTTGGTTCATTACCTCTGGAGGCAGAGTTCTCCACACTCTCTATTAGGCCTACTCTAGTGCAACTTCACAGAGTGTCTAATCCAGCTTGTGATAATGTCTGAAAGCTTCTGCCACTCAGTGTTCATTGGTTTGTCAGAACTGGTGCAAGATTTAGGGCAGGCTGGTCTTTATAATTTCTTGAAGGTAGCTATATTTGTTGTCTTCATCACCTGGAAGGACAAGAAGCAATCAAAGAAGTGCAAAAGTTTTGCTTAAGAAGGATGAGGAGTAAGGGGAACAGGGCATTCATGAAAATGGGTACAGTTTTAAGACAGGAAAGGAAGCTTGTGGGGCATCAAGGGGCCAAATGGAGAAGTGTGGGTGGTCTACTCATACTGACCTTAAACATGATGGTGACAACTCCTTTCCTTTCTCCCTCATGAATATGCTTCTTCAATATCTCCACTTGATGCTGGTGGTTTAAATTTAGGTGGAGAAGGAGCCAATCTCTTCTCCATCACTACAGTGCCTGGATCAACCAGTTTACTCTCTGCACATGTTGTTGCTTATTTTGAGCAAATCTTCACTCAGTGCTTCCCAGTGGTCTATGTCAGGTAGGCCTGACCTCCCTTTAACTCCTTTCCCAAGGATGGTCATGGGCTTTTTGCTTTACCAGTAAGTCAATAGCTAATGTTAGCCATTGGGGGAGGAGCTTAGGGACCAAAAAGCACCATTTTGACAGCAGGAGGGGAAAGGGTCCTCATGAATCCAAGATGCATGGTGGAAAAGGGAGGGATCTCCTTAGCATTGCCCACCTACCCTCTGCTCCCACCCCCCCTTGTTACCCTGTCCTCAATATCAGTGAGACAGGAAACAGGAAGAGGTTGATTCAAGTAGTATCTGGCAAAGGTCGCCCCTTTCTGTGGTATATTCTATTCCTTCCTTGGCCCCTCCATTTCCTAGTTTGTATCTTACCTGAAGCGCCTCCCTGCTAGACTGGCCATATCTAAGACCATGTGGAGATTTCCTTATCCTCCTCATTTTTTTCCCACAAAACTCAAAATGTTGGCAGTTTTTAAGGAAGTTCATCAATAATCATTGGGTTATGCTCAGGGTCTCAAGAGTGCGAACTCGTTGGATTGTATGAACATTAAGTGTAAACTTGTTTGACTTGATAGTTCTATTAGAATGTAATATGCACCTAAACATTGACCCTCAAATCTCAATCAGTTGGAGGGGCATTTCAAGTTCTTCCCTTCTCTTTTTTTTCTTTATCCTGAATTTTATTTATTTTATTTTTTTTCAGATAAGAACATTACTATATGTTTTCCTTTTTCTATTGAGAAATAAATATAAATGAGACAGTTTCACATCTGATTAACAGGACAGTTTTGATAATCAATACATTGTACATTGTTATCTTCTTAGTGGTTATCCATAGCACAAGAAGCAGACAGGATATTCTGTCCAAACACTGTTAGTACACTTCTTTCTTCTCATTGAATTAAGCAAAAATAGCTGTAAACCTATCCTAACTATTTTTTATTTATAAATATAAAATGATCTTTCTTTTGTATTCCTTTTTTTTGTCCTGTCGGAGGTGAACATTCTATTGCCATCTAAATACTATAGGTGTTTGAATTCAACTAAACAATCTAACACTGTCTAGCAGTCTATAATATTAGTGGGTTATCCTCAGAAGTTATTGACTTGAGCCTTTTACAGCTCATTGTATTAATATGGATTGACTTTATATACCTGGTTTTTATACTTTTCTGCTGGATAGTTAAGACCAAGATATAGCAAGACCTATATAACAAGAAGTGTAACTTTTGTATCTGATAAAGTCAGCCAAGTACTCTAAGGATTTATCCTGTAGCCCTGTACAGCCCTTTGTACATCTTTTTGTCAGTGTCAGACATGAGGATGAGTCATGGCCATTGCTTGACAAATTTTCTCTCTGCTAAAGCTTGAGAAAATGTTTTTACTCTCCATGTGACTTTCCCCATGCTCACTTTACATCATTGAACACATTCTTCTGTGGCTCCATAATCCCCTTGATCAGAAAATTTGGAGCACAACTGAGTTACATGTTGTTACAGTACAGGTTCTCCTATGTCCCAAGTCTTCATTGACCTTGAAAGGCTAAGGCCAAAATGTTGGCTGACCTTTCAGCCCTTTCTTTTCTCCAATTTTAAACTGCTAACTTAGGCAGTTATCCCTCCAGAAAAGAAGTTAATTATTAACCTGCAATGTATGCAGTTCAGATTACCCTATCTATCGAAATATCAAACATTTTGGTATATCATGAAACAGGTATTTTCCATCAGATATTGATATGTTGAAATTTAAGTCCTTACAGAATATGAAGGAAAAATAATTATATAAAAGTAGAATAAGCATTTACATATTTTTACAAAGAAGTTTAGAAACCTCACCATATACGGAATTGTAAGTCCTTCTACTAGGGAGACAATACGATATTTACAGATGTGGGTCTGGTTTATTTCACTAATAAGAATATCTTCAAGTGGCATCCACTTAAATATGAAGGCTTCAAGCTTATCATTCTTTATAGCTGAGTAGTACTCCATTATATAAAAGTTCCACATCTTTTTCAACCATTCCACATGTGACAGGCATCTTGGTTGTTTCCAAGATCTGGCTATCACAAATTGTGCTGCTATACATATGTATGTATATATCACTATGATATGATGTTTTCAGTTCCTCCAGGAAAATTTCCAGAAGGGGGATAGCAAGCTTTAATGGAATTTACACTCCTAGTTTTCTAAGGAGTCTCCACAGTGATTTCCATAATGGTTGCACCAGTCTACACTCCCACCAACAGTGGAGAAGTGTTCCCCTTTCCCCACAGCTTCTCCAACATTTGTTGTTGGATGATTTCTTTATGATAGCCAATCTTACTGGGGCGAGATGGTATATCAGTGTTGTTTTAATTAGCATTTCATGGATGTCTAGTGATGTGGAGCATTTTTTCATATATTTATTCGCTTCTTTAATTTTGTCCTCTGAGAAGTGTGTGTTCCTCTCAGATGCCCATTTCTGAAATGGGTCTTTAAATTTAAGGGCCCTAATGTTCTTTAGTACTTTATAAATTCTAGACAGCAGACCTTTGTCTGAGTGCTTATTAGTTAAGATTTTATCGAAGTTTGTAGGTTCTCTTTTCACTTTGTTGATAATTTCTTTTGACATGAAAAATCTTCTCAATAAGAGGTGATCTCAATTGTTAATTCTTTCAAATATTTCCCGTGTGATTTGGTTTCTGTTCATTAACTCTTTGCCTACCCCTATGTCTTCAAGAGATCCTTCTACTTTCTCTTCTAGGAGATTTAGTGTTTCTGTTTTAATGTTCAGTTCTTTAAACCATTTTGACTTTAGTTTAGTGCATGGTGATCGACCTGGGTCAAGTTTTAGTCTTCGGCATGTAGAGAGCCAAATTTTCCAGCACCAATTATTAAAGAGATTATCTTACTTCCAGTAAGTGTGTTTGGCCCCTTTTTCAAAGATGATGTGACTGAGTGCATTCCTAGAGGCCTCCGCATCTACTAATCTATTCCATTGATCCTCAGGTCTATTTTGTTGCCAATACCATGCTGACTTTATTACAGTAGCTTTGTAGTATAATTTCAAGTAAGGAATTGTAATACTTCCTGCTTTGTGTTTGTTGGCCAGGATTGCCTTTGATATAGTACGTTTGTTTTTTTTTTTTTTTTTTTTTTTAATGTATTT
>NW_004524693.1:5399238-5400884 GCF_000260255.1 Octodon degus
TGTGTGTGTGTGTGTGTTTTGGTTCCAGATAACTTTTAGGAACAATTTCTCTAGGTCCAGGAGGTATGTTGGTGGTAGTCTCATAGGGATTGCATTAAGTCTATACAACAATTTTGGGAGTATGGCCATCTTCACTATGTTGGTTCTTCCTATCCAGGAGCAGGGAATATCTTCCCACTTTTTGAAATCCTCTACAATCTCTTTTTTCAAAATACTGTAATTTTCCATGAAAAGATGTTTGATTTCTTCAGTTAGATGAATTCCAAGGTATTTCCTTTTTCTTGAGACTATTGTAAAATGTATTGTTTTTGCAATTTCCCTCTCAGTGTGTTTGTTATCTGTGTAGAGGAATGCTATTGACTTTTGGGTATTGACTTTGTATCCTGCTATGCTACTGAAATTGTTTATCAATGCTAGTAGTTTCTTAGTGGAGTTTTTTGGGTCTTCCAAATAAGGTACCATATCATCTTCAAATAATGATAGTTTCACTCTTTCTTTACCTATTGTTACTCCTTTTATTTCTCTCTCTTGTCTAATGGCTCTACCTAATAATTCCAGAACTATATTGAATAGGAGGGGTGATAGAGGACATCCTTGTCTTGTACCTGATGTGAGAGTAAAATATTTCAGTTTTACGCCATTGAGAATTATATTAGCCACTGGGTTGTCATAGATGGCTTCTAACAGATTGAAGTAGAGGCCTTCTATTCCACTTTTCTGTAGGACTTTAAACCTGTATAAGTGTTGGACTTTGTCAAAAGCCTTTTCTGCACCAATTGAAATGATCACGTGGATTTTAATTTTCTCTGTATTGATATAGTGTATTACATTTATAGATTTTTTAATATTGAACCATCCTTGCATCCCTGGGATGAATCCTACCTGGTCATGGTGTATGATCTTCTTGATGATTTGCTGCATTCTGTTTGCTAGGATTTTATTGAGGATTTTTGCATCTACGTTCATGAGGGAGACTGGCCTGTAGTTGTCTTTCTTAGGTGCCTCTTTCCTTGATTTTGGTATCAGTATAATACTTGCCTCCAGGAATGATTTTGGGAGAACTCTTTCCTTTTCAATTTCATGGAAGAGTTTGAGGAGTGTAGGGACTATATCTTTTATGAATGTCTTGCAGAATTCAGCTGTGAATCCATCAGGAGCTGGATTTTCTTTCTCAGCAGGCTCTTTATTACATTCCGTAATTCAATGGCTGTTATTGAGAGTGGTTTTATCTTCTTGATTGAGTTTAGGTAATTTTTACCTTTTTAAGAATCTGTCTATTTCTTCTGTGGATTCTATTCTGTGAGCGTAAAGATTCTCAAAGTAGCTATTGATAATCTTCTGAATTTCCACTGGGTCTGTAGTAGTTACACGCTTTTCATTCCTTATTGCTTGTATTTGAATTTTTTCTTTCCTCTTTCTGATGAGGTTGGCTAGGGGCATATCAATTTTATTTAATCTTTCAAAGAACCAGGTTATTGAGACCCAGTCCTAGCCCAGGTCCGGCGAGTGTGCGGAGAGTTTCCTGCTACCCTGCGCCAGCGGGACCAGTCCCAGCCCAGGAGCAGCGTGGGCCGGACCCTCTCCCAGCCCCTCGGGCCGCCCCCCACCACTCCTCAGTGCCTCCCCACCCCGCCCGCCGAGTAGGA
>NW_004524693.1:5403569-5424848 GCF_000260255.1 Octodon degus
CAGAAATTATCCCATGCACATTATCTGACCACAGTGCAATGAAACTAGAAATAAATGACAAAAGAAACCAGAAAAAAACGTTCAATACATGGAAATTAAATGACACCCTACTCAGCAACCAATGGGTCAGAGATGAAACAAAGAACCAGGTTTTTGATTCGTTAATTCTTTGAAATGTTTTCTTCGTCTCAATTGAATAAAGTTCTGCTCTAATCTTTATGATATCTTCCTGTCTTTGGGCTCTGGGCTTGTTTTGCTCTTCCTTTTCTAGATGTCGGAGTTGCAGCATTAGGATATTAATATGTTCCTGTTCTGTTTTCCTAATGTGTGAGTGCACAGCTATGAATTTCCCTCTGAGAACTGCTTTCATTGCATCGCATAAATTCTGATAAGTTGTGGATGAATCTTCCTTGAACTGTAGATACTGTTGAATTTCTTGTTTAATTTCATCTGTAACCCATTGATTGTTGAGTAGGGTTTTTTTTTTAAATTTCCATGTATTTAGCAAGTTTTTCTGGTTTCTTTTTTTATTTATTTCGAGTTTCATTGCATTGTGGTCAATTAATATGCATGGGATAATTTCTGTTTTCTTACATATACTTAAGCATGACCTATTTACTATTATGTGATCTATTTTTGAAAATGATCTGCGCACAGCTGAAAAAAATATGTATTCCACTGTGGTTGGGTGGAACACTCTGTGTATGTCTACCAAGTCCATTTGTTCCAAGCTCTTTTTCAGTTGTGCTACTTCTTTGCTAATTTTTTTGTCATGTTGATCTATCTTTTTGGGATAAGGGAGCGTTCAGTTCTCCTGTTAAGATTGTTGTATTGGATATTAGATTTTTCATGTCTATTAACGTTTGTCTTATATAGTTGAGTGCTCCTGTGTTTGGTGCATTCATATTTATGATTGTTATTTGTTCCTCTTGAATTTTTCCTCTAGCTAAGATATAGTGACCTTCTTTATTTTGTATGATCATTCTTGGTTTGAATTTGAGTCCGTCTGAGATCAAGTTTGCTACCCTTGCTGTTTTCTGAAGTGCTGCGCATGTGGTATTGTTTTCCATACTTTGACGTTCAGCCTGTGAGTTTCTTTATGAGTTAAATGTGTTTCTTGTAAAGAACATATTGTTGGGTTTCGTTTCCTAATCCACTGAGCCAATCTATTTCTCTTAATTGGTGAATTGAGTCCATTTAAGTTGATGGTTATAATTCAGATCTATTGACTTATGATTGACATGTTATTTGAATGCTGTTTTGTAACTGTTTTTTTCTCCTGTGTTTAATTAGCTGTCCTATTTAGTTGGTTTCTTCTGCTCTCTTTGGTGGAGTTCTGATCATTTTGGTCCCTCTCTAGAACATCTTGAAGTGACTTTGTAGGGTTGGTTTTGTCATCATGAAATTCTTTAATTGTTCTTTGTCATGAAAGTATTTCACTTCTCCATGAAACTTGAAAGAGAGTTTTGAAGGGTATAGTAGTCTGGGCTGGAATTTGTTATCATAGAGGACTTGAAGTAGTCTGCTCCATGCTCTTCTTGTGTTCAAGGTTTGTGAAGAGAAGTTGGCCATAATTCTAATGGATTTTCCTTTGTATGTGATCTGCTTCTTTTCTCTAGTGGCTTTCAGTATGATATTCTTGTGTTGGATTTCTGGGATCTTGACTATTATATATCTAGGTGTGTTTTTAATTGGGTTGGGTTGAAGTTATTTGGATTTCTGCATGCTTTGGTTACCTGAGTATCAGACTGTTTCCTCATATTTGGGAAGTTTTCTGCTATTACTTCTGCCCATATTCTTTTTATATCATTTGTATTGACTCCTTCTTTCTCATTGATGTTCATTCATCTCACATTGTTCATCTTTGCATCATCCTGCAGGAGATGAATTTTATTTTCTGCATCCTAGTTTTTTAAAAATATATTTTCTTACCTTTTCACTAGCTGCACCAGCGTCGTCAAGATCTGAAACTCTATCTTCACTTTTGCTCAAATGGTTTTTCAGACTTGTGATTGAGATTTTAAGTTCCTCTACATCTCTTTGATTCTGCTTCATGCGATCTAATTCTTTCTTGTATTGCTCATTCAAGGAATGCATCACTTTTTAAGATCTCTTGTATTTTTTTATCAATGTCGTCTTTAGAAGCAGTTATTAATTCTTTTACTGCAGAGTTTTTTACAGATTGGGTTTCCTCTTTATGTTTCTGTATTTGATTCTTTAGGTGCTATGAATTTACAGATTTCTTTTTTCATTTCAGACAGCAATTCTGCTTTGCGTTCCTTTAAACCTGTCTGAAGTTGCTTATTTACTTCTGATGCTGCTAAATCATATATTTCAGCTAAGCTAGTGTCCACTGCATTTGTTCTGGTTGGGCATTGTGTTTCCTCCATATGTTTCTGCATTCGATTCTTAAACTCAACTGCTATAAATTCAGAGTTTTCTTTTTTTTTTAATTCCAGAAATTAATTCTTCTCTGAGTTCCTCTATATCTTTCTGCTGTTGTTTATTTACTTCCGACGCTATTGATTCATTTATTTCAGCTGAGCTAGTGTCTTCTGCACTTGTTATGGGTGGGCTTGAGGCCTGAGATTGCATTTTGCTCCTTGTCTTTATCATTTCATTTAACACTGACCTCCGGCCTTTGGTATAGAGCTTTGGTGCAATTATTTCCTTATCACTTAATGAAATTTGGGTACTGATATATCAAGTTCTAGTTCATACAATTGTGCCTGGCTTGTATTTGGCTACTGTGCTCAGCTCCTTACTGTTGTTGCCCTTGCAGGTGGGCCTGCTGTACACCTCTGGTAAGATGTTCTATTCCTGAATTAGCTGTGTGGTTTTGACCCTAGTCTCACTGCAGGGACTTTAGCTGCAGGGTTTTACCTCAAGCCTGTATGCTAGGTCTAGAGGGGTATGAGGAGCAGGGTTGAGAGAGTGCAGATGCTCTCCCACACACTCACCAGTGTTGTGTTTTGGTGTGTCTGCAGGACTCCCAAGAGTGTGGCAGTTCTTACTCAGCGGGCTGTGCTGGGTTTGGCCAGGTGGGGGAGCCCTGGAGAACGCGGGGAAAGGCCTCGCTCATGTGGGGGTCCTGGGCTTGGAGCGGTGGGTGCAGGACAGAGCAGAAGCTTTCTCCCACATTCGCAGGGCCTGTGGTTGGTAGGATATCTCTTCCCTTCTCATACCCTTCTTCCTTTGTTATTTCCTCTCTACTCTCACCCCTTGTCTTGTTTTCTTCCCTCTTTTATTTCTTTCTCCCCATCCCTAGAGAACCTACTGACACACATTTTCAGGTTCACAAGAGCAAGTTATTACTGTCCCCATCAGTGGCTTGTGTTACTGCACAATTTTTGGATTTCCTTAGTGACTGTAAGCAGACTCCTGGCAATGTCTCAGGTAATCAAGGTTTCTGGCTTCTCTTGGCATGTGATGTACAGGTCATATGCATGGTCCTCCAGTTGTATGACTTCAGTATGTGGGGATTTCCTCGTCCTTTCCGCCTATAAACTTCTCTATGCACAATGAGGACTTCTTACCTCCTGCCAAACACCAGTGTGTTCTTTCATTCTTTCTGCAGTGTTCACTGAGATTTCTCTAGTTTTTATTTTTTTGGGGGACTGAAATCATGTTTCTCACCTTCTTTCAATTTTAATCAACATTATTGTTTTTATGTTTTTTTCTTATGTTCCTCACTTATTTGTATTAGTTGTATTTGCTTTTTCTTTTATAAGCAATGCTTACTTGACTTTTACCAATATATATTTTGGAGGGTTACTATTTATTTTTGCTGTACTGAGGACTGAACAAGTCACTTCACACTGAGTTACATCTCCAGCTATTCTGTTGTTGTTGTGTAGCCTGTGTCTGGCTAAGTCCCTACTTTGGCCTGACTTGGCCTGATTTGCAGATCCTCATGCCTGTGCCTCCCTTACTGTCAGTATTACAGGCATTTGCCACTATTGCAGGCCTTGAGCTTTATTTTATAGAGAAGTTTTTTTTTTTTACATTTAATAATAAACCAAATCCATTTGGTTATAAATAATCTTTAATAGTATTCTTTTTTCTTTCCATTTCCTTCATATTTGACATATTTTTCTCATTTTTGTTATGTTTAAGGTTCTTTCTTGCAAATGTACATTCTTGAATTATATTTTAATCACACTTTTGCAAGTGCACATTTTTATCACTTTGGATTTTATTTGTTTATTTTGAAATTAGAGATGGAACAGTACATACTAACACCTTCACAAAGATTGGGAATTCCCACTTCTTTCACCTCTGATTTATTTTGCCTTGATTTTTTTTGTCTGCTCCTGTGGTTTTTGACCCAATTATTTATATGAAGAATGCCTGTGCATAACATTGTGTCAAACATTAGGCTAGAAATCACCAACTGGTTTATATAAAGTCTAATCATTCTTTCTTTAGCCTACTCATGCCTCACCTTGCCCTGGTCTGGTTCTCACAACCTATTTCTCCCAGCTCCTATAAACCTCTACCAGTTTCACATGTGGAAAATGTACACTTAGCTCCATAATAATTTTGTAACTTTGATCGTTTTCATTGTGCCTGACCATTATTCTCTGGCAATTATAAAGTGTGTCTATATTTTTTCCATAGTCATTTTAATGATTTTTTTTGGATTCTTTGACCTTCACTCTTAAAATATAAAGTACAGTCAAACTCATGTTGCAAGAAAGACTTCAGTGTTTTATTCTATAATCTAAAGAGGGAAAACAAGTAAACTAAATTTCAACAACTTTTCTCATTCTCTGCCAGAGCCAGAGGCACATTGCCATGAAAACAGTTTGTATTCCATCAACAGTCACAAGGGAGAAACTAATTAGTTTGTACTAGAAAACAACTGTATTTGATCTTCTTGGATAAAATTTTATGTACTGAAAACAAAACAAAATGAAACAAAAAAACTAAAAAGCTATTAAGCCTCCATTCGACCCAGATCTGCTTCTTCTGAATGTCTTCCTGACAGAGCTATCATCATCATACTATAATGATACTTGCATACCCATGCTTACAGTAGTAAAACTCATAATGGATAATTCACAAAAGTGCTCTATATTCCCATTAGCAGATGAATATATGTGTACCATGGAGTACTAGTTGACCAGAAAGGATACATTTGAGGAATTTGAAGAAAAATGGATGGATCTTGAGTTCATTGCTAAAGGGTAAGTCACAGAAATTAAATATCATGCGGCTTCTGTAATACAAAAGATAAAAAATATAAAAAGGTTAGAGAATAAAATAAAGAGCCCTATTGAGAAACAGGAAGGTTGACTTGGTAGAGATGGGAAGGGGACCTGGAATAAAAGGAGAAGGCAATGCAGGATCAGAGGAGTAAAAGTGGTCAAGATGTGATATGTTATCTATCTAACTTCCCAGCTGTATGCTAAACGTATGCATTACAAACATATGTTGTTCTAGTAAAGCAGTAAGAAAAAGAGAAAAATAAACTAATTTGATAGGATAATAGTGAGGAAGAGGAAAAGTGAAAGAAAGACCAGAGATAGAAATCATCTAAAGATATTGTCCTTCTAAGGATAAGCCCAAGGGTCATATTGCTAGCTTTAGGCTGACTTCAAACTCTGTATTGTCTTAAGGCTCACCTGACTCTGGCTTGGAATAAGGAAAGTATTCATGTGCATCACCAAGAAAATGGCAGTGAGCAGGTAGACAGGATATCCCACAGGCACAGTCCTGGGGAAACAATGGATGGGTGCCTGTTTGGGGGGCTTCTCCAATTACTTTTATTCCTGGAATATCATGTCTTACAATCACTGCCTGCTCCTCCAATTCTATGAGCAATGGTACTGTCAACATCAGACCTGGGTCTCTAATTAGGACTTCACTGTAGTTTTCAGCTTCCCCAAAGGACATCCTGCTGGTGCTTTCTCAGTCATCTCTATCTTCTAGCTCTAGTTTCTCTCAGTTTCTGATCTGTCAGCATCTCTTTCTCTGGGCTCCTTCTTGCATTAGAGAGAGTGGAAAGGCCATGAGCATAGCCCTTGGGCCTGGCTACTGTTGTGTTGCTGGTTCTCTCCCTCAGGATATCAGATCCTCTCCCAAGATGCATGTTCATTGGACCTGAGGTGTACAGGGTGCTGGGATCCAGGGGTGGTCCAGCTTGACTTCTTAAACCTTTTAGTACTTGACTGGGTTTGGTGAGTTTCTCCTTCAAGTTGCTTTTCAGTATCTGGCTTTCATTGCCTCCCACATTTCTGAGTACCTGTGCTTCACAGTATATTTCCCCAGAGCATCTCACATGCTCTACTGCCTCTAGTTAGCCATGCTAGAATGCTTCTGTAGCCTCTTTTTGATAACAGCTTTAGTAAAATATAAGTTATACATCATACCATTTATTCATTTAAAGTGATTTTCAGTTTAACTACAGAGCTGTGCAAATATTACCATTATCTAGTTTTATAGGCTTTTCATCACCCCAAAAAGAAACCCTGAACATACTAAGCATCTCTTCTATGGGAGACCAAAATATACCTCTTTGACAGAAGGGCTATTTTGCATTAAGACACCTGAGAAGTAGAAATAGGAAATCTGTCTCTAGCTCACCTCTATTTGGCTAAAAGTAAGATGCAAATTTACAGTGATGAGATAGCCTTCATCTCCTTCTACCAAGGAAGACAAAGATTAACCCCTGAAGTAAATTCAGATTCTTACTGGTCTAGAGACAGTACAGGAAAAAGTCTGCATTACTAAAAATTGGTATGCAGCCTTTCTAAAACCTTCTATTTATCTTTTCCTAGTTTACCAGCCTTAGAGAGTTTCAAATAGCTTTTCCTTTATTTTGTGGCTTCTTTAAAAACACACTGCTTTTATTGAATATTTTATATTAGTGAAGTTCAATATTACATCTTTGAGAATTATTCCATTTTTTGGCATCTTTAATGTGCATATGAATTTTTTGTCATTAAACTTCTATTTATTTTTCTGTTTATTTTTCTTTTACTACAGAAATCCAGTCCAATTAGAATTTATTAGGGTTGATTAAAAAATAACTTTTCCTCTTCTGCTTTCTCTGCATTGCCTAAGAATCAGAACCACTAATCTGTCTATCTTCAATATTTTACTCTTCTAAACAATTTTTCAAAGGAAATAATGCAATATGTGACCTTTTTTGCATGTAGATATCCAGCTGGTTTTAACTTATTTTTGTTCCTATGCTCTGCAATCATTTTGATATGCTGAGAGCTTTTGAGTTTTTTTACTTCTGCCTGAAATTATCTCAACTAAGTGCTTTGTATGGCTCTCTCCTTCTGATCTTTTAGGTCTCCTGTCAAATATCACCTCAGAATCTTTCATAAATACCCCATCTAATCTAAAACTGTCTCTGTTCCTACCCAACATCTTAAGGTTAAATTATATTTCATTTAAGAAACCATCATTTTGTTTCACTACATTTTCACTTGTTGTATTGACTCACTTCCTTCCCAGATTGAGCTTTGTGTGAGCAAGGACTTTATATATCCCTTTACCACTATATTTTCAGTTCCTGCCAAATAGTAGGTTATTAATAAATCATTACAGAATAATTACTGTAGTTCCACAACTAGCAATAATACTAATAACAATGTCCTCTAAATCATTTTGAATCACCATGAGTTTGAAGTCAGCTTAGGGTAGGTACTGAGTTCATGGCTAACCTGGAGACTCTTTAAAAAAAAATCAACAACACTTAGTATCTTTGTTTTTGCACTGAGGATTGAGTCTAGGACCTTCCCATTAAGCTACAACCCCAGCCCAGGTTTTAATTTTAAATTTTGAGACAGGGCCTTGCTAAACTGCTCATCTGCCCAGGCTGTATGCTCACTTTAAATCCCAGGCCTCCCTAGCCTTGGCCTCCTCAATGCTTGGTTCACATCTGGCTGTGGGATCATATTTTTTTAATGTATTTAATACAGAGTCTATAGGGTCTCACCACACAGATCGGACTCATAGTGACTCTCCTGTTTTCAGCCTCCGAAGCGCTGGGATTACAGGCGCACACCACCACAATAAAAAAAAAATCATTTTGATATTTAATGGATGATCACTTCCAACAGTAAACAAAAATTTTCTCTTTCATTTACTAAATTTCTTATTTACATATGAAATTAAAATTTAAGAAAGGTGAAAGTGATGGCTCAAGGTTAAAGAGGGCATCTCTGATTTGAAAAGCAATTCCCACAAGATTAAATTAGCTTGTGGTATCCCACAAGAACAAAAGAAAGATGGAAGAGACACGTGTACTGGAGCTACTCAAAGTCACTTCCAAGGTACTTGAACTTGATCACAGCCTTCATGCCCTCCTTCAAAATTCACCTAAATTCCAGAAAAAAGAAATACAAGTTAGTATCAGAGTTCGTGGCTCTTCACTAAGCACAGCAAGGATTGGCTATTGAGTGACCCTTTAGAACCTTATTAAAAATGAAAAAGGCTTTGTTAAACAAACTGGAAATATAGTTGCATTTCTAAGTGAAATAGTTTCTCACAACTCATCCTTGGTTACTTCCTGATAATGGTTGGTCGATAAAGCACTTAAGATGCAAAGATTTTTAAACACTGTGCTCCCATCAGTCCACCACCCCCATGTCCCCACATCCTTTCTGAGCTGGTTCTTCCTGAGTCAGCACTTGTCTTTAAGAGGTTGTGGATTGTGAGTAAACAGAATGGTAAGAGTACAGGGCAATCGTTTTTCTCCTTCACAAGTCCTTGTCTCTTTATCCATTCTTTAAGTGTTTCTCAGGGTTGTTTCTATCCTTGGCACTTGATAAACACCTTTGTGATATGATCTATTCTTAGCGTTAGTGTCTTCTATACATGAACTCTCACTCCAGAACTTTCTTCTGAGCTTTAGACTCATATAACTATATGTTCATTCATATAACCTAATAGCCAAGTTGAAGATTATTTACTGATCATCATAGTCTTTTATTAAGAAGGGACAAGAAGATAGAGACAGTCTTTCATAACTTTATTCTCATTTGAAAGACAGATATTTCTATGCCTTTATTTTTATTTATTTATTTACTTTTTTGTGGAACTGGGGATTGAACTCAGGCCCTTGTGCTTGCCAGGGAAGTGCTTATTGTACTGAGCCATCTCCCCAACCCCTCTCTGCCCTTATTTTTTAAAAGCAGATATTTGAAGTTAATACTACATGTATTTCTGTCCCTCAGATCCCTTTTGGCACCCACCTTCAGTTTCCACCCAGTCAGTCTTTTGTCTCAGTTCATTTTTAAAAATTCATTTGATAGGCTTAAGAGCTGTGTGGCTTTAGGAATGTTTCTAAGCCTCAGTTTTCTGCTCTGAAAATGAAATCTCCTAAGGTTGTTGTAGAGGTCAGCTTCACTATTTGAATTTAAGGGATGTAGTGATTGAAAGGGATATCCTATTGGCAAAGATTAGCAGTATTTGTCTATAATTCCTGACCAACGTTCTTGGTGAAAACTTCCTGGGAAGATCTTCTAGATACAAAACAATTTAGAATCACTGAAATGCCTAAAATAGCCCCAGAAGAAAGAATTACATCTGAGGAAGAGGATAAACAATATATTTGCTGCCAATTGCTTTATTCATTTCTGCCAAGATAACTTGTCCAAATGTGCCCTGGTGTGGTCTTAAACTCACACCCAAATACTTACCCTGAAAACAAAGGTGAGGCTCCCTGAATAGAGCTTTTCTTAATGTGTGATCTTTACTTCCAGCAGCTGTTGCTTCATGCCATTTTGTGGGCAAGCAATCCGGCATTAAGCACTGTCTGCACTGACCAGTCACAAGCCCTATCAGATTGCCACCAAGGAAAAAGCTGTTGCATATTTCTTGAGCTTTACATCACATTTCCTGAGCATTTTAGGGGTTATCTTGTGATCCTTTCCTTTCCTCCAGACTCTAAGCTATTTCAATGTGATAAGACTGCCCAGGATTTTGGAATAAGGTGGCTATAGCTACACGAGCAATCTGTGAGGAAAGTTGCCAATTCAAAAATCTCTGTGACTTGCCCGAGGAGGGAGAGGCAAGAATCATTTCTTGGTTCTAAAATGCTGCCTCTTTTGATTCCTAGAATAGTATAAAGTCAAAATTAGACTGTCCTTTAAGAAGTGAATCTGGGTAGTTAGGGAAATCAGTTATATGCCCAGTGACCAATTCTTTGTGTGCTTTGGTTGATTAAAATTACAGGGGTAGTGTTAAAAAGGCATCAAACGACACTGATGAGAGGAGTAACATGGAAGGATAACAGCAAAAGTACCACTCAGATTTTGAGGACTACTTGTTCTTTCAGCTCTCTGGATAATGATTTAGTATGCTGCTCTAGAAATAGAATTCTACTCAAGTCTTAACTGGCGCAGGAGAGAGTAGTTTTTCTATTCCTCAGCAAACCAATCTCATAACCAGTTCAGTTTTGAGATATATTTAATGCATGAACCAAAAGGAAAATGAAAAGTCAAGTTTGAAGGTTGTATATACAAGATGATTACTGAGGGAAGGAAGTTTTGAGAAAAAAATGCCAAATGGAAATGCCAAATTACAAAAATCTAAATTTTACAAGAACATGTTTTCCTATTTGAAGTTAGATAATATAAAACCCATCAGTAGTTTCCCTTTGCTCTGAGCTAGCACAGATTTTAAGATGTTGCAGTGTAAGCATTAGCAAACATAATGACACAGACTACATCAATGTTGTCTTTACCTTGTTTTAATACTAATCAAATACACAAACAGTAGTTCCTCAAAAAATCTGAGATAAAGATACAAGTTGATGGGTACTTTTCCTGTAGCTGCTCCTATTTTCATGTCTGAGGTTGCATAGTCTTAAATGTCTAGAGGCTGAGGACAAGCAGCATCAACAGCTTTTGATCTACTCCATTTTTCCACAGTTACTTATATCTCCGTGTGTGTGTGTGTGTGTGTGTGTGTGTGTGTGTGTGTGTATGTGTATATGAGTGACACTGAGCTCAAAGCAGGTTTTCCCATACACTGGCACTGCAATCCAAAGGAAATCTTAAAATCTGTACCTGATCTGTTTCCTTCTATCTCTCTGGTTTTAGCTGGTAGCACTCTCTGCTTCACTACGCTCAGCCCCACTGGCCTTTCTATTTCTCAGAAGGCCAAGATCACTCCATCTTCAGAACCACTAAATATGCATTCTTATCTTCATCTACCTTTTATCTGCTTGTCATCCTTTGAATTTTTAACTCCATGTCACATCATAGATTCTTTTCTTTGTTTCTCCATGTACAGTAGATGTTCCTTGTCACTATTATCCTATCATTTCACTGTTTTTTCAGTCCCTCCAAGTTCCTTACTGTCAATTATTATATTTGCTTGTGTGGTCCTTTCCAAATCCCTGAATAAAATGTCAAGTTCACAAGGTCAGAATTCCTGTCAATGTTTTTTACTCTGGGCTTCCAGAGCTTGGTACACTGGACCAGCACTCAAAGATTAATAAATCTCCAGTATATTTATGCTTCTGTAACAAAATCCTCAAGACTGAGTAATTTATGTGAAGAAAAAATATTTTATCATTTTTCTGGAAGATGAAAAGTTCAAGATCACGGTACTAGGTGCTTTTAGTTATCATAAAAGGGTTAGTCTCGGGCCAGGGAGATAGCTCAGTAGAATAAGCCCTTGCCTGGCAAGCTCAAGGGCCTGAGTTCAATTCCTGGTTTAAAAAAAAAAAAAAAGGTTAGTCTCTGTTTCCAAGTTAGTACCTGGTTGCTGCATCCTGCAGAGGGAAGAAAGGTTCCTTACCTGGCTTAAGGCAGAGGAAAAACAAATCAAAAGGGTGTTAAGTCTCTTTAAAAGGGGAGAAACCTTCACAGCTTAATCATCTCCTAAAAGGTCCACCGCTTACTACACACTGGTCAAACTTCAATTTTGGATGGGTCATATTTGAACTATGGCAGTGAGTTAGTTATTGACCTGTTGCCTTCTTCTAGAAAGGCAAGAATCAACATAGGATTCCCATACTGGCATATAGCACTTTTAAATCTGTTTTATTTAACATCTCAATGGAAATTTTCCAAAGATACTTTATTTTTCAATAAAATATATGTACAGAAGATATCATGGGGTTCATATGATGAAGTTTAATTTGCTCTGTACAATTTATATCAAAGCTTGGTATATTAAGTTTAAGAAAAGATTTTTGGTTTATGTTTGTCATAATAAACCAAAAAAGACCCTCTTTCAAAAGTTGTGAAAGTAGACAAAAAGACCTATAAACAATTTAGTTTTGGTTCATTTTGGAATAATAACAAATTTGCTCTGTAAAAGTTTAAAAGTTGTTCCTAGCAGAATATATTTGAAGTGCTTCTGAGTCAGCTGGCATAATGTATACTGTGGAAAAAAATTATGTGTAACATATTAAATAACAATGGTAGCTATCTCATTTTGATTAATATTTTATATTGCTTATAAATCTACATGGAGGAAGATGGATATAGTTTTTTGAATTTGAGTTCCAATGGTATGTGAAGTTAGTTTATATTAGCTTTTTAGAGTTAATTGTATATCTCTTTCCAGGGCCACTTCAATTGACATCCATTTGGTAACTTAAAATTGGTCATGATGAGAGTATTTATACTGCAAGAATCAGCAAGTGCCATGAATCAGGGATCTTTTGCACCTTTCCTCTAATCTGAAGCCCATTATTAAATATTTACCAGTATACTATGTCACTAGTTAACAGCATCAGTTTATTTTCTAAGGTCAATAAGGAAACTCAACAAGAGTGGTCAGTTCTGATTTTATGAAATAAAGAAATGCAAAGTTTCATCTCTAAGTTTTCAATCTAGAACTAAAACTATAGTATAAGCAAGGAGTATCTTTTATATTCAACTTGTATTGGTGACAGTTTATGGAGTCTACATAGTTTTAGATCTTTCAGCACTTCTAGGCAAAATTCCCAAAGTTCAAAGATTACTACTTTTGTACAAATTACTTTAAAAATAAATGTACCCTTCTTTTAAGACTAGAATATACATCTATAGGAAGAAAAACTGTTATGAAGAAAATAGGAAAGCAGCTACCAAAGAAGCAGCAGCTCTAACTAAAAAGGAAAATTAGCATAAAATATATTGTAAAACAACATGAACATAGTTTCAAAAGATATTTAACAGTGAAATACATTTTCAGAAGCTATGGAAGAGTTTGCTTATACTGAACACTAAGACGTTGTTGACTCACAGGCAGTAGATTGTGAAGAAATGATGAGGGCTTCCTGGCACATTAACAAACCTGAAAGCAGATGGCATTTCTATTTATTTCACTTTTCTTCTCTTCCCTTTTAACTTTATCCTCTGAACAACTAGCATCACATCTCTTCTAGCATCCATTGGTGTGAATACGTTAGAGGTCAACGTCGTTTCTGTAAAAAGTCAGGTAATGAGTATTTTAGGTTTTGTGGACCATAAGATCTCTGTTACTGATATCATCTGTGCGATTGTAGCATTGACACAGCCATAGAAAATACATAAATGAATACAATGTGGCTATGTGCCAATAAAACTACAAAAACAGACAGCTTACTGGTTTTGGCTTGTAGAAGCTCTTGATTGCTGATCTTTTGTCTAGACTGGGAAATGTTTTTGGGGTGTTGATCTTGCTGGGAAAATGCTGCTACTTTGGATGGGGATGGGAATATGTATTAGAATCACTTGTCACACATATCTTGGCTCTTAAGAGTCTCTTATTCCATATGAATCAAAAGCAGAATTTATATGCTCCATGGCCAATACTTATTTTAGCATCATTAGAAATGCTATATATTATTCTACTTTCTAAATATAAAAAGTCTTTACTTCTCAATCCTTCCCACATGATTTTGTGGAAGTATGGCTGAAGCACACTTTTAATTGATATAATACCAAGAGTCAGAAGATGAAAGCAATTTCTTTCTGACAAAATAACAAACTACACAATTAGAAATAAATCTTTGCTCAATAATTTGTACTATTATTCAGTATATACTTAAATGTCCATATTATTCCACCCAAGAAAACTGGAGGAAGAGCAAGAAGATGTTGAAAAGCAGGACATAAAAGTGTATTCCAAATAGTGTCAGGTTCTGAAAGTGACAGGTGTATCCACTGAGCAAAAGGCAAGTTGCTTATAGTAGAATCAACTATTTTTTATGTGTCAAAGTTTTAACTATAGCTCAGACACAGTTACTGAGTGTATGATAATTTTGTCTTATTTTCTGTTTATTTAGCCCTATATCTGAAACTGCTGATATCTAAGGAGGCAACAACTGAGAGATGATTTAAATTATCCAGGGAGCCTACATTCCCAAAAGTCTGACGTTCCATCCAAGAAGTCATGTGTCCCTTTGCCAGGAACTGCCTCAGTAAGCTATTATTACAGATGGGAATGTGGTTTAGCAGTGCATTGGAGGAAAAAAAATGGTTAGAAATTGCTGATGGAAAATAGCTGGATATACAAGTGCTTGCATAAATAAGGCTTATCAGTAATAAAAGACAGGATGTATGCCTATATCCAAAGCAGGAAGGAAAAACTTTAGGAACTTCATTAAATAATTAAGATATAATGAATGAATTACATTGATAATTCACTTTTATATTTTGAGTTATTGGAATAAAATACTAGAAAATGGGTCTGACAACAATTATACTGTTTTGGAAGGCAATTGGACCATTATAGGAGCATAGATATTTTGAATCAGTCAAGTATGCTATGTTAAATTTAACCTAGTTACCATTTCTCCTTTGAACTCATTTTGATTTGTTTAGGCAAGTTCCTTGTTTAGACAGCATTTTGGAGAGAAAATTAGACCCATGTGCAAAAAGTTAATATCAACATAGAAAATGATAAGTTTTCTGAAGTGAATAGAGTGTCAGGGATATTCATAGTTGGAAAAGATAACATCAGTTTGGAGCAAAGCATCAGTTAAAGCTCCATTCATCTTCAAATCTCTCAGGTTTTTTTCAAAGCAGAAAATTGATGCTTTTGGATAAAGTATATACTTTTGATACTACTATCACTATTTAAAAGACATGATTTAGTACTTTTAAAGCATAATTTTAACATTTTCTTCCTTGCTTGCTTTTTTCTGTCCTCTTCCTTCTCCTTCTCCCCTTCTTTTGTTTTATGAGACAGAGTGTACTTTGTAGTGTAGGCTTGTTTCCCTCTGCAGCCCATGGTGGCCTCCCATTCATGGCAACCCTCCTGTCTCAGCTTGTTAATGCTGGGATTATAGGAATGTGTACCATGCCCAGCTGCAGGACTTCCTTAAATGCAAGCAGTGTTCTATCCTCCACTCAAAGATTTCTCTATTAGAGCAATGTTCCCATCAGACAATGAAAATCAGTGTCTTACTCCAGTTTCATTTTAAGAAAAAAAAATTAAAGGAGACATTTTAATGGGCAATGAAGAAAAATCACAATTTTCTTTCTCCAGTTTACTATGTCAAAAGTTTTGGCTCTATCTCATACACAGTTATGGTGTGTCTGGTAATACTGATTTTAAGATTTTCATGAAAAATGGCCTATCATATCTCTTCCTTTAGCTATGTCCTATATCTAACAGTGTCTCGCTCTCCTCAGGTGTATGTTCTGTCAGTTGTTTCAGCCATGTCAATCTACTACCCAGGCTCGGGTGGAGACTGTTTAAGGTTTTGGAAGAAACATAGAATTTATTTCTCAGCAGGGATTTGGGCAGCAAGTAAGGAATTGAGACAGATATGGAATTCAAGCCAAGTGTGGGTGTGCTCCCCCCATTTGATTTAGCAATTGTGAGGTTGGAGGTGGGAATTGACTACTTGCTAAGCTAGTTTCTACTTCAAGCGACTGCATGTCTGAAGCTGAGTTTGAAGCCTCCAGCATGGTTGGAGTTAATTCCTATTAGGCTGGACTCCGCCCCTATCCTCTAAAGGTAAAGTAAGGTTTTCAGGCACCACTGCAAAGAGCAGCTGCGATTCCCATCTCTGTCTGACAAGCTGGGAGGAGAAGTTATTTCTCTGATCTGAGCCTGGAGAGGGAACTCAGCCTTCATACTCAGAAGGTAAATATGCAACTTGGGCCAAATGCAATTGAAACAGCTGAGTTAGAAACTGCTTTGCTCTCCTTATGTTCACCCTTCCTTCCTCTTCTTTTCTCAGGCTTCCTGTCCTTTCATCTCAAAACTCAGAGAAGCTGTTTTCCTCCCAAGGGCAGCCTAGTATATTTTTGTTTAATAGTCTGATGTTTGCACAGAAGCTGAGAGGAATCAGGGTTAGATTTCAATTTCATATTAACAAGGCCTAAGGACCTGAGGGTTAAGTGCTAGCTAGTTTTTCCTAGGGAATTGGTAACTCGAGGAGGAAGTGCACCTCTCTGTGAGTGAAGGGAAGGGTTTCGTTCAGACTTGTCTATATAAGTAAAAGTGGATCTGCTTTCTGATGTGATAGGTGATCTGTTAGATTTACCTAAATTGAGTTTATGTCAATAAAATGGAGGGTTAGAGGTTCAAGAAATTATGGTTGGAAATAAAAGACGGTATTCATTCAGTAAATATTTTTGAGTTCCTCCTGTATGTCAGGCACGATGATTCCCAGCAGAATTTGAAATAATCTATTCTTGCAAAGTGGTTTCATTTTGTGGTCAACAACTAAAAGCAGAAAGAAGCCACTGAGTGAGAAGAAATCACCCATAAAGTGGTTGTGGGGTGCAAGTGGAGGGCAGCAATGATCTGCTTTTTGGATGGCTTTAAGTCTTGTCTATTATTGCTGAGGGGACAGTAGAAAGGCAAAGAATTGACATATACTCTGGTATTAGGTATACTACATGAAATTTCACTTGACCTTCATGCACCGTTATCTCCATTTTATAAATAAAAGTGAAATGCAGAGGTTTGAGCAATGTTCTTCTGCTTCATATCACCTATAAGGATTAAAGTGCCTGAAAGTAGGCACAGGGGCCTAGGGTTTGATCCCTGGGTCTGCCATGCCAGCCCCGCACCCCGGTGCACCCTGAGATGGCCGTTGAGACTGGGCATGGTGGTGTGAACCTGTAATCCCAGCACTTGGAAAGCTGTAAACAGGAGAATCACTGTGAGTCCGATCTATGCAGTGAGACTCTGTACACACTGTAGACCCTTCCCTAAAATGCAGAAAAAACGAGCCAAAACATATCAACTATAAGATCTCTGGATACTGTCTCAGACCTGATTCTAAAATCTGAACTTTCCCACTGAAACAATATCCCTAGATCTTAAGTTCCATTGAAAACTAATTAAAGATAATTATAAAGTGCAAATTCCCCATGTACTCAAATGCAGTGAATTTGGCATGGTGAGATCACAGACTATACTCTTTCTTTCTTTTTTTTTGTGGTGGAACTGGGGCTTGAACTCAGGCCCTTGCGATTGCCAGGGAAGTGCTTATTCTACTGAGACATTTCCCCAGCCCCCAAGACAATACTGTTTCTAGGATGATGCTGATGCAGGCTTAGAATGCTCAATTTGAGAACTACTTTTAATAAGCCAGGGTACCTCTTAAGTCCTCTGAAATTCTCCTTAGAAGTTTCTCCTCTTTCAAGTACATAGGATGGGGGTTGATCTAAGTTCACCTGTGCCACTTCCCACACTGGCCAGGTGCACTCAATGAATGCCTAGAGTGGAAGTTTACTTCTGACCTAGTCCATGAGGTAAAAGGCACAAAAAGGCACAACTACAGGGTTGGGACTATGTTCTAAATATATTAGAGAACATATGACTACTTGGTCCACCATTGCTAAGGCTTAATCATGCTTTGCAGTGCAGCTTGAAGTTTCTAACCAACTGAAGGTATAAATTAAGACTCCTAGACAACCAGTTGATCACTGAAGATAACAGCCAACTTCCCCTGTGAAACCAGAGTAAAAACTGAGCTGAAAATTTCTAGTTGACAAAGCATAATACACATGGCAATTCAGTAAGCAGCATTAGTGATAAGGAGAAAATGCTCACATGAAATTTGAGGGAATTGTTCACTTTCTTTCTAATCTTGAAAGAAAAAGAGTATCATGGGATTTGATGTGGAGTTTCTTCATATAAGTCCTCTCTATCTCTGCAAGCCTAAATCTATTACTGAGGGTTAACTTTCTAGATTTTTTGATTGCCAGTTGATATTCTTTGGCCATCCTGCCTCATTTTTTTTTTTTTTTTGGTGGTACCACGGATTGAACTCAGGACCTTGCACTTGCCAGGCAAGCACTTATTTCACTGAGTGTCTCTATTTCAAGATGATAAAATGCAGGTAAATGAATAAATAATTAATGTAACTAACCCAACACAACTAGTTTTTCTAGTCTAACACAGACACAAAGAAGGAAGGTGAGAAATGGTCCAGAGGAAATTTTAACAAACTTAAAAGCTGAGGTCAAAAATCAGGTCTTATTAGAATCACCAAGATACAAGTAGATAATAAAACCTTTTCACTGAGTACCTCATGAAATGATTTCAGGCACAGGGGGACTTGATCAACTTCTATGGTGGAAATATACTGAGAAGGAAAAAATTCTAATGGACCCAGGTGTCAGAAAATGTAGAGAGAAACATTTGTGACATAATAGATTTTTGTGAGGCTATGTCTAGAACAGAATGATCTAGAAAGGTTATGTTTCTCATATAACTAGCTCGATAAAAGAGTATTGATCAAATGCATTTGACTGGAGCAGGAGCCTATTTGCATATCAGAAACATGACATGTATTTGAAAAAAAAGTGAATGCTTACTAAAATGTTTTATTATAGTAAATGCCACATTGCCATTAATCACTCCCCAACTCTCCCCTAGCCCCCGCTTTGCACTCATTTCCCCCATCATTCTTGACACTCTCTGAAGGAGTTCTGGAAGTCCTCTTTCATCATTATCTTTACTTGTACTGTTGTGGCTGCCTTGATGTCCAGAATAGAAATAAAAGGTATATCTTTTATGGTCTTTTTGACTTTTTAAAAGAGACAGGGTTTATATGATACTAGATCCAGTGAATAAGGTGTATGAGAACACATTATAGCATGTTTACAACTCTGGCTTTCTGTGGGAGGCCACTTGAAGTAGCTTTCCCCATAATTTTATGGCACCTTGTAAAGACTCACAAAAGAGAAGATACAGAAATGCTTCAGAAAGTGGCAAAATGATAGGATAAATGTGTTCAAAGCAAGGGAGAGTACATTGAGGATATTAAAAGCATTATCTCTTTTACTGTAAACAGTTGTTAAAATTTAAACACATGCTGTATTTTTGAATCAGCCTTGGATGTCTACCTCTGTTGATCATTTCCTAGAGAAGTCTGAGCAGTGAGTGAGATGAATCTGTAACAGAACTCAGAAGGAGGCAATGCTCATGTGAGGCATGAGCAGAAAAGCCTGTTCACATTCATTTTCTAGCCCTGGTGCCAATAAAGCTTGTCACAGACCTGTCCTAAACAAGTCCTTTTTGCAGCCATGTTTTTCTCATCAGCTGTAATTTAGTGATTAATTTTATGCCTACTTTCTTATTTTGATGTTTAACTTACTATTTCTTTTACCTATAGCTGATACCCTCCAGTGGGAACAAAAATTTGTGTTGTTTTCTTTCCCTGAGAATTGTGGGAGAGATTGGGTAGAAGAGGTGTTTTATTTTTCTTTTCTAAGAAAAATATAAGGACAGTGCTTTCAGTTTATATTGATACCAAGTACCAGTATCCACCTATGAGTAGGTACATGTGAGAGCAAAAAAAAGAGAAAAAGAATGATTAAAGCTTGGTAATGGAGACTTACAGTGAGGGACAACTCATTTTGTAGGGGAAAAGGCTAAAAGTAATTTACTAGCAGTCTGAGTTAAAAACAGGGTCTCATCTCCATTCCCTCTGAGGACCCAGAAAAGGAACTCATGTTAAGTTGCAGCAAAAAAAGTTTATGAAGGAATGTGACACATGATTGATTGGCACTGAGAGATATTAGTTTACTGTGAAAACTAGTACATTATCTTTCCCTGAATTCACTTATTTTAATTGGTAATTTTATTAGTATGTTTGCAGCACATAATGATGACATTCCTTGTGTGGAGTATGTACATGTACATAACACATTTTAGTTCTTTTTTTAATCCCCTTCCCTTCTCCTTATCCCTTCCTTCCATCTCTTGTCCCCTTTTGCAAAAGCAACCTATCACTATTTCTTGCTATCTATATTTTCCTTTGATTTTTATTTCTAGTGTAGATTTTTTTTAAATGTAGCAGAAAGAACCATTTGCCATTTGCGGCTTAAGTGTTCTTCTACATGTCAAGTTAACCTCTACTCATGAGGCTGTGTTAGAATGTCCAGAATATCTCTAAATATGAGAAAACATTAAGCTATGGTGAGGATAGTAAACATATTGGACTTCATCCTTCCACTTCAGTTATTGTAATTTTCTGGCCAAACTTAATGTATCTTATACAACTACTGTCAGAAACAGGCATGTAATGCTATCAGGGAAAATGAGGGCTAAATGGCAATGTAAAACCACAAGAGGGTGACTCAAATGTAATCCTTTGTCACCTCATTAGGTCTAAAAAGATCCCCAAGGCTGAAATAAGGAATTTAAAACACTTTTTTAGAATAAGTTTTCAGATTTGCTGACTTATACTGTAGAAAAATATTTTCAGAATATATCAGTAAGAGTCACAGGCGTGTTCATTAGGCAGAGATTTTAGGACACATTCAAGAGTGGAGTGCAGGTGCTCTGACAAGTGAGTCACACTGCAGTTTGTAACTGGAAAACTGTATGTGGCAAAAATAGGTAGAATGGGACAATCTATACTCTTCCTCTTGTCTAGTGGCTGAGAGAGAAGGGCCTATCCAAAGCAAGGCAATGATGCATTTGTCGGTGAGGTCCTAATTTGTAGGTGAAAATGATGGTCTATTCACAGGTGAAAGAAGACTTTGCAAGTAAAAAGAGAATAGCTTAACCATTCATTTATAGGTGAAAACAAATTTTCAGACTTATTGTGCTTTGGCAAAAGAGAAAAATAATAGAACTAGGCTTGTGTGCTGAAGCTGTAGTTTCCATTTTTAAAATTATAGTTTTCCTGGTCTCTTTTTTCATCTTGGTCTTACTTTTTCACCCTATTTTGCTATCAATACCTGGTTAATGAACTAATCTGCAGGAGCACTATGGTACATTCTTGGTTACTGAAGTCTCGTGTGACTAGAAGGCTAAATATTTCAGCTAGAGAAGCAATGCTGTTACATACAAGAGACATACACAAGGAATTAGAATAAAGTATACTCTCTCTGTCTCTCTCAAATAAATAAATAAATAAAA
>NW_004524693.1:5425068-5444532 GCF_000260255.1 Octodon degus
AAAAAAAATAGAATAAAGTACAGCATTTTTTGTGTTTTTTATTGATGTGAGTACAAAGTGACTTAGCTGTTTTCTGGGGCTGAACCTGGATTGCATTGTAGGATTGTCACAAGGGGAATTATTTCTTCACAAGTGATGGAACTAAAAGCATTTGTTAGAATGCTCTTCCTTGTACAGCACATGTGAACATTATAACAGTGTGCATGCACAGAATATACATTTCTTGCTGTTTCCATATGTATCTGTTGCCCGGTGCTGGGGTTCTGAGATCTCGCTTTAGAGACTTATTTTGGGTTCTTATACTAAACAAATAATTGGACAAATATGTAAAATGTAGTGAAGTTCATTTCTTAAGAAGTTCACTTCTTAAGAATAGGAAAAGAAACATGCTGTACAGAGTGACTTCAGGCCAAGTATTTAGGAAAAGAAGTATACTCTCCAAGGTGAGAATGGACTACAGTGTGTGTTTGAGAAATAATGCATTACTGAATCTGAAATCTTTGCCTTAATCTCATAAGGTCAAGTCTACATTACACAGATGATTTACATTCAATATTTATAGACTGTATCTCTCCAATGTTGAGTTCCATGGTTACATTTAACTTTATATAAGCTGAGTTCTATAGAGAAAACATTAGACAATTTTTTTACAGCAGCAATTCTCAAACCTCTGCTATAGGATACTTCTTGTACCCAACATCTAGTTCTACGTAAGGTGGTCTTTCCTTCCCATGATATTTGGGACTTTCTGGTTTTATCACTGAGTGTCCTACTTTCCACAATATTCTTTAGTTCCAGGAAAACTGATATGTTTCTTCACCCTAGACCTAAATTAAAAATGGCTAATGAGTTTCTTCTGAAGTTGACAATAAATTAAATTTAGAAAGACAATGAGTTATTCTATAGCTAAACACAGTTAGACTAAATTTTGTGATTCTGCTTTCCTACTTTCTGGCTTTCAATGTTGCTTCTAAAATGAACTTATGGTGAGAGTAAACAGTAGTATTATAGTTTGATAGCTTCATTAGTCATAAATGAAGTCAAATTCATGTCTAAATGCTTCTCCCTCTTTCTATTATATTCTAGTTACCACTAATAAATACAGTGACTTCCTCTTTCTTAGATTTTGTGCCCATTTACTGGTTGTCATATTGGAAGTTTTGATCTCTGGGTGATGACAACCATGTGGGACATATGGAGTTAGTTCAGACTACAAAGTGTTGTGATTTAGGCAGCTAATACTCTTGCTCTGCTAGTTTACACAGTATTTCAAGAGAAACTGACCATCTTCCTTTCAAGCATATCTTGCCCTCTAATTCTCTTTCCAACCTTAAACATTTCAAAATTCTTGATGCAAAGCTGTGGGGAATTTAATTGTAATATTGTGGAGGTGGTGATGTAATTATACTGGGGTAATTCTATGGGAGAAGCCTGCAGGCCAAGGAGAAGTAAGAAAGGATGGCTCTGCACTGAATTACTGTGTCCTTTTTTTTTTTTTAAAAAAAAAAGAAAGATTCTTTTTTTTCTTTCTTACTTTTTTTTTTCAGAACTGGGGATTGAACTCAGGCCCTTGCATTTGCCAGGCAAGTGCTTATTCTACTGAGCCATCTCCCCGGCCCTCACTGTGTACTTTTGAGCAAGTTGTTTGGTTTACTGGCTTTCAGTCAGCCTATTTGTAAATTGAGGAGCAATGCATTTCTTAACAGCTTAAGAAGACCCTTGGACAGAACACTTGAAAATATGGATTCAGGAGGGCTATGTTGAGGTATTCAATAGCTGTTTATCAGCTTTTTTCTGTTTTCCTCTAGTCTGGGATTCTTCATCAGGAAATGAGTCCATAACAGGGGCCTGCATAGGCTTTCATAATCTTACAAACTCCAGCATGACAAGGAGAAGAATTACCTCGCTGTGGCTGGGCATACCTGCTTCTAACAGTGATAAATCAAAACCAGTTCTACTTCTCCTCCTGTTGGCCTTTAATACCTCACAACCATTCTCTCTCTCTCTCTCTCTCTCTCTCTCTCTCTCTCTCTCACACACACACACACAGTCTCTCTGTCTCTGTCTCTGTCTCTGTCTCTGTCTCTGTCTCTGTCTCATTTCCCCCACTCACAGATAAAAAGCCTCATTTCCAGGGGACTAGCTAAGGGCACTTTCTTCTCAAGCCCTAAGAGTCCAGAGTGAGCACCTGAAATTTATGATCTCTGCTCCTTTCCTGAACAAAGCACACAGCTCAAAACATATATGTATCAAGAGAGGAATTGTGGTAGACTGAAAAAAGAGCATTATATTAAGAATCAAATAACTGACCTTTGGCCAGTGTACCTTACTAGCTATTTACCCTTGGGTAACGTACTTCCTCTCCATGTTCCCATTGTAAAGTGATGGAGAGGTGGGGTTCAGATTGTGTAGTAGCAAACAGTCAGCCTAGGAATCTGCAGATCAGGTTTCTAGTTCAGGTGTTGCTGCTTTTTGGATCTGAGGAAAATCACTGCCTTTTATTATTGGGCCAAACTCCTCCACATGTAAAATAAAAGGTTGGATTAGGTGATTCATTAAGGTTCCTGCCAGTTTGAAAATCGGATGAGTCTATGGAAAGGTTTAATTAAGCAAACATAAATTGTAATGACTACTCTGTGCCAGGCACTTTTTGTGGTGCTTGAGAAATGGCTTATGGCTCTGACCCTAAACACAATGGCTGCTTGCTCCTGATAGTTTCCCAAATAGGGAATGTGTTGGCTCCATCTAGCTGGTTTGTGTACTTCTCCTGCTTTGGTCCTCCCCTATCCTACTTCTCCATATTATTACATATAATGTTAAGTAGTGCTGATGAGTCATGAAGAAATTTCTGAAACATGCTCTACCATCTGCCAGTTGGAGACATTCATTGTGCTGACATCGGCTATAGTGGGTTTCTAGCCATCCTAATAGAGAAATGGGCCAGAAAGCAATGGCAGATTGGTGGATTTGGGGAGGAGGTTGGTTGGTTTTTGACAGACAACTCTGTGGAAAACATTTGTGAGCTGGGCCAAAGAGACTAAATCTAGAAATTCTCTCAGAATGTTGAATCTGATATTATTCCAAAAGTGACCTTGAAGAGACCTAACAGCTATATGTTCCTGGAGCAAGATAGGGAGTACCTGATACTGATCTAGTTCATGGAGATGAGAAGCATTCTTAACTATAGTCATCAAAGCACAGGGACAAATTTCTTAGTAGTCAGTCTAGTTTTAACTGCTACAATTGGAAAGTTGTCTACCATTACCATTATCAATAACTAAACAGTGCTCCTGCAGTGGTAGGTTTATGGTATAAATTAGGCACTTTTTATTGCTTTCTTACCTCTCCCTTTTCCCTGCAATTAAAGACTGAACAGAGACTCTTCACATTGAATCCTTTTATTCATTTATTTTTACATTGAAACAGGGTCTCACTAATCCACTAAATTGCCTAGGCTGAATACCCTAAGTGAAAAGGGATTGTCCCATAGCTCTGTAACAATCTTGCCTTCCATCTTATCTCTTCTTTACAGACTGGCCTGTGCATTTTACTTCTTCCTTCACTCTGAAAACAACTTTGTTCCTGATGTTCTTGATATATTGTCTCCTTTCAGCCCTCTGAATCTGCAAGGTCATTCATCTGGAATCCTTAGGAACTCTTGCCACAGCCTTAATTTCTCTTCTCATGGCTCCATATTATGTTAAGTGGTATAAGCTGGTTGATCAGACTGCCTGTAAGTTGGCAGATCAGTCACTAATTCAGCTCTGTGGTTTTTTCACTGCAGCCCAATGACTATGGAACTATGATCCATGCAGAAGGAAAAGAAATTGAGAAGCAGAATCCTGTAGGACACCAATGGTCTTCAAGAGAATAATTTTATCCAGAGCAAAGGCCAACTGGTGTAATAATGAGCCCCAAAACTGGCCAACTCGATGAAAAATAGGCCCATGGAGACTACATTGTAACTTTTTGATTTGGTGCTCTGACATATCTCCCCATCCTTGCAGAGAAACTAGGGATCATGAGGAGCAGCCTGACCATGGTGGGGACTCTCTGGGCCTTCTTGTCCCTTGTTACTGCTGTGGCCAGTTCTACCAGTTACTTCTTGCCTTATTGGCTCTTTGGATCACAGCTGGGTAAGCCAGTGTCTTTCAGCACATTCCGGAGATGCAACTACCCAGTGAGAGGAGAAGGGAACAGTCTGATGATGGTGGAAGAATGTGGGCGCTATTCCAGCTTCAGTGCCATCCCAAGCCTGGCCTGGCAGATGTGCACAGTGGTGACAGGTGCTGGCTGTGCACTGCTGCTTCTGGTAGCACTGGCTGCTGTCCTAGGCTGCTGCATGGAGGAACTCATCTCCAGAATGATGGGGCGGTGCATGGGAGCAGCACAGTTTGTGGGAGGTAAGAACACATTCCTGGAATTGAGTAGGCTAAGGTGTCTGGGACAGGGAAGATGGCAAATGTGGCCTTAGGCAGATGTCCACTCTCACTCTCTATTTTGCCTAATTTTTTTTTTTTTTTTTTATTTTAGGGAAGGGTCTACAGGGTATTCAGTGTCTCACTACTAGATTGGACTCATAGTGATCCACCTGTTTACAGCCCCCCAAGAGCTGGGATTACAGACACGTGCCACCACACCCAGTATTTTGCCCAATTCTAAGGCTAGCCAAGCACTTTCCAAAGTGAAACCTATGTCAAGGTTTATTTATAGAAAAATTGGCTAACAAGCAGAGTTGATATCTATTGTTTTGCTTCTGTTTTGATTGCCTACAGGGTACTAATTTAAGCATAATGCAGAAATATATGTCAAAGCAGAAGAGAATAGAACAGTGGTCACTAGAGGCTAGTGAGGTAGAGGGAGGTTGGATAGTAAGTAACAAAATACAGTTAGGTTGGAAGAATAAATTCTATTCCACAGCAGAGTAAGTGACTATAGTCAACAACAATTTATATATATATATATATATATATATATAACCTAAGAGAGAGGAGTTTGAAGACCTCAATATAAAGAAATATAAATGTTCAAGTTGATGATATGGTAATTATGCTGATTTGATCATTATACATTGTATATACATTTACTGAATTGTCGACATCCCATATATATGTATAATTATGAAGTTTTTTAATGAAAAATATGGTGATTATTTAATTAAAGTTTATTACACTAAAGAACACATTGTAATTTTAACCCCCCTAAAATATTCCCTATTGTCTTGAAATCTTGAAAGCACTAATATCCCATGATTCTTGCCACTTTTTGCTTTTATTTTTCTGTACCAGAAATCAAACTCAGTATCTCACACTTGCCAGGCAGGCACTGTGCCACTGTCTTGTCACTTTCTGAAGCAGTTCGGGAAGTCCTTTTCCATAAAAAATTCAAAACATTTATCATTCATAGCCCATTTTATGCTGAGGAACAGCCAGAAAGTCATATACTTGATCCAACAAATACTGCGGAAGGGGGCCTAGCATAATATTATTAAGACCCTACCTTTCCATTGGATAATCCTCTGCAATGACATTCACTGCACTTTTTTGATCACACCTTGAAATAAAAGGAAGTATTTTTTTTTGTATTTATGACAGAGTCTATAGGGTCTCACTATACAGATCGGACTGGTAATGATCCTCCTGTTTTCAGCCTCCCAAGCACTGAGATTATAGGCATATGCCACCACCCCCTGTTTCAATCAACCTCTCAGTGTACTCTGGGGGTGGTGTCAGCATAGCATGCCAGGGATTGAACTCCAGTCTCTGTACCTGCATAAGCATGCGCTTTAGTCCCCTGAGCTATCTGGCTGGCCCAAAAGGAAGTCTTTTAAGTGGTACTAATGACAATTTATCATTTTTTAAAAATAGTTTTATAGGTGTATTTTACATACATATTGTTAACTGTCCTCAGGAATTTGTGCTTGTACATGATATATTTTTCCACTTATAAAAACAGATTGATGTTATTTTCCTAAAAAGTATCTTATGATGTATATAAAATAAATTTTATATATTTTTTAAAGCTTTAAGGAGAAATAAAAAATAGTAAAAAGCATTAGAAATGATACAGAATTTCACTAAACAAAATAATAGGTTTATAAAGGCTAGCAGATAATGTATTTTATATTTCCCAAAACAATTTTATTTGAATTTGGAAAGCCATTTATTACTGAGCTCAGGGCCCCCAGTCTGCTCTCACGCAGGAGAGGACCGAAAGGCAGCTAGCCCAGGAAGCAGGGGGCTTTTAAAACATGAAACCACATTTGTCCCAAAACAATTTAAATTGTCATACCACAGCAATATATGTGCATGCGAGTTTATAGTGGAACAAGTTGTGATAGCAAAATCTTTGAAATAACCAAAATTCCCATCAGTAGAAAAGTGCATGAGGAGGATTTTATATATACAATTGCATAATACTCTACTACAAAGAAGGACAAACTTGAGACATTTTTAGGTAAGTAGGTGCACCCTAAGAGAAATAGCTCGGTCAAGTGGAACCTCTAGTTTTAGTTTATTGAGGAATCTCCACACTGATATCCCTGGCTGTTGCACCAGTCTACACTTTCACCAACAGTGGGTAAGGATTGATTTTCCCCAATAATCCTAACAGCATTTGTTATTGGTCAATTTCCTCGTACCCAAGGACAAATGCTGTTTTTCCATTTTCTGGTTCCATTTTTTAGAGGACTCTAATTTTCAATTTAAACATCTTTTACTTTCTTTGTTACATTGATTACTAAGTACATAATTTAAAAATTTAATGTAGGAGCCGGGGAGATAGCTCAGTACAATAAATGCTTGCCTGGCAAGTGCAAGGGCCTGAGTTCAATCCCCAGTTCCGCAAAAAAAAAAAAAATTAATGTGAAAGGTGTTGTGTCTCTTTTTCTCTCTTAATGAGTTTGTTATTTGTGTACAGAGATGCTATTGATTTGTGACTGTTGAATTTGTATCCAGCTACACCACCAAATTTGGTTATTAAATTGATAAGTCTTTTGGTATAGTTTTGGGGGTCTTCTATGTAGAGTATCATGTTGTCTATGAATAATGATAATTTAATTTCTTCTTTTTCTATCTTTATACCTTTTGTTTATTTCTCTTTTCTAACTGCTCTTGATAATGTTTCCAGAACTATATTGAATAAGAGTAGTGATAACAGAATCCTTGTCTTGCTCTTGAATTTAGAATAAAAGTCCTAATTTTTTGACTATTTAGTATGACATTGTCTATTAGTTTGTTCCAGGTGGTAATTATCATATGGAGATAAAGCACATCTATTCCAGTTTTCCAATTTGAGAGTTTTTATCATGAATGGATGTTAGACTTTGGAAAATGTTTTCTTCTGTATCTGTGGAGATGACCATGTCATTTTTTGTCCTTGGCTCTGTTAATATGGTGTATTATTTTTTTTGGTATGTCAATGTTGAACCATCCCTGCATCCCTGAGATGAATCCTCCTTTGTCATGGTATGTACTATTCTTGATGTTTGGCTGCATTCTGTTTTGCAGTAACTTCTTGAGGTTTTTTTCACTATGTTTCTTAGGGAGATTAATCTTTACTTTTATAGTTGGATCCTTCTTTGGGTTTTGGCGTCAAGACAATTCTTGCTTCCAAAAATGTCTTTGGGAAAGTTTTTCACTTTTAATTTCATTAAAGAGTTCGACAAGTAGTGGCATTAGATGTTCTCTGAATTTCTAGTAGAATACAGCAATAAATCTATCAGGACTTGGGCCTCTCCTTGTCAGTAGGACTTTAAGTATACCTTCATTTTCATTTGCTAATATTGGGTTATTTATAATTATTATATCTTCTTGATTCAGTTTTGGTAATTCATATATATATAGGACTTTATCCATTTCTTCTGTTCATTTTCTGTCTTATTAGAATATAAGTTCTCAAAGTATCAGTGATCAGGATTTCTGCAGGATCTATTGCTTTTTTACCTTTTTTACCCTAATTGCATGAATTTGAGTCTTCACATTTTTGTTAGGGTGGCTAAGAGTTGTCAATTTTGGCTAATCTTTGAAGGAAACAACTCTCTGAACTATTGATTTTTTGTATTGTTTTCCTAGTTTTAGTTGAATTAATTTTTCTCTGTTCTTTATTATTTCTTTCATCATATGATCCTTGGGGTAGAATTGCTCTTCCTTTTCTGAAAGCTTTAGATTGAACCTTGGCTCATTTCTTTGAGCCTTGGCTCACTTTGCTTTTCTGATATGGGAAAGCACTACTTATGTATTTTCCTTGTAGGAGTGGCTTATTTGTGCCCTATGCATTTTGCTGCCCAGTATTGGCATTATAGGTTAATTGTAGACTGTCTAATTTCTTTTTTAATTTATTCTGTTACCTACTGGTTGCTCAGGAATATGTTATTTAACTTCCATGCGTTTATGAAGTTTTTGTGGTTTCTTTGGTCATTGATTTCCCATTTCACTGCACTATAATCTGTTAATATGCATGGGGCAGTTTCAGTTCCTCTGCATTTACTCTACCATGTTCTACGAGGTAGTACATGATCTGTGTTGGAGAATGTCTCATGTACAGCTGAGAAGAATGTGTATTTTGATTCTATGGGGTTGAATACTCTATATTTCTACTGAATCTAAACTTTTATTCAAAATTTTTATCAAAAGTTTGGTTCTGTTCTGGCATTTCTCTTTTTTTGTGTAGTTGATCCATCTTTGTTACAGAGAGGTATTGAGTTATCCTATTACTATTGTATTTGTGCTTGTTTTATTTTTATATGTTAGCATTTGTTTGTATAATCAGATGCACTGATATTTGAGGCATATATGTATATATATGTATATATATACATATACATATATATTATTATTTGTTCCTCTTGGATTGTTCCTTTAATGAAGATATAGTGACCTTATTCATATCTCATTCAGTCTTGTCTTTAAACCCACTTTGATTGCCAAAAGAATAGATAGCCCTTCATTTTTTTGTGTGTTTCTGTCACATAGAGTATTGTTTGTCAGTTATTTTACTTTCAATCTATGAATTTCTTTTTCAGATAAATATGTCTTTAATGTAGAATGTTGGTGAATATTTTTCTTGATCAATTTTGCCAGTTTATTTCTGTTGATTTTTTTTTTTGTTTCGGAACTGGGGATTGAACTCAGGCCCTTGTGCTTGCCAGGGAAGCATTTATTCCACTGAGCCATCTCCCCAGCCCCTGTTGATTGTTGAATTGAGACCATTTATATGATTATATCTGATGGTTATATTAATGATTAAAATGGATAATTATTGACTTAAGTATTAACTTATCCTTGTCATTTTATTTTTATGTTGTTGGTTTCCCTCTTCCTCTTTTTAACTCCTTGTCTCTCTTGGTGGATTCATTCTGTTGGGGTTCTTGGAGTTGTATTATTCTTCATTACCTCTTCCTAGAATGTCCTTCTGAACATTTTGGAATGTGAGTTTGCTAGTCATAAATTTCTTCAGGTGTACATTGTCATGGAAGTGTCTTATTTCTCCACAAATTTTGAAAGATAGTTTTTCACAGTACATCAATGTGAATTAGAGGTTATTTTGTTACATCTTGAAGTACTTTACTCCAAGATTTCCTTGACTTAAGAGTTTATGTTAAGGAGTCTGCTGTGATTCTTTTTATTTTTTTATTATTTTTTAATTGTGTAATTGTTACAGGGTCTCACTACTGCTGGCTTGAAACTCCTGAACTATTGCTGCATTGAATTTAGCTGTTTCTTACCCTGATACTTGGAGCCATAGATGGAGACAACCCACAGCTGCTTTCAGTTCTGACCTCAGTTGGACCCTTTTGAAAATGGTGAATGGTCAATTGCCCTCTTCTGGAGGATATCTGAAAAAGAAAAACTTATTGGTCACTGTAGTCTGTAGTGTCAACACACCATTCCACTAAAGATTTTATTTACTCTTTCAGATTCTTACACTAGCGAGCCAATATGATATTTCCACATGTGATCTGATTCATTTCACTTAACAGAATGGTCTCTAGTTTTATCCATTTACCTATAAAACCTCAACTTTATCATTTTGATAGCAGAGAAAAACTCCACTGTGTAAAACACCACTTCATTACAGAGCCCATGGTTTGGCACACAAATTAAATTCATTGTAATAAAAAGTTTCAATGTGAAACAATTGAAATGAATATTATCCAGTTCTATTTTCCAGTAACATCAATGTCTACTCTTAATGTTACTGCTCCAATGTAAACTAGATGCTTAAATGATCAGCTCTCTTGTACTTTTCTTCTCGCAGGACAGTGATCCGAGTAATACATACACACAGGTAGCCATTGAATAGGTTTCCTCCAATTTCCTGTGGTCCTGATCCATCTTATTTTTACCTTTCTTTTATTCAGGACCCCTTAATTTTTGTTCAGCCTACCTGGGATACTAGCAGTCTCTGTATGGGCTAGGAACGTGTCAGATATGAAAATGGTAGTATTTAGGAAGGCAATAGGAACAGTTAATTTGCACTACCTGAGAAGAAATAAGGTACATTTAGACAGACAAGGCAATGTGAATGTGAGTATTTGTGTACTTTTGTACACCTAGTTGAGGCACTGGGAAAAATTACTGGTAGAACTTACTGATGAAGTTTATTATTCCCAAATTTTAGAATCATTCTGTTCACTAACATTATCTCTATTGTCATCACACTGGGTGAGTAGTGTTGGGAAACTTGATTTTACTTCTACGGGTTTCAGCACTATCTTTGTGGCTGTCATGAGCAAACAACACAAACATTTTTGGCCTTCATTTCCCTTGAATTTTTCCCCTGGCCATAGAATTCAGATCTGAATTTTCTCTTTTCTTTCTTGTTATTGAAGTAGGGGAAATGGTAAAGATGAGCTTTGACAGGGATTCCCAAACAGAACTGGTGTTTATTTTCCTTTCCTCTCAGAGGACATTTGGTTATGTGTGGAGACATTATTTGCTGTCAAAACTTGAGGTGGGTGCTAATGTCTTCCATTGAGATAAACTGAAAGGTGCATTTATAATGCTCAAGAAGATACTCCTCCACTCCAACAACAAGGTAGTATCCATACCTAAATTCTAATGCTACCAAGAAGCCATAGACTAAGATACTGTAGTCTCCTATGCTTATGTAAAACACCTCACTCTTTTCTGTGTATCATTAATTTGTGGATGCCAGCTATTTTTTCTCCAGCAATAGTAAAATGAATACAATAAAAAATTTGCAGTGAGAGTGAAGCTATAATTGTATATGACCATCTGGTGCAGAATCCTGTGGAATTTGTAGGTAGAGTGTGGAAAGATTTAGTGATATTGGCTGAAGAAGCCCTGAAAGTACTATAAGACAAGTTTCATGGGGGTTAAGTCTCATCAGAGCTCAGAAAACTAGAATACTAAAAGAAATGCTGACAGTAACGGCAAGGCTCAGGAGGTTTCCGTTGTGGAGAAGAGCTCCGTTGATAATTGTGCAGTACAACATGTATGTTATACACTTGTACAAAATTTGACTATTTTGCCCATTTCCTCTGACTTTATTTTATTTTATTTTTGTATTTAGTACATTGTGTACAGGGTCCCACTTCATAGCTTGGATTTGTAGTGGTCCTCCTGCTTTCAGCCTCCCAAGCACTGGGATTACAGGTGCGTGCCACCATGCCCAGTCTCAGTTTCTGTCTCAGGTCGCCCTGGGGGTGGGGCTGGCATGGCACATTGGATCAAAACCCAGGCTCTGCGCTCTGCCTAATCAGGCGCTTTAGTCTGCTGAGCTATCTGGTCCTCTGACTTTAAAGGAGACTGATTTTAATGGCAGTGGACTAATTAAAGTGGCAGAGAAAATTTCAAGGCAAACCACGACAGAGAGAATGAGAGCGAAAGGTGTCTTTTGTTCTAGGTGTTAATCAACATTGCCACAGGAAAAACATTGCCCAGATATTACTTGCCCTGGGTGCTGCACATGGAGCAACAAGATTTAATGTAATCCCCACTGGGCTTCAGTTTTGATTTGGTCCCATTGCTTTTGGAATGGGAATGTTTATTGTAACCCACTGTACATTCGAAGAATTTAACTTTCTTTTGATTTTACCATGATGTATGGTTAAAAGTTTGCCCTGAGTTCTAGATGCAAGGTTGGAGTTGGATTTTTCAGCAAAACTGAAATTACTAAGACTTAGGAAAGTCTTAGAGAAAGGTTAAATATATTTTGCATAATGAGATGAACACGAGCCTTCTGGAAGTTAGAAGTGCGTATTAATATTTTAGATGTAAAATATATATCAAAAGTCTTGAATCTAGAGATGGAGTGTGGTCAGAAAATAGATGCACATCACTATGGTGTAACTTAGCATGGTGCATTCCTCTCCCCGGCACATGCTCACTTGCTTTTGCTCTCATTCTCTCTCTCTCTCTCTCTCTCTCTCTCTCTCTCTCTCTCTCTCTCTCCCTGGGTCTCCATCTCTCTCTCTGTCTCAATTTCTCACTCTGGCTCTCTCTGTCTCTGTCTCTCTGTGTCTGTGTCTGTCTCTGTCTCTGTCTCTGTCTTTGTCTCTGTCTCTGTCTCTTTCTCCCTCTGCCTCTTTCTGTGTCTCTCTGTCTGTCTGCCTGCCTCCATCCTTCTCTTCCTCCCCCCAACCCATTTCTGTTTGCCATTAGTTGAGCACCTGTTCTCCACCAGGCCCCACCGTGCCTTTTCTCCTTGGACCCAAGTAACCATAATCTGAAACCCTATGGCAAAATAAACTTCTCATCTTTTAACCTGTTGGTATTGGTATTTTGTCCTGGTGACAGAAAAGTTGCTAGTATAGTGTTATAAATTAGACTTAAGCTCACTATCCATCTATATTCTTGGTTATATTATAGATAATTAAATATTTCTGCAGATACACTGTTTTAGCCAGTAACAGTTAACTGACAGGAGACAGTAATGATCCTTACAACTTATACATATATCCCCAAGTTCTAGGTCAGTGGATGGCACAGAAAAGTTATTTGGTAACCATAGAAAGAATGAACGCATTGTTCAAGTTATATATAGGGCATGGTCAGATACACTGGACATGTGAGACCTTGGTTAGTATATATCTGTTCCATGCAGCAGTGCTATCCCAATAAGCTCTCTTCTCTTTGGATATGAGAGGGACAACTTAGCCTTATTTGTATTTTTAAGATTTCTAAACGACACAGGGGAGGGACTAAATGACAGGAAGAAGAAAGCTAATAACAACAGGATCCATCAGACCCCAAGCTTCTGCACCCAGTTTTTCTTCTTCTTTGTGCTTGAATTTTATAAAACACTTTTAGTTCTCCATTAAATGTATTTTAGTATAACTTATGTTTTATGTCTAGAAATTTAGTAAAATTTGTTAAGGCAGGATGTAGGAAGGTATTGAGGAGCCAGATATTTACAAGCTGAGTGGAGGCAAAGAATTGGCTCAGTGACACATGTTATTTACAAGGAAGTAAAACATGAATAGCATTTTTTTTATTTGTGTATTTTTTTTATTTGTGTATTTTATGCAGATCGGAGTCATGGTGATGATTCTATTTTCAGCTTCCCCAGTGCTGAGACTACAGGTGTGCACCACCATGCCCAGACCCTGCTCTTGGCTCACCCCACCCCAGGGGTGGGGCTGGGGTGGCATGTGGGACCGAGGATCAAATCCTAGTCTCTGCGCTTGCCAAAGCAGGTGCTTAGTCTGCTGATCTGTCTCACCATCCCATACCATTTTATTCTCAAATGATTCTTCTTTTTTATATTCTGTGATCATAGGTACATGGTCACAGTATTTCCATTTAGGTAAGTGCCTTTCAAGTTCAAAAAGTGAAATGCCATTTTACAGTAGTCCTAGGAAATGTCAATATAGAGGGTATGCTAGCAGGTTTATCTTCAGGCAAGGAAATGACAGTGAAATAGATTGGTAGACTTACCAATCTACCTAGCATCTCCATCTGCAGTACCAGCCTAACAGTCATTCCTGCCTCCTTTATAAAGATGAGTGTCTGTCAAGGGTATATCAGATATAAACAAATGGTGAATACTACTTAGACATACCGTGTTTTCTAAGTGCTCCTTGGCACATGACCTTTCTTTATGGCTCTTTAGAGATCTTGCATCTGATCCTAAGATGTGAGCTTTGTCTGTAGCAGGAAGCCAATCCTGGGCAACATTTGGAATTTTGTGGTTAAAAAACATACACAAAAGAGTTGTGGGAGTTAAGTTTAAGCTTATTGTTCAACTGAGGGGAATTGATTTTGTTGCCCTAGGCTTGACTGCTTCTGGCCAGCTAGTCCATTAACTGAAATAGATCATGAGGGGAGACAATTTGTCTCAGGTCTGGATTATCTCTGCCAGACCCCAAACCACTGAAGAGATGGAATATCCATTAAGAACTACCTCCCCACCTGCCTGACTCTTGTTTCCTGGTCTGGCAGCTGCCCACAGAGATGATCTGTGGGAAGTGAGAGAAACAGGAAGAAATAAAGAGCTGCTGGCCTGAGTCATATGCAGCAAGGTGACCTGATGGGGCCCTTGGGTCCCATTTACTACACCTGCAGCTGATCCCACTAGACAAGCATATGGTCCAGAGACCTCTCCACTGGGACCTTTGTGCCCTGCTCCAAGAAGGGAAGGAAACATCTGGTCAAGACATTATTTTAGTTCTGGGGATGCTGAGGTTTCAACCAGCTGCCCCACGTCCCTGAGAACACAGCCATTATTCACATTCCCCTGTGGATACATATGCAAGATGCTTGTGAATTATATTCTATCGTCAGTGAGTGTTAAACAAAGAAAATATAGGTGAAAAGTAAATATAAGGAATTTCTTGCCAGGAAAAATAGTGTAAGATCTTGGGTCAAGTTACTTGGAGGAGGCCAAGAATCTTTCTAGACTAGAGAACTCATCAGAATCACCTGGAGAGTTTAAAATAGTGTGAAACCCCCAACTATCCAGTCTTCTTTTGAATTGTGATATACACAGCAACAGGTGGAAGCATAAATGTTTTGAAAAATTTCTCCAGTGATGATGTGTATGTTGTGTTCCCTTTCGTTTTTTTCCCTGTATTTTAGGGAAGGGTCTACAGGGTATTCAGGGTCTCACTACTAGATCAGACTCATAGACATTCTCCTGTTTACAGCCTCCTAAGTATTGGGATTACAGGCACGTGCCACTACGCCCAGTCTCAATTGCTGTCTCAGTGCACCCCGGGGCAGGGACCTCATGGCAGGCTCATGTGTTCCCTTTTAACTCAAAGCAGAACCACTATCTTGGACATTCCATTTGTATTTAGGGGTCCAAACTGAACATGATCACACATGCACCAATTGTATTTTTTGTGTAAGTTCTTAAAGAAATGGACTTCAACCTGAATGAAAATTGCCACTGAAGATAGATCACTGAGAATTTGATTGCAAGAAATGTGCCATGTTTTAAACACTATTATGTTTTAAAACATTCATATTTTATGTAAGGATCAACTCAAGGTAATTAGTATACACATCACCTCAAATGTCACTCATTTCCTTCCAGTAACAACATTCAAAATCCAATCTTTTAGCTATTTTAAAATGTAAAATAGTTACAGTTATTATAATTATTAACCATAATGATCCTAGTGTGCAATACAATGCAGTACTGGGGATTGAACTCAGGACCTTGTGCTTGCCAGGCAGGTGCTTATTCTACTGAGATATCTCCCCAGCCCCAAAAGTTAATTTTTTTTTTTCGGAATCTGGGATTGAACTCAGGCCCTTGTGCTTGCCAGGGAAGCACTTATTCCACTGTGTCATCTCCCTGGCCCTTAACTTAACATTTTTAGTGGTGATATTCCTAAATGTTGGTACCAGATGCATCTCCCTCACAAAGCATTAAAATAAATGCTCCTGGGCTACAGTTACTGAATCAAATATCTGGATCTGAAACCCAAGAATCTGCATTTTAATAAGTCTCTGACTCTTCCAGACGGTGGCAGGGCTTGACACTGGCAAGTGAGTACCATGTTGCATTTCAGGCACATCTGTTGGGACAAATATAATGGATGATGAATTACCATCTGATTTCATTTCTATTTTTAATGTGTCCACCAGGACATCTTTCTCAAGGTATAGCCAAATATAATAAAATAAGCAGTCAGTTGCAAGTCAAATATGTTCATGAAATGTGCTGACAATCTAATTTGCTCAACTGTCTAAAAGTTAGGATGAAAATGCGGTAGGTTGAAAGGTCAATTTGGGCAGAGAATGGAATTACGTACACTGGGGTATGGTGCACATCTTATAGAAATTCCTGATCTCTGGCCAGGTACCTCTGCAAAATTTCAAGATAACAACTTCAGCAAGGCAGATTTTGAAATTAAGCCCTGCTTGGTTTTTTGGCTTTTTATCTGTTTGCTATGGAGACAAAGAAGTGGGGAAGAAATTAGCACAGGGATTATAGGCAAAAACTGGCAGAAGATCCACAGGGAGAGGCAACTATTGAATAATAATACATTTGTGTTGAGCATGCTCTATGTAAATCATTTTATGTGTATTAATCTCATTGAGCATTGGAATGGTTGTGTAAAGTACTATTATTATTTCTATTTTTAACATAAGGTTACTATAACAGAACGATCAAGTAATTTGCCTAAAGTCACATAGCCTCTATGTGGCAGAACTGGAAATTTCTATTAAATTTATTGGTACAATTTAGATATACATAATGATCACATTGATCATAGGGAATTTGAACCTGTACGTGATATATCTTGATCTCCCCCTCCCTTTTATTAACCTAATCAGGGTTTTGGCCTAGCCTCAGTCTCTTAAGTGAGTGGATGGTGAATGGCTTAAATGAAAGAGACCAGTAGCATGAATTTTAGGACTCCAGGAAGGTCAAAACCCCCTAGTGGAACTTGAGATTTCCTGGGAGTTGAGATAAAGAGCTTCTCTAGGTGGTCCATATTCATTTGGTTTTTCAAACAAAGTAGGGGGATACTGAGGCAAACATGTGAACAAAACAGCAATTTAGGAGTGACTTCAAAGACTTCTCCAAGTAGTAAATTTTGCTAATTAAGAGAACTGTCTTATCTCTGAGGTTGGCAGCTTTATTGCTCTGGGATGGGGGCGTGTCAGCAGCCCAAGGCAGTCCTTGATTGCCTCAGCTGTGGTTATCTTGACTTCAGAGCACTATGCTTGTGCTCTTTTCCAACACAGCCAAATGATCTTGTGTTCAGCAGCTTAACCCTAAATAGCCTGTTCTCTAACATTTGTCGATTTCTCCCCCTCCCTTCAACTCTGCTTTTCTTTCTTATTTCCAAAGGTTTGTTTCCAGTTTTTCCATCTTTTCTCATTTTTGTCTTTGTCTTCACTTCTTTTCCCACATCTTTTTTATCCTTTCATCAGTTGATGGACATTTGGGTTGTTTCAAGGAGTAATCTATTATAAACTGTCCTGCTATAAATATGGATGTATACATATCTATGTGGTATGTTGCTTTTTATTTTCTTGGGAAAGTACTAAGAAGGAATATAGCTGGGTAAAATGCAACCTCTAGTTTTTTTTGAAGTATCTCCACACTGATTTCTGCAGTTGTTACACCAATCTACACTTTCACCAATAGTTCAGAAAGGCTGCCTTTTCCCCACAACCTTACCCACATTTGTTACTGGGAAATTACTTGATACTAGGCATTCTATCTGAGATGAGATTGAAACTCAGTGTTGTTTTAAGACCAGTGATGTTGAACATTTTTTTCTTTCTTTCCTTCTTTTCTTTTCTTTCTTTTTTCTTTTTTCTTTTTTTTTTTCTTTTTTTTTGGTGGAACTGGGGATTAAACTCAAGCCCTTTTAATTGCCAGGGAAGCGCTTATTCTACTGAGCTATCTCCCTGGCCCAAACATTTTTTTTTCATGTACTTACTTGTTGTTTGTACTTCTTCATCTAAGAAGTGTGTATTCATCTATTATGCCCAAGTTTTAGATTGGATCTTTCAATGTGAGGAGTCTGATTTTTTCCAGTTCTTTATTATTTTTATTGATATTAATCCTTTGAGGAACAGCTGGCTAAAATATCGCCCCATTATTCAGGATGACTTTTCACTCTGTTGGTGTCTTTTTGTTCATTTGTTTTGTTTTTTTGTCTGTTTGTTTTGCTATGCAAAAGCTTTTAAATAACTTGAAATCATATCTGTTGATTCTTTGTAATATTTTCCATGTGATTGGGTTTTATTCATGAAGTCCTTGTCTATATCTATGTATTCAAGTTTTCTACCTATTCTCTCTGCAACCAGATTTAATGTTTCTGTTTTAATATTTAGAAATTTGATTCGTTTTCATTTTAGTTTATTACATGGTAAGAGACATGGGTCTAGTTTCAGTCTTTAGCATGTGGAAAGCCAGGTTTTCTAGTACCATTTATTAAACAGGCTGTGTTTATTCCAGTGAACATACTTGGCCCCTTTGTAAAAGATAAGGTAGCTGAGTGTGTTTATAGTTGTGTCTGCATCTTCTAACCTGTTCTATTGATCCTTGGGTCTGTTTTTCTAAAATCACAGTAGCTCTGAAGTATAATGTAAATTACGGGACTGTGATGTCCTCTACCTTTCTTTGGTGCCCAGAATTACTTTTACTATTGTAGGAATCTCCTGGTTCCAAGTGAATTTAAGGAAGGTATGCTCTAGTTCTATGAGATATGCTGATGATATTTTAACTGGGATTGCATTAAACTTGGATAACAATTTTAGGGTATGACCGTTTTCACTATGTTGGTGCTTCCTATCCAAGAGCACCATTGGGATATCTTTCCATTTCCTGATATCCTCCTTAATTTCCTTTTTACATTGAGGACTGTAGTTTTCAATGGAGAGATATTTTTATTTGCTTTCTTAGACGGATTCCTAAGTATTTTGATTTTTGACACTCATGTGAAAGGTGATTCCCTAATATCTCTCTCAGTGAGTGTGTTATTTGTGTACACTAATGATATTGGCTTTTGAGTTTTGACATTGTATCTAACTATATGCTGAATTTGTTTATTAAATCTAGAAAGCTTTGGTAGAATATTATGATCTTCATTGTAGAATGTCATATGTGCAATAATAATAATTTACCCTCTTAGTTTCCCATCCATATTCCTCTCATATTTTTCTCTTGTGCAGTTGCTCTGGCTAATATTTCCAGAACTGTATCGAATAGGAACAATGATAGTGGACAGACTTGTCCTTGATTTTAGAGTGAAAGCTTTCAGTTTTTAACGACTTACCATGATGTTGGCTGATGGTTTTTGTATAGAAATGCTATTCATTTTTGAATGTTGACTTTATTTTTTTTCAAAGTTTTTTTGATAAACAGATAGCAATGAGACATTTTCAAATCAAATCGGAAGTACAGTTTCAACAAATAACACACTGCATATATTCTTCTTAATGGTTAATTGCTGTACAAGATGCAGACTTGAGATCATATTTACAAACACCATTAGAACAAATCATTCTATTCATTAAGAGAATGCAACTA
>NW_004524693.1:5445956-5446494 GCF_000260255.1 Octodon degus
AAGTGGTGGTAACAGAACTTTTATCTTGTTCCTGATTTTAGAAGGAAAGCTTTCAGTTTTTCACTATTTAATGCAATGTTGGCTATTTGTCCTTGGTGGCTATTATTACACTGACATAAAGACCATATATTTCAATTTTATGAGGGGATTTTTTTAAAAATCATAAACTTGTGTTAAGCTTTTTCTGCATCTATGGAGTTGATCATGTGGTTTTTGTCTTTGGCTTTGTTAATATAATATATTACATTTTTTGATAGGTGAATCCCTGTCATTTTTGTTTAGAGAAATTCTGTATAATTGATATTGTTTTTAAATATTCTTATTCTTTAAAAAATAAAAATCATCTGATATGAATGTTTGACTATCCCTGCATTCCTGAGATGAATCCTACTTGGTTATGGTATATACTATAATGTTCATGATGATTTGATACATTAGATTTGATAGTCTCTAATTGAGGATTTTTGCATATATGTTTATTATGGAGACTACACTATAGTTATCTCTTGATTTGGTTCTTCTTTGAGGTTTTTTTTTT
>NW_004524693.1:5446919-5450068 GCF_000260255.1 Octodon degus
TGTATCCTAAGCACTTTGAATACACAGATACAAAATGGACATTCATCTGTATCCCCTTTTTTTGTTAAGTTCCATTATTTGAATATTATAGATGTGTTAACTCAGCAAAATATTCTAAAAGAGTCCAGTGGTCCATAATACTATTGGGTCTTCCGCGTCACTGGCAATGTCAGAAATGGTTTACCTGTGTCCCCTACAGTTCAACATAACAGCATGACTTTACTTCTTATACTTATTTTTTATACTTTTCTGCTGGATGGTAAAGACAAGGAAAAGCAGGACCTATGCAACAAGAATTGTAGCTTTTGGGTCTGATAAAGTCAGTGAAATCCCCTCAGGATTTATTCAGAGATCATGTAAAGCAGATTGTAGATCCTTTGTCAGTGTCAGCCATGTGGATTAGTCACGGTCATTGCCTGCCGAATATACTATCTGTGAAAGCCTGAGAGAATGTTTTCTCTCCATGTGACTCTCCTTAGACACACTCCACATCATCGATCACTTTCCTCTTTGCCACCATAATGTCCATGATCATAAAATTTGGGACAATACTGAGTTACATGACATTACAGTAAAATTCCCATATGTCCTGAGTCTTAATTGACTTTGCAAGGCTTGGGCCAAAATGTGGACATTCCTTGCGGCCCTCCTTTTTCTCAAATTTGGTCTGCAAACTTAGGTTGCTAACCCTCCAGAAGACAAGCTTATTGTTACTACCATACAAGCTAGGCTGTTAAGCTTAACCTCACTATCTGTCTGAATATCAAACATCTTAGGCATAACATGGAACTTTTTTCATCAAGTATTGATATGTTGGATTTTAAGTCCCTACACAATATGATGAAAAAAACATTTAAAAATTAGAATATATTTTTAAAAATAGGCATAAAGAATTATATACTCTTCTTATGTTTACACAGAAGTGCAAAAGTCTAACCATATGCAACCTTGAAGCAGGACAGTCCCACAACATTCCTTTTCCTGTCTCTTGCCTTCATTCATCACCCCTTTCTTTGTGAACAATCATCTACATGAGAGACACAACAGCAGCAACTGGCATGTCATGACAAGCAGCCGGTATTCAGAAGACCAGAATGACAGGCACTCCAAGCATGAAACTGCTACTACAGATTACCATCTTCAGTGCAGTTGCTTATTTCACAGGTATCAGCATATATAGTTAGTCAGGTTGAGAATCTTTCCAATTAACTGCTAGATTCAAAAATCTTCTGGAGATTCTCAGGATCAATGCCTTGCCCATCTTCTACATATAACTGTAGGGCTTGTCACTGTCATGTTTCCTAGCTCTTCTCCTTTCTCTCTATTAATTAATTAGTCCTCAAGTTCCTGCTTTCTTTTTACTTGTATTATACCTTTATATTTGTGTTTCGTCTCTTGAGTTTTTTTTTTTTCAGATCTGGGGATTGAAAGCAGGCCATTGCACTTGCCAGGCAAGCTCTTATTCTACTGAGCTATCTCCCACTTGAGTTCTTATGCTAGGGAAACTATATGATATTTACATATTTGTGTCTGGTCTATTTCACTTATGAGTATATCTTCAAGTGGCATCCACTTCAAAATAAAGGCTTCGAGTTTGTCATCCTTTATAGCTGAGTAATACTCTATTGTATGAAAATACCACATCCTTTTCAACCATTCCTCTGGTGATGGGCATCTCGATTGTTTCCAAGATTTGGCCATCACAAATTGTGCTGCTATAAACATAGGCACTCATATATCCCTATGATATGATGTTCTCAGATCCTCCAGGAAAATTACCAGTAGAGGAATAGGTGGTTTAAATGAGATTTCCAGTCCCACTTTTCTAAGGATTCTCCACACTGATTTTTATAATGGTTGCACTAGTCTACATTCCCACCAGCAGTGGAGAATGGTTCCTTTTTCCCCACAGCCTCTCCAACATTTGTTGTTGGGTGATTTCTTTATGATATCCATTTTTTCTGGGGTGAGATGATATCTCAATGTTGTTTTAATTTGCATTTCATGGATAGCTAGTGATGTGGAGCATTTTTGCATATATTTATTCACTTCTTTAATTTCATCCTCTGAGAAGTGTGTGCTCATCTCAGATGCCCATTTGTGGACTGGGTCTTTAAATTGTGGGACCCTCGTGTTTTTTAGTTCTTTATAAATTCTAGACAGCAGACCTGTGTCTGAGTAATTATTTCTCATGATATTTTCCAAATTTGTGGGTTGTCTTTTCACTTTGTTGGTAATTTCTTTTGACGTGCAAAAACTTCTCAGTAAGGACAGGTCCCAGTTGTTAATTTTTTCAAGTATTTCCCATGTGATTTGATTTTTGTTCATGAACTCTTTGCCTACCCCTATGTCTTCAGGAGTTCCTCCTACTTTCTCGTCCAGGAGATTTAGTGTCTCTGCTTTAATGTTTAGATCTTCAATCAATTTTGACTTTAGCTTAGTGCCTGGTGATAGACCTGGTTCAAGTTGTCATTTTCAGCATGTAGAGAGCGAGTTTTCCCAGCACCATTTGTTTAAGAGGCTATCTTTCTTCCAGTGAGTACATTTGACCCCTTTGTGAAAGATGAGGTAACTGAGTGTGTTCGTAGGGGCTTCAGCATCTTCTAATCTATTCCATTGATATTTGGCTCTATTTTGTTGCCAGTACCTTGCTGATTTTATCAAAGTAGGATTATAGTATAATTTTAAGTCAGGAAATGTAATGCCTCTTGCCTTTTCTTTATTGCCCAGGATTGTCTTGCTATTCTAGGTCTTTTCTGGTTCAAAATAAATTTTAGCACTGGGAAGAAAGTATGCAATGTGTTAATTATTGAAACTTTCCAACCAATTTGATTTGAAACTCTCTCATTGCTACTTGTTTCAGAATAAATTATGAAAAAAGAACAAAAAAATTTTAGGAATGATTTCTCTAGCTCTGTGTGGAATATTGGTGGTAGTCTGATAGGGACTGCATTAAATCTGTACAGCATTTTTGGGAGTATGACCTTCTTCACAATGTTGGTTCTTCCTATCCAGGAGCACGGAATATCTTTCAATTTTCTGAAGTCCTCTACGATCACTTTTTTCAGATTACTGTAATTTTCTTGAAAATATATTTGACTTCTTTTGTTGGGTTAATGCTAGCCATTTCATTTTCCTCGGTGCTATTG
>NW_004524693.1:5451162-5452532 GCF_000260255.1 Octodon degus
GATTTTATTTAATCTTTCAAAGGAGCAGCTATTTGCTTTTTTAATTCTTTGAATTGTTTTCTTCTTCTCAATTGAATTAATTTCTTCTCTAATCTTTATAATTTCTTCCTATCTTTGGGCTCTGGGTTTGCTTTGTTCTTCCTTTTCTAGTTGTTGAAGGTGCAGCAATACGGTATTTATTTATTCCTATGCTGTTTTCCTAATGTGTGAGTTCACATCTATGAATTTACCTCTGAGATCTGCTTTCATCTTATCCCATAAATAACAATAAGTTGTGGATGAATTTTCATTGAATTGTAGCTGTTTTTGAATTTCTTGTTTAATTTCGTCTGTGACCCATTGGTTGCTGAGTAGGATGTCATTTAATTTCCATATGTTTAGCTTTTTAATCTGGTTTATTTTGTCATTTATTTCCAGTTTCATTGAACTCTGGTCAGATAATGTGCATGGAATAATTTCTGTTTTCTTGGCAGAACCAGGGATTGAACTCAGGCTCTTGAGCTTGCCAGGGAAGCACTTATTCCACTGAGCCATCTCCCTGGCTAATTTGTTTTCTTACATATACTTAAGCATGACCTATGGAGCAGTGTGTTGTCTGTTTTATAAAGTGACCCATGTGCAGATGATAAAAATTTGTATTCAGTTGAGTTTGTTTGGAACACTCTGTATAAGTCCAACAAATCCATTTGTTTCAATCTCTGGTTCAGTTCTGTTATTTCTTTGTTAAAGTTTTGTCTGGTAGACCTATCTTTTGGGGATAAGTGGGTGTTATATCGCCTGTTAAGATTGTGGTATTGGATATTAGATTATTCTACTCCATTAAGATTTGCTTTATATAGTTGGGTTCTCCCCTACTTGGTACATACATATTTATGAGTGCTTCCTCTTCCTCTTTAATTTTCCCCCTAACCAGTACATAGTGGCCTCCTTTATTTAGCTTGATCATTCTTTGTTTGAAGTTGAGACTATCTGAGAATATGATTGCTACCCCTCCTTTTTTCTGAGGTGTTGAGCATGTAATATTGTGTTCTGTCCTTTGACTTTCAGCCTATGAATATCTTTATGAGTTAAATATTTTTCTTGTATACAGCATATTGTTGGATTTTGTTTCCTAATCCACTCTGGTAGTCTATTTGACTTAATTGGTGAATTGAGTCCATTTACATTGATGGTTAGAATTGAGATTTATTGACTTACCATTGACATGTTATTTACCTGTTGTCATTTACTCCTTTTTCTCCTGTGTTTAATTGCTTGCCCTATTTAGTTGGTTGCTTCTGATCTCATTCGTGGAGCTCTGATCATTTTGGTCCCTCTCTAAAACATCTTTCAGTAGCCTGTGTAAGGTTGGCTTTGTCATCATGAAATTC
>NW_004524693.1:5453132-5454639 GCF_000260255.1 Octodon degus
AGTTTGCAAGCTTGTGATTGACATTTTACATTCCTCTATATCTCTTTGACTCTGCTTCATGGGATCTATTTCTTTCCTGCATTGCTCATTGAAGGAATCTGTCATTTTTCTAATTTCCTCTATTTTATTTATCAATGTCTTCTTTAGAAGCTCTTATAAATTCTTTTACTTCAGTGTTTTTTTCAGATTGGGGTTCCTCCCTGTGTTTCTGTAGTTGATTCTTTACTTCAGATGCTATGAGTTCTGAGAATTCTTTTCTTATTTCAGAAAATTCTGCTTTGAGTTCCTCTATAACTTCATGCTGTTGCTTATTTACTATCGACACTATTAATTCGTACATTTGAGCTGAGCTAGTAGAAAAGAATTAAGCTGTGAGTTCCTCTATGACTTTCTGTTGTTGCTCATTTACTATTGATGCTATTAATTCATACATTTGTTCTGAGCTAGTGTCTTCTGCACTTGTTCTGTGTGAGTATTGTATTTCCTCCATATGTTTCTGCATGTGATTCTTTACTGCAGATGTTATTTTTAGGGATTTCTTTTTTCATTCCCAATCTGAGTTCCTGTATACCTTTTTGCAGCTGTTCCTTTATTTCAGAAGCCATTGATTCATTGATCTCAGCTGTCTGATTCCCAGTTTGTTCTGTGTTATTGTCCTCTGTACTTGTTATAGCTGGGCTTGTGTTCTGAGATTACATTTTGCTCCTCCTCATTGTCATTTTGTGTAGCACTGTCTTCTGAAATTTGTTGTAGATATTTGTTGCATTTACAACCTTAGCACCTACTGAAGTTCAGGTGGAGATCTACAATGTTTGGATTTATCCATTTGTGCCTGTCTTGGGTCTGGCTGGTGTGCTCAGCTCCTTTCTGCTGCTGCCCTTGGGGGTGAACCTGTTGTGCCCCTCTGTCAAGATGTTCTGCTCCTGGACTAGCTGTGTGGTTCCATCCCCTACATTCTCTGCAGGGATTGCAGCTGCAGATTTTCACCCCAAGCCTGTATGCTAGACCTGAGCTGAGTCTGGAGGGGACAAGATGGAGTAGTGGGGAGATGCAGCTCTCCCACACACTCACTGGGCCTGGTGTAGGACCCCATCTGGCTGTTCCCGTAATGCAACAGAAATTCCTACTTGGTGGGTGGGGTGAGGGGGTGCTACGGAGTGGGGGAAGTCATTCTAATGGGCTGAAATAGGGTCTTACTCATGCTGCGCCTGGGCTGCAACCGTAGGTGCCACTGGTGCAGGGTATCTTGACGGTCTCCCACGCATTCACTGGGCCTGGGCTAGGACTGGATCTGGGGGTTCTGAAAAATATTTTCTAAAAAACATTATAAATGTACAGAATTTCATTAAACAAAATGATAGGGGGGCTGGTGAGATGGCTCAGTGGTCTAAAGCACCTACTTAGAACAAACTAAAAGCACAGGGACCGCGGTTCAATCCCCCAGCACCACATGCCAGCCAGCCCTGCCCCCTGGTGGGCTGAGCTGGCCACACACACACACACACAC
>NW_004524693.1:5457704-5458925 GCF_000260255.1 Octodon degus
AAGTTGTGCTTGAATTTTCATTGAATTGAAGATGTTGTTGAGTTTCTTGTTTAATTTCATGTGTGACCCATTTGTTGCTGAGTAGGGTGTCATTTAATTTCCATGTATGTAATTTTTTTAGTGGCTTCTTTTGTCATTTATTTCCAGTTTCATTGCACTGTGGTTCAGATAATGTGCATGGGGTAATTGCTGTTTTCTTACATATACTTAAGCTTGACCTATGGAGCAGTATGTGGTCTATTTTAGAAAATGACCCATCTGCAGCTGAGAAAAATGTCTATTCAGCTGTGTTTGGGTGGAACACTCTGTATATGTGTACCAAGTCCATTTGTTTCAAGCTGTGGTTCAGTTTTGTTATTTCTTTGCTAAGTTTTTGTCTGGTTGACCTATCTTTTGGAGATAAGGGGTTGTTAAGGTCTCCTGTTAAAGTTGTGTTATTGAATATTAGATTTTTCATGTCCACTAAGATTTGCTTTATATAGTTGGGTGCTCCCATGTTTGGTGCATACATATTTATGAGTGTTACCTCTTCCTCATGAATTTTCTGCTAAGCAGTATATAGTGACCTTCTTTATTTTGCTTGATCATTCTTGGCTTAAAGTTGACACTGTCTGAGAATGAGGTTTATACCCCTGCTCTTTTCTCAGGTGCTGGGTCATGTAGTATTGTGTTCCATTTTTCACTTTCAGCCTATGAATGTCTTTATGATTTAAATGTGTTTCTTGTATACAACATATTGTTGGATTTTGTTTCCTATTCCACTGTGCTAGTGTATTACTCTTAATTGGTGAACTGATTCCATTTGCATTGATGGTTATAATTGAGATGTATTGACTTACATTTGACATGTTATTCACTTGTTGTCGTTTACTCCTTTTTCTACTGTGTTTAATTGCTTGCGCTCTTCAGTTGGTTGCTTCTCATCTCATTTGTGGAGTTTTGATCATTTTGGTCCCTCTCTAGAACATCTTTCAGTAGCCTGTGTAGGGTTAGCTTTGTCATCACGAAATTCCTTAACTATTCTTTGTCATGAAAGTATTTCACTTCTCCATCAGGCTTCAAAGAGAGTTTTCCAGGATATCGTAGTCTGGGGTGGAATTTGTTTTCATAGAGGACTTGAAGTACTCTGCTCCATGCTCTTCTTTCCTTCATTGTTTGCGAAGAGAAGCCGGCCATAATTCTGATGGGATTTCCTTTGAATGTGATCTGCTTCTTTTCTCT
>NW_004524693.1:5459025-5466245 GCF_000260255.1 Octodon degus
CAACATTTGTTGTTGGGTGATTTCGTTATGATAGCCATTCTTTCTGGGGTGAGACAATATCTCAATGTTGTTTTAATTTGCATTTTGTGGATGACTAGTGATATGGAGCATTTTTTCATATGAATAGAGGAATCTATTCATTTCTTCTGTGTTTTCCATCTTAATAAATTTCTCAAAATAGGTATTAACAATCCTGGTTATTTCTACAGGATCAGTTTTGCTTTCATCATTTTCATTCACAGTTTTATGAATTTGAGTCTATTCGATAAGTTTGGCTAAAGATTTGTTAATTTTACTTAATCTTTCAAAGAACCAATTCTTTTTTATATTGATTCTTTATATTGTTATTATGGTCTTCATTGTATTAATTTCTGCTGTGAGCTTTATAATTTTTTCCCTCATATGAGCTCTGGGCTAAACTTCTTCATTTTCTATTTTTCCCCATATATTTTCTTAAAATTTGAAATTTTGTGATTTACTTTTTGATTATTTTTCAGTGAAATTTACATTTCCCTAACACTCATTTATTAATGTTTCCAAATGCATCATTTGACTATCTAGCAGAGTATGATCAAAATTTTTTTGATTTAAAAATTTATTACAGTGAAACTCATATTGACATTACTCCACCCCTTTAAAATCCTTCTACATTACTTTCTTTTTTTTAAATTTTTTTCTGCCTTGCTTTCAATATGTTCATCCCATTGTTCTTGTGGCTTTCAATATATTCCTGGAAGTTTATATTGAATATCATTGCTTGATGTAATTAAAATGGAGTAAGGCCCTGACTTATGAGCTAATCCCATTCTGGGAGAACATTCATATATGAGATTCATTTGTAAGGTGGACAAAGCATATCTGACACACTTTTAACACAGCTATACAATGTGAAGCATAGAAATAAAGAAACACACATAATAGAGTTAAAAACAAAGGAGCTGAATGAGTCACTCCCTTCTCTCTCCCACACCACCCTAATGATTATCCATGTGCAAAAGAAGAAGCCACTTCTCTCTTCCTTCAAACATAAATGCACACCACTTAATAATTTTCTAGGCTTAAACTTAGGAGGTCTAATGCTAGAAGTAGCAGATGACCTACATGAGTGAGAGAAGCAGTGGGAGCAAGACCCTGGGATCAGAGTTTACTTTCAATACTGGAAGCCTGATTTATCAAGCCTTCTATTTTTGCTTCACCTTTTCCCCCTATTCTTGTTGCTATCATCTTATGATCTTCAATAAATGTAGCTATTTAGTACATACTATAAGGTGTACACTTGGTAAGTCTTTCCTTGCTGTCCATAAGAACCTAGACTATTTTTGGTCTATTCAACTGTAACACACATACACGAATACTGTAAGTCAACTACTTTTATTTTTAAAGTTACCTTAAAATTGTGGTAGACTACAGTGCAGCTACACTGTTACTTCTGCAATTTGTTTTCATCTACAAATGTTGTAATGTGAGGTTCTTTTTATCTATGAAAGTTTACAATCTGGGTGTTCATAAGTCAGGCCATTACTATACGACACATGCTGCTTCTGAGTGTCACCCAGTGAAAAGCCAGGCTCAAAAAAACAACAGTGTTTCCTCATTCACCTTATTCACCAGTCTGGTCAGTCACATAGGGAGAAATGCTAGATGTCAGATATGCTGTGTTTGTGTTCTCCAAAGTCAAAGAATGTATTCTAAAAAACAACACAAGTTAAGAGTAGGAAAATTTGTTGGACTAAATGGAATGAGGAATAGCCATGGCTCTGAAGAGATATGAGCAGTCCCAATGAGATTGCCTGTTCTTTCTAGAAATTTGAAGTTCAATATTAGATCATTTACTTGACCTTGTTCTGTTTTACTGGTGTGAGAATTCACTGCTATATATTTCCCTCTTAGGACTGCTTTCATTGGGTACCACAAATTCTGTTTTATTGCATCAGCTTTGTCATTTAATTGTAGATACTATTTAATTCCTTTTTACAGTTAGACTGTTGCAAATAACTGACATTCACTTAGTTTATCACAACTAAAATAAAATTGTAATTGTAATCCATCATGAGGGACTAGCTTCTCTTTAGCTCTTTCATGAACGGTAGTTTTCCTTTTATTTTCTTATGTCTGCTTTGTTACCTTTTTTGTTGTTGTCTTTCCTTCTATCAATCAGTTTGATTAGCTTATAAACATCTGATATCCAGTAATAACTTTGAGGTTGGCTTTAGCCTGACACAGAATTGATTCTACCTCCTGCTGTTTTTTATTTGTTCCAATTTCTGTATCATCTTTTTTGGTAACTTTGTATTCATTAAATTGTGGGAAACAAACCTCTCACAATATGAAGTATTTATAACTACTGTGGACTAGATTGTGTCCCTCTGAACCTCATAGCTCTATGTTGAAGCGCTAACACAACCCCTGTACTCTTCCACATGATCATAATGGAGCCAGGGTTTTAAGGAGCTGATAAGAGTTTGTTTGTTTGTTTGTTTGTTTGTTTGTTTGTTTTTGGTGGTACCTGGGATTGAACTTAGGCCCTTGCGCTTGCCAGGCAAGTGTTTATTCCACTGAGCCATCTCCCTGGCCTCGAGGAGCTGATAAAGTTAAACAAATTCATAAAAATGGATTCCTGATTCATATTATGTCCTTATTTAAAAAGAGTAAGAAACCCCAGAGGTCTAATTATATATCTCAGCACCTCTATGTCCCTGGATTAAAATTTTCAGAAATAAGAGCAGGCCTGAATACTCTGCAGACCAAAGTGCCTGCTTAGGCAGAGTGCAATGGCTGGGTTCGAACCCCAGCCTGCTGTGCTGGCCCCATCCCAGGGCGTGCTGAGGCAGTGATTGAGACTGGGCGTGGTGGCACCTACCTGTAATCCCAGCATTTGGGAGGCTGAACACTGCCAGATCACTACAAGTTCGATCTACTTAGTAAGACCCTGTAGACGCTGCAGACCCTGCCCTGAATACAGATTTTTTTTCAGAAATAAGGATGTGTTCTAGCCCATTTCTTTATCCTAATCTACAATATCAACCATACTGAGCAGTCAATGAATTTGGTTACACTCTTTTGTCAGATACCTGCACTTGGTCCAATTTGCTATGGCTAAAGATGAGATAGGTTCATTGAGTATATGATGTAAAAATTTAACCCATACAAGAGAGCTATGTGTGAGGTACGTTGTCCTTAGAAATTAGCAAGTGGTCCCAGATTTGTTTCTCTGGTTGGAAGAATGAAATTACCATGAGGGTTCCACAGAATTTCCCTGTAGTGGTTAAACAAATTAAACAAAAAGGGAATAAAGGCAAGGGACACAGTGGAAGGAATTAGAAGCCAAAGAAGGGAGTGATACTGACTTGAAACTAAAATAATGGTTGTTTTTCATTTTTGGTAGTGGGAATTGAGCTCAAGACCTGTCACTTGCCAGGCTCACACTGTGCCACTGAGATATATTCCCAGAACTGAAATAATATTTTGAGGAAGAGAGAATATATTCTTCTCATCAAGACAAGTTCACTTAGCCTGTGTTTTATGTTGATCTCAGTGTGGAAACTGACCCTAAATTACAAAAATAAAAATCTATTTCCAGCTTGTAGGGACCTGCCTACATGACACTTAGAAGAAATGGACTTTAGGAAAGTGTAATGATCCTGACATTGTTATTCTCCATAAATCAGACCAAGATAGAAAAGGCTGTTGAAGCTAATTTAGCCCTATGAATTGTCAAAATATTTTGACTGTAAAATGTATACAATCTTATCTCAGCTTCCAATACTACTGCTGTTTTAAATGAGTTATTTACTATCTACTACATTTCATCACCTGTGTCATAGCAAAAAAATGATTGAGTGGCAGAATTGTAGAAATTTAGAATGAAAGGAGAATTATAAACTTTGAGTGGAGGAAGTAGCATTGAAGCTGAGCTAGTTCAGGCTGGGTAATGGGGTGACTAAAGATTTGCTATGTATTTTTTACTTGAGACTGTGCTTTTCTTTGCAGGACTGCTGATAAGCTCAGGCTGTGCCTTATATCCCTTAGGATGGAATAGCCCAGAGATAATGCAAACATGTGGAAATGCCTCCAATCAATTTCAGTTAGGTAAGGTGTCCAGGCCAGGATGGCAGCAATGATATATGGGTAATATGTTTTACAATGCTTTACTTCTTGGAAGAGTTTCTGCTTTTTAGTAGTATTTGCTTGTATCTTTCATGCTGTTAGCTTATGAATGGTGGTGTTTTGGCCAATTTATCTGGCCTTCATAAGGCAAAAGGGTTGACTGTAAATCCTCCTTCTTCACCTCTCTTTCCATATGTCTTATTCACTTTTACCTAGAGTACTTGGATTGGCTTAGAACAACTTTGTATATTCTCCTTCAGACAGTTTTTGTTAGGGGGGTGGTTACTGGGGATCAAACTCATGATCTTGCACTGGCCAGGCAAGTGCTCATGCTGCTAAGCTCTCTCCCCAGCCCCTTGGAACAACTTTGCATGTATTTTTTGTGTTTTTGTGGAACCGGGGATAGAACTCAGGCCCTTGTGCTTACCAGGGAAGCACTTATACTGAACCATCTCCCTGGCCCCAACAACTTTGTGTATTGAGGAATTGGAAATATTTGGAGACAAGTGGTATGCTATCTTCTGAATAAATCCTAGCTACTATTTGTATTTTCATTTAGGCACTATTTTTCAAATACAAGATAATGTTTTCTTTTACCAATCTCTAGTGAGGCTATAACTAGAGGAAATTTAGTTTACTTTGAAGGAAGGAAACTGGATTAAGTGTTAGAAATTGTTACTAATGTTAAGAGCTATTGTTTTTAAAAATTAACAGATACAGGTCTAGAATAAATCATTCTCTGTCAACTCTCAGTATAGATTAGGACTATGATTGTGAGTTGATAGTATAATTAGACTCTAATTGGAAGACTTCAAAATATTTCCCCATCCTATTATACTACCATAGTAGAAGAGATTATGAGAGGAAATATCTAAGTTTCATTGAGTATTCGCAATTATAGGAAAGGATTTTGAAACGATGAGATGATCTATCCATTTATAACTTACACTCTAATATTTCCCTTTCTTTCTGTGGTCTCAGACTGTTTTTTGAGTCTTGCCTGACCCATGTTTAGAGGAAGGACTTTTTCTTTGTACAAATATAACATGTGGGCAGTTCACTATAGAAAATGTAACACGTATGAACATTGGAAAGTCCAGAATTCTAACTCAGGTCAGGGATTACTGGTAAATATAACAATCTTGCTACAAGGAAAGGAAGGATGAAATACTTGGGGGAAGTGATGAAGACAAAGAAATCAAGCCATTGGTCTTGCTGACTAGACATGAGAAAGCTGAAAATAAAACATCTTTCTACTGAGCTGTTACTCTTATGATTCAACATTTAAAAAATAAAACTTTTCCTGATTAGAGTTCACATAACATAAAATTCCACCCCCCCATAAGTGTATAAGCACTGATTTTTGGTGTATTTACAAGGTTGCATAATTATCTCCACTCTCCAACTCCATTCATCAGTACAAGGAAAACTGTTTCCCAATTCATAGTCACCATTTTTTTTGCTTTTAGTCCATGTCAACTACTATTCTGGATCTTTTACATTCTAAATCATACAGCAAACACTTTAAATCCTTCTTTTTAATTAAAATACAGTTCTAAAGATTATCTATGCTGTAGTATGTGTCTGTATTTTATACATTTTCATAGCTGAATAGTATTCTATGGCATAAGACATATTGCATTTTTATTCATTTACCAGTTGATGGATATAGGATTTCCTGCCACATATGGACTATCATAAATACTGTTACTGTGAATATTTTGGTATATATTCTTCTGTGAGCATATATTTTCTTTTATGAATTGAATTGAATTTTATTATTTCATTTTGAAAAGTAAAAGAAAAAAGCAAGAACAAAAATCAGAAACCATGACAGAAACATGGTAACATACAACAACATATATGTTACAGATTTTTAGAACAAGAATAGCTGATTAACAATGGTTGATATATTATCTATTTTTATTGTCAAATCTGTTGCTCAGATTAACAGATATAGTTATGTACAAATGGACATATGATAGCATTTTACTGCTTGTTTTGCAGAAACCTTAAATTTTCGTTCTGTCCCTCTTGTTTTTCTTTTTGTCTATTTTAAAAATTTATTTTGAAAAGAGTATCATAATAATTGATATGATATTTGAAATGGTACACATTTAGAAGATCAAGATGACATGATTTTTGTATTGCACATTTCTGCCCTCAACGTAGTTGCTTACATCACAGATATCAGCATACAGTTCATCAAGGTGAAAATTCTACACATTACTCATTATCTGTGTTGAGAAATGCTATTGACTTCTGGCTATTGGCTTTGTAACCTGCTATGTTACTGAATTTGTATATTAATTCTAGGAGCTTCTTGTTTGAGTTCTTGGGGTCTCCCAAGTAGGATAACATGTTATCTGCAAATGACTTCTATTTTCAAAAAATCGTTGGAAAGTTTTAGTGCAATCACCTCAGACATCTTTTATATATACTTTCATGTATTTTCCCCTGCCTTTTTCCTATCCTTACTCCTTTCTCTCATCTTCATTTCTTAATCCTTAAGTTCTATTTGTTTCTGTTTTACTATATCTGTTATAACTAATCTGTTATTAGATTCTATTTCTTCTTTAGGTTCTGGCACTAGGGAGACTATATGATATTTGGACATGTGGGTCGATTTATTTCAGTTATGAGTATAGCCTCTATTTCCATCCACTTACCAATAAAGGCTTTGAGTTTGTCTTTCTTCATAGCTGAGTAATACTTCATTGTATAAAACTACCACATCTTTTTCATCCATTCCTCAGGTGATGGACATTTTGATCATTTTCAAGATTTGGCTATCACATATTGTGCTGCTATAAATACGGGTGCGAATATTTCATTGTGGTATGATGTTTTCAGTTCATATGGGAAAATACACAGAAAGGGAAAGCTGGGTTCAATTGGATTTCCAGTACTAGTTCTTATTTTTTAATTCATTTTATTGAGAAACAAATAGCAATGAGACAGTTTCAAAACAGATTAGTAGAGTTGGAATAATTAATACATGGCATATTGTTGTCTTCATAGTGGTTATTCATAGTACAAGATGCAGACATGATAATCTGTCCAAAAACTATTAGTACAAATCTTTCTTCTCATTGAGTTAAGAGAAAGTAGCT
>NW_004524693.1:5474765-5479434 GCF_000260255.1 Octodon degus
TGATGCCTATTAGTCTCACATTGTTCATTTTTGCATCATCTTGCAGTTGATGGATTATTCTTTCCTGCATCCTGTTGTTTTTAAGAGATCCTTTCTTTCCTTTTCACTAGCTGCACCAACATCTTGAAGAACTGAAACTCTGTCTTCACTTTCACTTAAATGATTTTGCAAGCTTGTGATTGAGATTTTAATTTCCTCTATATCTCTTTGACTCTGCTTCATGGGATCTATTTCTTTACTGTATTGCTTATTGAAGGAATCTGTCATTTTTCTAATCTCCTCTAGTTTTTATCAATATCTTCTTTAGAAGCAGTTATAAATTTTGTTATTGCAGTGTTTTTTTTTTTTCAGATTGGGTTTCCTTCCTATGTTTCTGTAGTTGCTTCTTTACTTCAGATGCTATGAGTTCTGACAATTCATTTTTTATTTCAGAAAAAAATGCGCTCTGAGTTCCTCTATACCTTTCTGCTGTTGCTTATTTACTATCGACACCCTTAATTCATGCATTTGAGCCGAGCCTGTGTTCTCTCCACTTGTTCTTGGTGGGCTTTGGGTTTTCTCCATATATTTCTGCATTTGAATTTTTACTGCACATGTTATTAATTCAGGGATTTCTTTTTTTATTTCCAATCTGAGTTCCTCTGTACATTTCAGCAGCTGTTTCTTTATTTCAGAAGCCTTTGATTCATTGCTTTCAGCTATTTGATTCCCAATTTGTTCTGTGTTAGTGTCCTCTGCACTTGTTAAAGGTGGGCTTGGGTTCTGAGGTTGCATTTTGTTCCTTCCCATCGTTTTGTGTAGCACTGTGTTCTGACCTTTGTTGTAGATCTTCGTTGTAGTTATAACTTTAGCAAGTACTGAAGTTCACCTGCAGTTCTGGCTTGGGCTAGTACTGGGTCTGTTGTTTCCCAGAATGCGTCAGAAATTCCTACTTGTTGGGCAGGGTTGGGGAGGTACTGCGGAGTGGTTGGGGGCGTCCCAAGGGGGTGGAAGAGAGTCTCACCCATGCTACGCCTGGGCTGGGACCAGTAGTAGGTCTGGCCGGCGCAGGTTAGCGGAAGCTCTCCCACACACTCACCGGACCTGGGCTAGGACTGGGTCTGGGGTTTCCCAGAACATGGCAGAAATTCCTACTTGGTGGATGGGATGGGGACGTGCTGCATAGTGTTGGGGGGCCTCCCAAGGGTGTGGAATAGGGTCTCACCCACGCTGCGCCTGGGCTGGGACCAATAATATGTCCCACTGGTGCAGGGTAGCCTGAAGCTCTCCCACACACTCACCGGGCCTGGGCTAGCACTCTCATAAATTTATTGACTATTTATAATGTTTTGTAAAATGGCTATTCAAATTCTTTATCTACTTGTATCTATTTTGTCTTTTTTGTTGTTAATGGTTTAAAGTACTCTGGATATTACACCCTTTGGAGATATATAATTTGGAATGTTTTATTTTATCAATCTGTGGGGTGTCATTTTGTTTTCTTGATGACACTCTTTGAAGCAAGAAATTGTTTGGTTATGATGGTATGTGCATGAGGTTTTAATTACGTATTTTTTTTCTTGGTTGCTTTTGGTGTCACCGCTAAAAATATATTGAAAGATCTAAAAGTTGTAAGATTTGTTTCTACATTTTCTTTATAGAATTTTATAGTTTTATGTCATATAATTTGAATCTGCACCATTTTGAGTTCCTTTTTGTATGCTATAAGTAGATGTCCAAATTTATTTGTTTGTGTGTGGATAACCAGTTTTTATCCTAGCACTTGCTAAAAAGCCTATTACTTTCCCCTCATCTTTGTAATCTTTGTACTCTTGCTGAAGATCAGTTGTCCACAGAGTGCTCATTTATTATGTGGGCTCTTGATTTTATTAACTTAATTCATATTTTTATTGCTATGCCAGTACCACACTGTTGATGAACATAGTGGCTCATTTCTTTCAAAACTATTGGGCTATTCTGCATAGCTTACATTTCCATGTGAACTTTGAGTTCAGCTTGTCAGTTTCCGTACAAAATCCAGCTGATATTTCTAAAAATAGGGATTGTGCTTAATCTATGGATTAATTCAGGTGAGATTACTATTATAATATTTTCTAATCTATGAACATGAGGTAACTTTCCTTTGAGTTAGGCTATGTTTAATTCTCAATGATATTTTGTGATTTTCAGGATACAATTTTTTTCACTTTTTTGGTGAAGTTTATTCATAAGTATTTATTTTAAATTTATTTTAACTTACAAATAATATGTATATATATATATATTTTCCCCAAATGTTTACATGCTTCAGCAAAATAAAAATTTTCATAAATATTTTAGTACACATCAATCTTTGACCTATAGTAAATATAGTGCTTTGTTCAATTATGTTAGAATTTTCATATTGTCTCAGTAAATTTAGTATTAAAATGTGCATACATATTTTTCTTTTCCTGAAATGTGTATACATTTTTTGGTTATAAATTGTGCATATATTGTAGAGTAATTAAATCAGGCTAATTAACAGAATATTTGTAATGGTATTTTCAGATTTCTAACTGTATATAAAAATACAAATGGTTTTCTCTACTGACCTTTTATCCTAAAACATTAATGAATGTTTTTAGTATTTCTAATAATATTTAGTGGATTTTTAAAGATTTTCTGAGTTTGTTTATTTATTTGGTCTTTTTGAGAAAAGGTCTCCATGTGCAACTCAAGATGGCCTTCAGCTCACTTTGTAGCCAAGGCTGGTCTTCAACTCACAACAATCCTCCTGCCTCAGCCTCCCAAGTGCTGGGATTACAGGTGCACACCAGCCACCATCCCATCCTGATTTTCTGAGACATTATGACAAAGAGATTGTTTTATTTCTCCTAAGTTGATACATTTTTTTTCCTTTAAGTAATTTTCCTAGAAAAAACTTGCAGGACATTATTGAATATAACTTGTGAGGGCATGAATTTTCATCTTATCCCTGATTTGGGGGACAAAATATTCAGATTTCACTATTCAACATATCAATGCCTTTAATCATATTTACCACAAAATTGTTATTTTTTTCTTTCTTTGTTTACTAATTTTTTATTATATATGTTCTTTTCATTTCTTCCCTCCTTTACTTATGATTCTGCTTGTACCATGTGTCTTCTTGAAAGCATTAACTCCCTTAATTTTATTTTTAATTTTATTGTTTTTGGCAGAACAGGGGTTTGAACTCAAGTCCTTGTACTTGCTAGACAAATGCTTATTCTACTGAGCCATCTCCCCAGCCCCCTGCTCCATTAATTTTAATGCACTGAGTTCTATATTCTGTGAATTTTGAGAAATGAAGGAATATTGAATATTATTTGAATTTAACCCCACAGTTACCTATATTCAGCTATCTTTATATTCTTCCAAATTCATTAAATGTCTTTCATTCCTTCCATATCCATCTTTTCTGCTCATATTATACAATATCATGTTCCCATATTATTGCCCTTCTGATAAATGATCAAAGGCCATCTTTGATCCTTTTCTAGTAAGATGCCCAAACACACCCCACAATGCTAATTGTATTAACCATTGTTCTGAAAAATGGTGGTGCCAGAAACAGTAGCAGAACATGTAGGAGAATTTTCAATTCCTTTGTGATGTATAGGTATTCTCATATTTAGGAATGCCATAGCTTAGGGATGCTGAGGTTACAAACATTCTCTTTTTCTCAGACTTTTCTTCAATACTCTGTTTTCTGCCAATATGGACACATCCTTGGTGTATGTTAGGTATTGTTTGGAAAGAAGAATGAACTAGGAGAAAGGTACCCTGTATGTCTAGTGAATTGACTTTTGTTGCTTTTTCCTTAGGAGGTAGCATTGTATACTGAAACATCATACTCATTAAAGTCAAAGATCTCAATTAATATTCAGGGTTTGCCACATAAGAAATGCGATAAACAAAGTTCCTCTCCTGTGCATCAGTCAAATTGCTTCTATGTAAAATATGGGTATTAATCATAGCTGTTGCAGTATCCGTGTTACAATAGAATAATAAAAGTTATATTAAAGTATCTGGCATGATATTTTGCTTACAGTAAATGGTGAACTTTTTGGGAAGATATAGGAGTAATATGCCAAGGAAAAGGCTATTGAGAGATAACTTTCATTTGGGCTCTGCTTTAGGATCCACAGTCTATGATGTGCTCTTTATTTAATTTAATTTTTTTGGCAAAACTGGAAATGAACTCAGGCCCTTACACTTGCCAGGCAAGTGCTTATTCTACTGAGCTATCACCCCAGTCCTGTGCTCTTTATTTTGAAAGACAGATGCACATAGCCAATGACCACATAGTCTCTACCACAGGAATAAAGGTTTTTACCCAAGTTGCTTAAAACAGATGCAGGGGACAGGTAGGAGAATAGAGACAAAATACAGAGTAAAATACGTTTCTCACTCTGACACTGACAACTGTACAGCTTGCAGTATAAAAGGGCATTATTCATATCTTTAGCTCCTCTTTCTATAGGTTTTCCATCCAAAACAATTAATAAAATGCTTTTTAGTTCTAATTTGAATGATTAAAAATATAACTTTCATTAAGGCAATAATCTCCATGTCTTTATTAAATTAAAGATAGTCAAGATCAGGATACACCTCAGTGGTACAGTCCCTGCTTGGCAAGTGCAAGGGCCTGAGTTCAATTTCTGCA
>NW_004524693.1:5479534-5481050 GCF_000260255.1 Octodon degus
GTTGTTGACTTGAGCCTTTCACAGCTCAGCATATTAATATGGCTTTACTTTTTATACCTCATTTTTATACTTTTCTGCTGGATGGGTAAGACCATGATAAAGCAAGACCTATATAACAAAAAAATGTAACTTGTATCTCACAAGTTCATTCAAAATGCCTCAGGATTTATCCTGAAACACTATACCGCACTTCGTTGATCCTTTGTCAGTGTCAGCCATGTGGATGAGTCACAGACATTGCTTGACCAATTTGATCTCTTTGAAAACCTGAAAGAATGTTTTCTCTCCATGTGACTCTCCTCCTTAGGCACACTCTACATTGTCCAATCCTAGTTTTTTTTTTATAAGTCTCTACACTGATATGCATAGAGGTTGTAACAATCTACATTCCCACCAGCAATGGAGAAGGGTTATTTTGTTCCTGAAGTCTCCTCAGAATTTGTTATTAGTTGATTTATTTATGATAGCTATTCTTTCTGGGGTGAGATGTTATCTCAATGCATACATTTTCGTTTTGGAGTTTATTTCTAGAAAGAACATTGATGGCTCAAATGATGACTTCATGAGGATGTCTTTTAAGGAAATGCTCAGCTTTGTTCCAAAGTGATTGTGTCACTTTACATTCCTTTGCTCTAAATTCCTGAGATTTTCAACAGAACATATTGTCCTTTTGTATTATAGCTGTCCTCATGGGTATGAAGCCATAGTCCACTGTGAATTTGATTTTCATGTTTCTAGTGACTGATGATGTTAAATATTTTTTTCATAAACTTATTTTTTAGCATTTCCATCTTCTTTAATATTTATTCTTTGTTTTGTATAGAGAGCTTTCAAACTCATCTCCTAATTCCTTATAATGCACATAATAAATTGTTATCTGTAGTTGCCCTACTATGCTATAGATAAGGATTTATTCCTTCCACTAAATGAACTTTGGCACCTGTGCCCCCTCTGTCCCCATTCTCTTGCTCTTCCTACCCTCTCATGATGACTGTTCTCTACCTTTACTCTTTCTGAAGCTTCTACATGTGAGTGAAGAGGTGTGGTATTTGTGTTTCTGTGCTTAGTTTCTTACATTTAACCTAACAACTTCCAGGCCCATGTATGTCTTCAGTTTCATTATGTCTCATGGCTTCATCCATTTACCTGCTCAGATGCATACCTTGTTTTACTTCACACTTGGATATTGGGGTTCATCTTCATTCTCCTTTATGAGAGGGGAACATTTATGACCCAGTCATCTCCTAAGACCTCCACTGTGGGTGCAATCAGCTTGGGCTTCCAACGTCCAACTTTGGGAGGAGGGAACATGCTGATTACAGCTCCATGTTTCTTCTGCTTATTATTTGTGTGACTTATTACTTCCCAAACTTTTCTTCTTCAAACCTCCCAGTATGTTTATATTTTGGGAAGGACTTATATGAGCAGCATAAAGTTATCTTTAAAGGATTTAATCTGACAATTTTGGTCTTTTAATTAAAATACACATTTATATCTAGTTCAATTTTGGATGTAG
>NW_004524693.1:5481150-5482621 GCF_000260255.1 Octodon degus
TTAAAAACTCTTTTCCCATACAGAGGTTGATTCTATCTCCAATCTCTACAACCCAAATCTGAGCTGTTTCATAATGGGTTTAACATAATTAGATCTAATTAAGAATTCAGATTGAGATTCCCTTATCCAAAATGCTTTAGTCCAGAAATATTTTGTAATTGATAGACAGACAGACAGACAGACAGATGGAAGATAGGTAGTTTGGGATCTTATGGTTGTAACTCAAGCCTAAAAATGAAATTCATTTATGTTTAATGCACAACTTAAACATATAGCTTGAAAATAATTTTATAAAATATTTTTAATTTGCTTGTGTTTTTTGACCATGATCTGACCAGTGTGGAAATCTACCACTAATGATGTTATATGGGTGCTCAAAATGTTTTGGATCTTGGAGCATTCAGGTGTTCAGATTTCAGGCATGTTCAAACTATATTAGACAATAGTATAATTCACTTATTTAGGGAAGTGAAATAAAATATGGCAGAAATGACATCAAGCTTGTTCTAGCCTTTTTTTTTGGTGTAACTGGGTATTGAACTCAGGCCCTTACACTTGCCAGGGAGGCTATTATTGTACAGAGCCATCTCCCTGACCCCTGTTCTAGTCTTCTTATTGTGAAACTTGAAGCTTTTACCTTGGTTTCTTGGAGCTCTGAGCCATTTTATAAAATGTCTTATCACTCTGATAATGAGAAAGACTACATAAACATTCCTGGACATACTTGGAGAGAGAGAGCCTCAGCTGAGCCCAACCTTCCAGGCATCCTGCTCAAGGCACAAGATATATGCGTAAAGCTGTTCCAGATCTTTGATACTGGTTGTTAAATAACCCTAGTTAATGTAATATCTTGTTGTTTGGAATTGCCTAGCTGAGTTCTAGATAAATGATGGCCTACTAAGTCAGGACATACAATAAAATGATTATTGTTTTAAGCTTTTTTGCTCAGGCAGATTTTATTATACAGCAGTGAGTAGCCAAAATGCCCCCAAAGTCCCAAATATGTCTGTTATTTTTCATGACATATTTCTCATACATATTATAAAATAGTACATACATTGAGGATTAAAATATGAAATCAGTCTTGTTTCTGGCTCTAATCTTAATTCCTTAAAGTGATCATTAAGTGTCTTTTATACTCTCCAGATTTTTTTCCCATAATGTTATTGAGAAACAAATAGCAATGAGACAGTTTCAAATCAAATTGGTAGGACAGTTTCAATACTTAACACATTGTATACTGTATTCCTAGTGGCTATTTGTTGTACAAGATGCAGACATGATATCCTATTTACAAACACTATTAGAACAAATCCCTCTATTCCTTGAATTAAGAGAATGTAACTATATATCTATCCTAACCATTTTGCACACACAGATACAAAATGGTCATTCATCTGTATCCCCTTTTTTGTTTAGTTCCATAATTTAAATATTATAGGTGTGCGAACTCAGCAAAATATTCCAAAAT
>NW_004524693.1:5482721-5483973 GCF_000260255.1 Octodon degus
GAGGTCCGGTACCTCAGATTGTTGATCCTTTGTCAGTGTCAGCCATGTGGATGAGTCACAGCCATTGCTTGGCCAATGTGATCTCTGTGAAAGCCTGAGAGAATGTTCTCTCTCCACGTGACTCTCCCTAGGCACACTCCACATCATCGATCACTTTCCTCCTTGGCCCCACAATCTCCCCGATCAGAAAATTTGGGACACTGCCGAGCCACATGACATCACAGCACAAGCTCTCATACATCCCGAGTCCCAACTGACCCTAGAAGGCGAGGGCCAAAATGTTGGCCTTCCTTGCAGCCCTCCCCTTTCTACAACTTTGGACTGCAAACTTAGGTTGCCAACCATCCAGAGGAGAAGCCCACTGCCATCACCATACAACTCAGGCTGTCAAGCTCAACATCACCATCAGTCTGCATATGAAACATCCTAGGCATAATATGGAACAGGTATCCCTCCTCAAGCACTGATATGTTGAATTTTAAGTCCCCACAGAATATGATAAAAAACATTTAAAAATAAGAAAATATTTTTAAGTGAGCATAAAGAATTATATACTTCTTATGTTTACACATAAGTCCAAAAGTCTCACCACATACAACCTTGAAGCAGGACAGTCCCACAATATTCCTTTTCCTGTCTCTTGCTATCATTCACCACCCCCTTCTTTTTGAACAACCATCCACATGAGAGACAGCATAGCAGCAACTGGCATGTCATGACAAGCAGCCCATATGCAGAAGACCAGAATGACAGGCACTACAAGCATGAAACTACTATTAAAATTACCATTTGCAGTGCAGTAGCTTAGTTCACAGGTATCAGTATATACAGTTACTCAGGGTGAGAACATTTCCAATTAACTGATAGATTCAAAAATCTTCTGAAGATTCTCAGGATCATTGCCTTGCCCATCTTCTACATATAACTGTATGACTTGACGTATTCATGTTTCCTAGCTCTTCTCCTTTCCATCTCTTGATTAGTTAGTCCTTGAGATCCTGCTTTCCTTTTACTTGCATTATACATTTCTATTTGTATTTCTTCTTTTGAGTTCTTAAACTAGGGAAATTATATTACACATGTGTGTCTGTTTTATTTTACTTATGAGTATATGTTCAAGTGGCATCCATTTCAATGTAAAGGTTGGAGTTTATCATTCTTAATAGTTGAATAATACTCCATTGTGTAAAAATACCATATCATTTTCAACCATTCCTCAGGTGATGGGCATCTTGGTTGTTTCCAAGATTTG
>NW_004524693.1:5484073-5503852 GCF_000260255.1 Octodon degus
CTGGCATGTGGTGCTGGGGGATTGAACCGCGGTCCCTGATGCTTTGCCAAGCTTGTTCTAAGTAGGTGCTTTAGACCACTGAGCCATCTCTCCAGCCCTTCAGAATTTTTAATACTTATAAAATATGAGTTTCCAATTAGAATCTATCTGACTAGCTAGGTAGCTACCTAGATATATTGTTCTTCTCTTTGAGGGTTTTACATACTCATACCTCTTGGAGAGATGTATGCAGTTTTTTAAATTTTGAATATTACCAATCAATTAAATTCCCCCAATGAAACTTTTGTAAGTTACTCTATAAACAACAGTGTGAGTTTTTCTGTTTTTTCACCATCTTTTCATTTTAGGGGATCATCAACATTTTAATTTCATTCACTCTGGTATTTTGTTTTAATCTATAGTTAAAAAATCATGAAAAGGAGTAAGCATCATTTCATTTTCATTTGGCATTTAAAACAATACATTTAATTAAAACAACTTCCTTTTTTTGATGCTGGGCATCAAACCCAGGGCCTCAAACATGCCAGGCAAGTACTCTGCTGCTAAACTGCATCCTTTTCTTAAAATAATTTTCAGAGGTAACAGTGTCTAATTTACAATTATAATCATTGAACATTTTTAAACTAACAACCATTTCTTCTAAGTATATTTTAACTTTGAAGCCTAAGCACACTGAATATAATGTCTTGGAAATTTAAATTGGTATATCTTACCTTGGAGTCAAAGTTCTTCCTAGAAACACATCCCTCATTTCCAGACAGGTTTTCCATCAGAGGACCCTGTACTGTTTGCCTTTGAAAGCCCAATTTTAAGTATATACCCTCTTCCTTCATTTACCTGAAGAGAAATACAAAAATTTTCTCTTAACTTAGTTTTTCTTTTCTGAACATGAGTAGAGGAGAACAAAGCAATGTTAACAATAATGGTTAAGATAATTTGAGCAATTGCTATAGTCTATATATTATATCACTTAACCATTGATGACAGGCATAAGGGAAATAACTGAAAGAATGGATTTGTGAGAAGGTGGTTATTACCTTGCTTATGAACACAGGGATTGGGATTGGCAGAATCAGGATTCAAAGCCAGGTCTAGGAGACTGCATGGTCTAGTTCCTAACTGCTACTTAGGTGCTATAATTATTATGAAATAATAAATGATTTCACTTATTAACACACATGTTATCATTTAGATCATATTATTGTAGGCAGAAAATTTGGAAATTGATTGTATTATCTGGGCATTATAGCAGATTTTTGTTATAGAGTAAGATCTGGTAAGAAGAGGCAGGTTACTTGGAATATGACCCTTCCTGAATCTTCCCTTTTCTTTCTGCTTCCTTGACCCTAAGTGATGAGCAGCTGTTCCTCTGTCATGTCCTATGAGCCAGAGGGTCTTACCTTATAGCTAGGCAACTATGGATTGAAATGTGAGCCAAAATAATTCTCTCAGCCTTTAGTTTCATGGATTTGGGCATTGTGTCTCAGCCACAAAGAAAGTTAGACAGGAATCATGTTAATTACTTGAAAATTATTGCATAATACCTCAAATATTTTTAAAAGTTAAAGAATAGCACAGTGAACCACATGTCAATTATTTGTTGAATTAAGGTTACTTGGTTGTTAGATGGAATGAGCTAGGATTTGAATCCCAGGTTAAAAAATAAAATCTTACCAATATGACTGAATCTCTTTCCACACTCTGCCACAATTACAACTCCCTGTCTCTCCAACAGGAATATTTACATTGAATTTATTGGTCTTAAATGTGCACATTCAATATGGTGATTATGCTTTGTACTTTATATTCATCATTATATTTAACTCTTGAAATGGTCCAGTGAGGTTGGTTTTATCTACTGGTATTACCCAGAGACAAGAATGAGTCCCTTATTATATGTGCTGCCGAAGCGAGCACAAGAATGAATCCCTTATAATCCTTGTACTGCAAACACAAATCCTTTGGTATCAGTTTTAATGAGGTTGTATCTTCTTTTATACTGCATGATGTATTTGGTGCACGGAGCACATTTTTATAAAGAAGTAGAATATCCAAACCAAATGATTCTTGGCTACTATTTGATTTTGACTGATTTCTTGTTGTCCTCCATTTTAAATATCACAATCTCAAATATCCCCAACCATCACATATCATAATATCTATTTGGTTTCCTTGGTGGGACTGATGGGTTGAATTAATTTTAATTTTATGAAATAAATATCGACTTTTTTTCTTTTCTTTTCTTTTTAAAGAGGGATGAGTTTATTGTGGCTATGATTGTAAAAGTTTTAATCTGTGATTGACCACCTCCAAGGCAAAAACGTGATGACAGGATGTGGGCAGAGGGAAGCTGACCATCTCATGGTAGACAGGAAGCTGATTAAGAGCAAAGGAAAAAGGGGTAAGGCACAAGGGACCACATATATCTGCCAAGATCATGGCCCTGGTAACCCACCCAGTGTACCCTAAAACAGGTTTTATTAAGATCCTAGAAATCTCTCCAGCCAGTAAAGACTGTCCAATACAGCTCATCCCTTTCCCCTTTGAAAACCAAATATATCTTCTAAAATCATACTTAATCTCCAGAGCTAATAACAAGGTTACAGTGTTATCTAACATGATGTAACTACCTGGCACACAATTAAAACGCAGTAATTCCTTCCCTGAGGTCTCAAAAGTTCCTCCCAACATTTCTTGAAAGTCTAAGAACAAAGTCTCCTCTGAGGTTCAGGGAAATTCTCAGCTGTGAACTGCTATAAAAATAAATTTTGTTTTTAAAAGTTACATGCTCACAAGATACAATGGCACAATGTAAACATTCTCATCCCAAAACAAGGAAAAAACAGATAAAATGAACTGGACAAAAGCAAGACCAAAATCCAGCAGGGTAAACCATTAAGTTTTGTAAGTTCATGACCAGCATCAGGCTCCAAAGAACGTGGGAAGACCTGCCCTTTTGATATCTACTTTTCTTAATCCAATTTAGTTTTATTAATTTAAATGTAATTGCAACAGTGTGGCTAGTATCTACTCTATTGAGTGGAAAGGCTTGAGGTTTTGCATTTTTATTTATTTATTTATTTTTTAAATTTTATTTATTTGTGTGTGTGTGTGGCCAGCTCAGCCCACCAGGGGGCGGGGCTGGCTGGCATGTGGCGCTGGGGGATTGAACCGCGGTCCCTGTGCTTTGCTGAACTTGTTCTAAGTAGGTGTGCTTTAGACCACTGAGCTATCTCACCAGCCCCCTGCACTTTTATTTTATTTTCATTTTTTTAGAGACAAGTTATCACTATGTGCTTCAAGTTGCCTTGAACTCACTATGTAATCCAGGCTAGCCTCAAACTCCTGGTGATGTTTCTGTCTCAGCAATCCGAGACCTAGGATTACAGGTGTGTGTCACCAAGCCCAGTTGAGATTCTACACTCTCAACTGCTATGATCCTTTGTAGAATAAAATGCTAAGCAGTCTCAGAAAGAGTTGCTGGAAAACACACACACAAAATCAAGTGTAAGATCACAGGAATCAAGAGAACATGTGTCAAAGAGGGTATAGTCAACTGTGTTGACTGGTATTGCAAGTTACTAAATAAGGACAGAGAAGTGACTGCTGGGGTTGGCCAAAGGTAAGCCATTTTTAGAGAATAAGTATTGGAGATATTTTGAGATGAGCAAAGTGAATGCAGTATACATACAATTCTTTCAAACAGTTTTCCTGTTAAGCTGAGAATGTAACTCAGTTGTAGAACATTTGCCTAACATGCACAAAGTCCTGAGTTTGATCCTCGGTACTATAAAGGACATATCTTGCTGTTGAGAGTGGACAGAGAAATTGTGCAGTAGTTAGAAGAATAGCAGGATGGAGAAAGGCTTTTTTTCCCCCAAGATGGCCAAATACAAGAATTCAAATGGAAATGGTCCTATAGTATAGAAAAATTTATACAGAGAAGTTCTTGAACAAGTGTAAGTGCAATGAAGATTTATTTCACTATATTATAAAGAAATTCAAGTAAAAGTCTTCAATAGAAAGTCAACTGATTATGTAATACACATATTTTACCTTTGGTGAGACTTTGAATCATCTTAAATCCACAGACTACTTGGGAATCCCTTCATATGAAATCACTGATAACTGTGACACCCAGAGGGTCCCCATTGAGAATTTAATGAAAAAAATGTTTCCATGCTGGGCATCATGGGGTATGCCTATAATTACAACACTCAGCAGGTTGAGACAGGATGATTGCTGTGAGTTCAAGACCAGCCTTGGGTGTACCAGAGTGAGCACAAGGCCAACTTGAACTGCACAGTGAGACCCAGTCTCAAAAAAAATTAAGGAAGAGAAATGCTTCTAAAGGGACATAGTTGTTTTTATGCAAGCTCATCGAACCATAGTATTGCCAATAGCACTTAATTTTTAGCTAAGTCCTACATCATCTATCAGTGAACTATAGTTATAACATTTCCTCATGAATACAATTTAATCTATTCCTAAAAAATTATGCGTGACTAATGCTAATGGTAATATGCTGTTCTTATAATGAGGAACTCCTGTGTCATAGAGAGGTAAGATGACTCCTAGTTTACCACCTGCATGTACTACACTGACTGTTGCTTCTCTATTGATGAAGGAATGTCTTGAATGACTTGAGAATTTTTCTCTCAGGTATGATTTTACAATTTCCAGAAACAAATATCTGAAACATCATAGAGAGTGCTCAATTTTGCATCCTATTTCTTTACTTAAACCTTCAACTTTAGACCCCATCAATACTTTAGTATGATGAGAATAAAAATAAATAGGGATAACTGGTAGGCGTGTAGTATTTTGGAAGAAGTTTCTAGTGGAATGGATATACATGAGAAATTGTATATTGTTTCAAGACTTACACTGACAAAGATACTTAAATTGTACTGCTTAACTTGATAATAGACTAAAAATAGACACTTCTGTGTTCCACATATTCTAAGCTAATATACAGTCTATCTGAGACCTCACTCTGGTATTATGGAATGCTTATTTCTTATATACTTTTTATTTCATTCATTCTTCTTGATAGAAAGAGATTATGATTCAGAGGTATGGATGATGAATAATTGGCGGGAGGTTGGGGAAGACAGTCCTGAAAATAAAAAACATAATTGCAAAAAGACTCTTAAACTTGTTGCCTTCTAAAAGTCTAGCTTCCTTGCAGTGCCTCTCCTATTACTAGGATGTCTTCTCCTGTGTCCCTGTCTCTTCCTGCTTCTCTGCTGCCTCAGAATAGCCCTGATGCCTGCTCTCAAATCACTCAACTGAGTTTCATCCACCAGGTCGTTCAGAGGAATAGTTTAAAAAATTGACTTTGACGCTTTTTTTTTTTTACACCTACAGGAGAAACTAATAATCAATTTTTTTTTTAAATCAGAAAAAATAACCATAAACTTTCACTGCAATTCATTGTGGGAGGAGCTTTATAGATCAGTCAGTGGATTTAGCTATAGGTACTGAGCCCGATAAAGAAAAGTGACTTTCTCAAGTCCCCAAAAGTAGTGATCTAAGATGAGCTCACTGATTCTCATACTCTGTAGATACTGCTCAGTGGTAATCTCACAGCTATTTGTTGAATAAATTGATTGTTTATAAGAAGGAGAAAGTCAGTACAAGGTATTTCTTGCATTTTAATTTTATTAGGTAAATGAAAGATTTAACTAAGAAAAGTGCAATGTTGGTTGTTAAATGGCTTGTTGTCTTCAAATGAAGATTTCATGGTTTTGAGACCTGTCTTAGTGACTTTCCCACTTATGAGATTCAATAACAGAGATTCTCAACATAAAAAGACATTTATTTTGTCTCTCATTTCTGGCTCCATGGCAGGAAGGCATGGCAGATGGATAGGTGCTCACTTCATGCTGTTCATGCAGCAGAGAGCTAGAGAAAGAGATATACCTTCCAGTCTGTACCCTGAGTTACCTGCCTCCTCCAAACAGACTCTGCCTCCCCACAGCCAGGGAGCTAAAGTGTGCCTGTAATTGAGTCACTCTCCAAACCCATGAGACTTCGGAGGCCATTTTAGATTTACCATAATAATCCCACACAAGGAAGTCCCTGAGAAGTCCAAGGTTAGTAGCTGCATTTAAAGATATCTTCTAGTAGGGGGTGGTGAATGAAAGCAAGAGACAAGAAAAGGAATAATATGGGACTGTCTTGCTTCAAGGTTGTATATGGTGAGGTTTTTGGACTTATGTGTAAAGAGAAGAAGTATGTAATTCTTTATGCCTATTTTTAAAATATATTCTAATTATTAAATATCTTTTATCATATTCTGTAGGGACTTAATGTTCAACATACCAATACTTGATGAAAAATACATGCTCCATATTATGCCTAAGATGTTTGATATGCAGACAGATAGTGAGGTTAAGCTTAACAGCCTAAGTTGTACAGTAATAATAATAAGCTTGTCTTCTGGATGATTAACAACCTAAGTTTGCAGACCAAAATTGGAGAAAAAGGAGGGCTACAAGGAAAGCCAACATTTTGGCCCTAGTCTTCTAAGGTCAATTAAGACTCAGGACATATGAGAACTTGTACTGTAATGTCATGTAAGTCAGTAGTGTCCCAAATTTTCTGATCAAGGAGATTATGGGGCCAAAGGGGAAAGTGATCTATGATGTAGAGTGTGCCTAAGGAGAATCACATGGAGAGAAAAAACATTCTCTCAAGCTTTCACAGAGAGCACATTTGAGGTACAGGATCTCAGGATAAATCCTGAGGGGATTTCATTGACCTTATCAGACCCAAAAGCTACAACTCTTTTTGCATAGGTCCTGCTTTACCTTGGTCTTAACCATCCAGCAGAAAAGTATAAAAATGAAATATAAGAAGTAAAGCCATGCTGTTATGTTGAGCTATAGGGGACTCAGGTCAACAATTTCTGACATTGCCAGTGAAACAGAAGACCCAATACTGTTATGGGCTACTGGACTCTTTTAGAATATTTTGCTGAGTTTACACACCTATAATATTCAAATAACAGAACTTAACAAAAAAAGGGGATACAGATGAATGTCCATTTTGTATCTGTGTATTCAAAGTGGTTAGGATAGATATATAGTTACATTCTCTTAATGAATAGAGTGATTTATTCTAATGGTGTTTGTAAATAGGATATGATGTCCACATTTTGTACAGCAATTAACCACTAGGAAGAATGTATGCATTGTGCTAATTATTGAAACTGTCCTACCAATTTAATTTGAAATTGTCTTGTTGCTATTTGTTTATCAATAAAATTATGGGAAAATAATAAAAAAATAAAAGTGTCTTCTAACCATCCTTCACCAAAATTCTAATTGGCGTGAAAAGTAATGGGAGCCAGGGAAAAGGGAAGAACACTGGAAGCACTCTTCCCAGGGAAGAGCTCAGGGTATAGATGACCTTGTGCAAGGATGGATTTTAGCAAAACTATATCCTCAAGTCTATGACTTGAGGCACATTGTTCAGCATTTGCGAGCCCATGGCTACTTCATAGGGTAATTGTAAGGATTTAAATGAAATCAAGCATGAAATACACCTAGTATAGTGTTTGGCATACAGTAATGAATCAATGGTTGCCTTCTGGTATTTCTTTATCATTATACTAATTCAAGTTTCCTTACTATTTTAGTTTTCAGGGGGAAAATGATCTGTTATAGCAAAGAACCCATCTATATGAAAGACAAAAGGATAGGTTCATGGTTCAAATTTGAGCTCTGCCACCTACTAATTATATAAATATAGGCACACCACATAACTTCTCTGTGTCTCTCTTAATGGAGATTGTTAAGAAGATTTCCCCCATAGGATAATTGAGAAGGTTAAGTGAAGTAATAGATACATAAAATGCACAATAGGCTCTATTAAACTAACTTATTTTGGGAAGGTAGTTAGTCCAGTTCTCAAGAGCCTCTTTAAAGGAATGTCCCGGGTGTGGCTCCTGGATCCACACTACTTAGTGAAGGTCTGTAATCAAGGCTTCACAAAAGCCATGTATACATTCCCTGTGTTTCCTTTCTGTGAGGCCCATTTCCTTTGCTTCCCATCATTTCCTCTCATTCTTGCCAATTCAAAGCCTTTCATGGTGACTTTGGGACTGACCTTTAAGTGTGCAGTTTCTAGGCATTTCCTGTTACCTTGCTTTTGGTGAGTTTTCTTCTTTACAGACAAAAGTTTTGTTTTCATCAGAGCACAATGAGGAGGCGTAAGTGATTCTCATGTCCACAGAGAGACAGCAGGGAGTGGTAGAAGTAGGCCTGTCCAGGGTATGAAGATATGTGGGATTTAATTTTTTTGGATTGCTTGGACAAATCACTTTCCCACTCTTAGTCTTGGTTTCTGTGTTTTTACATGGAGACCATCGAACTAGATAGTCCCAGATATCTACTACTTTTGGTTGTGACCAGCTTACTCTTTATGGTCAATACTTTGATCTACTTTCATATTTATCTATTTTATTTTTAAAAAGCATAAAAATAGATTTCTAGTAATTTCACACACACACAGATAGCTATGGAAGGAAAATGATCAGTTAAATTGTTTGATTGTAGAAATCTTTTCACTATACATCTACCAAAATGATATTGTACACACCAAATATATGAACAATAAAAATATATCTACTTAAGACATCTTTATTAAAAGAAAGGGGACCGTACTAATTACTCACCCAGTGGGCCACCAGGAGCTGGCCACAAGGATTCACCACTAAGAGTATCAGCTAGAATGTTCTGATAGCCACTCCTAGAAAACTTGTGGCTCCAATGTTGCTTAAAATTTTTTATCTTGCATTAGGGAGGGGACCAAGAGATGCAGAGTAGGGGGAGTGAAGAGAGGGGAAGAGGATATAAAAAGGATTGAGTTGTGTTGTATGCTTGTACCAATGCCCCACAATGAATGTACTTGTGTACTGTGAGCATGAACTAATAAAAATTTAAAAGAGAGATTAAAATGTAGTTATTTCCTGGATCCTCACAAAGAGGAGTCTCTGTCTATAGGAGAAACAGGGATGATCTGGATGAGATAGGAAGCAATCACTCTGTCAGGGAGCAACTCAATTCAACTGGATAGCTTTGGAGCCTTTCTTATGTACTCTTGACATTGTCTAAATGATTATTGAATGGAATGCATACATTATAGGATGGCTCTGTGACCGAAGACAGTTCAGTACACCTCGTTAACCCTATTTCTCTATAACCATCAGAAATTCTTTTGCCCATGAAATGAAAATGTACATTAAAAGTTCTTTATGAAAACAATGCCTTACACATGAAAGTGGAAAAAGATTACAAAGGCAATCTATCATCTTTTTGTCACTGATCACCTCTATTCAAAGTAATAACTAATGAGCATCTATTCACCCCTAGAGACATGAAACAGTTTTCATTTTGAATAGAAAAAAAATAATTGTAGCATTAATATAAAAATTTCAGTTTCCTAAAATAGTCCACATGGCAAAAGGGTGTCACCCCTGGAATGGTGCATCCCTGGAGTAGTTGACTGCTAAGATAACTTCCAGCTTGGTGACTTCAGAGGAAGAAAAGGCTCTTATAAATGCTTCAAGGGCAGGGGCAGGTTCTCTGCTTTCCTTCTTTCTCCAGTGCCCTGGTAAAATTTTAGTAGGCTCAATAACTGAAATGATGAGGAACAGTGAACCAATTGTCTACATAGCAGATGACCACACGATGGCAGTAAAGTCAGCTAATATTTTTTGTGTTTGCCACCGCTGTTTTCTTAGTCTCCCGCACCCTCTTACTAAAGAATTGGAATCACAGTTTCCTTGCAGTTTCTTCAGTCAACCTCACTACTGGGTTCCTTTTCTTCCTTCACCTTTATTGTGTATTAGTCTTCTGTAACCCAATATACAATGATGCCATATTTTAAACCTTTGATTAAAAGAAGAATTTATTTTAAATGGGGAAGCTAATACTGCAAGTGCCCATATGATGGGGCTCTGGAGGTAAGGATGAAACAAAATGATGAACTTAACACATTTAGTGCAGGGACTGAATCCAACAAACAATAATGTAAATTTTATTGCTATTATTATTATTATTATTATTATTATTATTATTATTATTGGTTAGAGTTACCCAGGGAAATCAAGGAGAACTTCAAACTTAGAAGAGATTTCGTAGCATGGTTAGAGGTAAAGGGTAAAAATATGTTATTCTCTGTGCTTTCAAACAACTGTTACCAAGCTTAATCCAGGTGAACTGTGAAAAAATTAAGAAAGATATACATCAATTTCACAAGTGAGAGCCCCAAAGTATTGCATCAAGTGTGGAGTAGTTTCTCCATTAATGATAATTCTATCCCATTTTTAGTAAACAGTAGACCATTGTGAGCTAAACACATGGTCTAGTTCAAGAGGCTGCCTAACAGACTGTAAATAGAAATCATCTGGTATTTGCCTCAGGAATATTAGTCTTTTAGATGTGGAGCAAAACCTTGGAATCTATATAACACTCCTGTATATTTTGTGAATAAGAGATAGTGTTCAGCTGAGAAAAAAGAAGTATTAATTATTCTAATCTATGTGCTGTGCTCTACATGTGTCATGATATTTGACACTTCAAGTTGCTTCTGTGACGTGCATGGCACCACTTTCACTCTACCTCATTGAATGATTTGCCTAGACTTTCAGTTTGTGACAGAACATAGTTTTCAAACACAGTCCCTGTGACTCTTACACCAGATTCTTTCTGTCAGTACCATGCTGACTTCCCAGGCTCACACAAAGCATGTGTCCATTGTCCACATCCTTGAGGTATGGACCTTGGCCAGATATTTCAATTCTTTCTTGTAGAATAAATGCATCTGGGTGGGGATTGATGAGGAAATAAAACAGATGAAAGATGATTAAATGAGACAAGGAGAAAAATAAACATTGTGAGTTAAAAACTGCTATACTTACATTGGATGGTAAAATTTGTAGCATTTGTTATTATTCTAGGATGTTAGACCCAGGATAAGACTTTATAGTGTATACCTATTGGCTGATGGAGATGGAAATAGTTAAAACAATGGCTGGGATAAGTGGCCACTCACTCCTGAATCCTGAGGTAGCTCAGTTTGTTGGGTCTGACTGTCAAGCATTCTGGGGGTTTTTGTTCTGGTTTTCCTTTTTTTTGTGCATGTGTATGTGTATTTGGTACAGGGCCTTACTATGCAGCTTGGACTCATAGTGATCCTTCTGTTTTCAAACCTATCAGCACTGGGATTATATGCTTGCACCATCAAGCCTGGTATTAGTGGCAGGTCAGTGTACCCAGAGCCAGGGCTGATGCAGCATACGGTGCCAGGGATCCAACCCTGATCCCTACACTTTCCTAAGCAGGCACTTAGTCTGCTGAGCTACCTTACTGGCCCTTCAAGCATTCTTAAGTATTTGAGGATTATGTAAAACATGGGCAATAATCACTAAATTGGCATATTCTGTGTATTCACTGGGTACAACATACTACATAAGGCACTATAACATTGCAAAAAAAGGGACCAGAAAGATAGCTCAGCAGACTAATCACTTGATTTGCAAGTGCAGGAACCAGGGTTTAATCCCCAGTCACACATGCTGTGCCTGCTCTACCCTTGGGGCACATTGAGCCAGTAAATGAGTCCAGGTGTGGTGGCATACCCCTGTAATCCCAGCACTGGGGAGGCTGAAAACAGAAGAATCACTAAAAGTCTCAGCTGTGTAGTGAGAACTTGTGCCAAATACATAAATGAAAAAATAAATAAATGACAATAAAAATAATAAAAATGCAAAGTAGTCAGGGCTATTGTCTTTAAGGAGTGTATATTTTAGTGAAAAACATCTATTTTTTTAAAGTATAATATATTTCTGTTTTTCCATAATTTTATTGAGAAACAAATAACAATAAGACAGTTTCAAATCAAATTGGTAGGACAGGTTCAATAATTAACACATTGCATACATTCTTCTTAATGTTTAATTGCTGTACAAGATGTGGACATGATATCCTATTAACAAACGCTATTAGAACAAATCGTTCTATTCATTAAGAGAATGTAACTATATATCTATCCTAACCACTTTGAATACACAGATACAAAATGGACATTCATCTGTATACCCTTTTTTTGCTAAGTTCTGTTATTTGAATATTATAGGTGTGTAAACTCAGCAAAATATCCTAAAAAAGTCCAGTAGTCCATAATAGTATTGGGTCTTCTGCTTCACTGGCAATGTCAGAAATGGTTGACCTGAATCCCCTACAGCTCAACATAACAGCATGGCTTTACTTCTTATACTTTGTTTTTATACTTTTCTGCTGGATGGTTAAGACCAAGGTAAAGCAGGACCTATGCAACAAGAGTTGTAGCTTTTGGGTCTGATAAGGTCAGTGAAATCCCCTCAGGATTTATCCTGAGATCCTGTACCTCAGATTGTAGAACCTTTGTCAGTGTCAGCCATGTGGATGAGTCACGGCCATTGCTTGGCCAATGTGCTCTCTGTGAAAGCCTGAGAGAATGTCTTCTCTCCATGTGACTCTCCTTAGACACAATCTACAACATCAATCACTTTCCTTTTTGGCCTCATTATCTCCTTGATCAGAAAATTTGGGACACTACTGAATTACAGGCTTTACAGTACAAGTTCTCATATGTCCTGAGTCTTAATTGACCTTGGAAGGCTAGGGCCAAAATGTTGGCTTTCCTTGCGGCCCTCCTTTTTCTCTAATTTTGGTCTGCAAATTTAGGTTGTTAACCATCCAGAAGAGAAGCTTATAGTTATTGCCATACAACCTAGGCTGTTAAGCTTAACCTCACTATCTGTCTGAATATCAAACACTGAAACACATCTATTTAACAAAAATACATAATGTTAATTCAACTTGGTGTTGTTATTAAAAGCAAGAAATACTTTTATAATACTAAGGCACACAAGGAAAATTTTGTTTTATTTTTATTTATTTATTTTTTATTAATTTTATTGAGAAACAGCAATGAGACAGTTTCAAAACCTATTAATAGGACAGTTTCAATAATTGATAAAATGCATATTGTTACCTCCTTAGTGGTTATTCATAGTACAAGATGCAGGCATGATATCATGTCTAAGTGCTATTAGTACTAATCTTCCTTCTCATTGAATTAAGAGAAAGTAGCTGTATATCTATTTTACCTATTTTGCATATACAGACACAAAATGGTCCTTCCTTTGGATCCCCTGTTTTTGTTTAGTTTTGGTAGAGATGGGTATTCCATTGCCATTTAAATATTGTAGGTGCATGAATTCAGCAAAATAATATAATATGGTCCACTAGCCCATAATAGTAGTGGGTTATATGTAGGACTGGCAATGTCAAAATTTGTTGACTTGAGTCTTTCCCAGCTCAGCATATTAATATGGCTTTACTTTTTATACCTCGTTTTTATACTTTTCTGCTGGATTGTTAAAACCATGATAAAGAAAGACCTATATAATAAGAAATGTATCTTTTGTATCTTATAAGGACAGTCAAGTCTCCTCAGGATTTATCCTGTAATCCTATACCGCAGTTTGCAGATCCTTTGTCAGTGTCAGCCACGTGTATGAGTCAGGGCCATTGCTTCACCAATTTGATCTTGGTGAAAGCCTAAAAGAATGTTTTCTCTCCATGTGACTCTCCTTAGGCACAGTATTTGTCTTTGATCCCATTGCTCTGTGGCCCCATAGTCTCAAAAGGAAAATTTTAGAATTTAACTGTGTTCCCTTAATAGGTGTTTTCATCTGTATTACTGAACATACTTCCTGATTTTCTTTTATTTATTTTTACTTTTTTGGTCATACCAAGGATCAAACTCAGGACCTTGGGCTTGCTAGGCAAGCACTTATTCCACTGAGCTATCTCCCTGGCCCCTAGTTCCTGATTTTCTCTCTCCACCTATTTCTAAAGATACTACACACTGTCTCCTTGATTCACCTCACATTCGTTAGCCAAAGTGATATTTCTAGAATTAAAGGTAATGTCATTCTACTCCTTTAGCAGTAGTTTCTCACTGCCTTCAGAATCAAGCCCAAACTTTGTAGTAAGGCTTACAGGAACCATGACCATCATTCCTGTTACTACTGTTATGTCTTCTCTTGCCCAACCCTGAAAATGCCATGTTTGTTGACAATACTGCAGGTGTTACTCTCTCTGGGAACATTATTCTTGCTTTCCTTGCCTGACTTCTTACTCTTCCTTAACATTTACTTTGCCCACTTTAAATTGGAGTTGAGACCCCTCACTTATATCTTTTTCACACTCATTATCATAACACTTGTCACACTAATAGTTTATTTACTTGTCCTACTTCTTTTTTTTTCTTTTTTTTCTTCTTCTTTTTTTGCAAAACCAGGGATTGAACTCAGGCCCTTGTGCTTGCCAGGGAAGCGCTTATTCCACTGAGCCATCTCCCCGGCACTTTATTTGTCCTACTTCTATCTCTGCCTCCCTTTCACTTATCTGGTTTGCTGTGAACAACTTGTATAGAGCTCACTCCAGCACCTGGCATATGGAGGCACTTGATTTATGTTAGCTATTACTATATCAGTTATTGGCTTCATGCTGAGAAAGTTCAAGTGGATGTAAGCAGAAGGCTATTAAGCAGATGTTAGAGGAGAGAAGCCAATTTCTTGGAAGCCAAGTGCTCTAGAGAGCTTCTGATGCAAAAATGAGGTCCAGCATTTAGTTAACTGGGTTTTGCCCTGCCTTGAAAGACTGCAACAGGTACAGCTGAGGGTATGTATACAGACAAACTCTGGGTGGCATGGAAGTTTTGTTAATTGATGGGTTCATTGTGGAGAAAGACCAAGAAACATAATTTAATGTGGCCTGAAGCATGATTCTCCCCTGAAAGAAAAAAGATAAGCACAACTGCTTAAACAAGGTGGCTGTACAATAAATGAAATAAAAAAGAAATACAAGTTGGCAAACATGAGGAAAACTCAGACGCACACATTTCAAAGGAAGGAATCAATTTTCTTGGCAAAGGGCTTTTTCTGAGGTTTTTTGTTTACTAAAAATAGGAAATGAATGTGCTTTTCAGAGTGAGAAACATGCTCTACAAAGCTAGGTTGGGCCAAGTAAAAGTAGGAAAAGGTACTCTACGGAATGCGAGTGGAACACTGTGAAAGACAGGACACAGAAGCCAACAGAGGTTCCATGCAAGAGAAAAATCAGACCCTGGCACTTTTGTCATTCTGAGTATTTGGTTGTATACTCCTCATTCTTCAAGAAGCCTGGCCTTCTCTTACCCCTCCACACATTGGGTTGGAGGGAGATAAAGTTGGGAAACCAGAATGTTCTACCTCTTTTGTAGATCTGATTAGGTCAAGGAGTCAGTAGTGACTAGCAACAATGTTTATCTGAACAACTAAAGTGTTCAGAGGAGATCTCTCTCTCTCTCTCTCTCTCTCTCTCTCTCTCTCTCTCTCTCTCTCTCTCTCTCTCTTTTAATTTCCCAAGAGAACCTGAATTTGAAATATTCAATATATTCTTGGCCTCCAATTTGGGCTACTGGTGACACTTATATCCAACCTGGAGTGTGAAAACAGAGCTGGTCTTGTGGCTTTGGCTGTCTTTTTATTGGGGGCCATAGTAGGGGTGGTTGGATTTTAGCAAATGCTCTTGAATTCATTGACTTTGCTTTGTCTTTGAAAATTATTCGTTTCTATTTGCTGTATTCTTATGGAGAAAGTTCTCTTCTCATTTAGCTTGGCTGCACTAAAATGTTTTCATGTTGCTACCTAGGGAAGCCCTAATAACTATAGTCTAAAGTAATATTTGAACAGATGGGGCCACCAGCTTTGCCCAAACTCCTACTGTTCCTGTGGACATAAAATTCAGATTTCTATGGCAAAAATGTGTCAGATCAGCAAATAGTGACACACTCCGCCAACCATATGTAACAAATTGCAGTATGGAAGATGGTTTTTAACCTAATTTCATAAACTTTGATTGTACTGCTGAGATGGGAAGAATAGTTAGCGTTCCTGAGATGAATCTGCTTCAGAAAACAGTAAAACACTCTTTAGGAGGATGTCCATCATTGAGTTCAATTCTTCACGTCTCTAGTCTCAATGTACTGTGGTCTTAGTATTCTAATTTTCTTCTGTCACTCCACTTTCTCTTGTATAGTTTCCTTCTCTTCTTTGCACTTTTGTGCTCCTTCCTCTAATATTCTACTCCATTGAATTCTGAAAAATTTGTAGCTGTCTCAAGGCCACTATGGACACCCTGCCATGATATGGTGAAAGCTCTGAAGGCTACACTTGGTGGCTGCATATCTGTTTTGTGCCTTTGTACTAACAAAAGGGTGAGTTTGAGGATGATGACCAGTTTCTCATTGTAGGTTCTCCTCCACTCTCAAGATCACTCCTTGCCTTATTTTGCCTAAGGTAGAGCAGTATCTCTGACAATCCAGTTATTGGAATGTATTAGATGAATAATAAATGTCAGTATTCTCTGCATTGTTCCTGCAACATTTCTTTAATCTTTTGATTCCAATAATTCCTCGAATTCGGATTTCATAATTTTAGAGAAAGATAACCTCTTGTCTACACTCCTGAACTGTTCACATTCACCAAATAACTTCATCCCTTCTTGCTCTACATCACAGCTTTAAGCTCCTTTATAGCTCTTACCCTCCCACTATCATCTGTCTTTCTTTCTGTCACCACACAATATCCATTGCCAGTCATGAGGAAGACCCAATACTATTATGGACTACTGGACTATTTTGGAATACTTTGCTGAGTTCACATGCCTATAATATTTAAATGATGGAACTAAACAAACAAAGAGGGGATACAGATGAATGACCATTTTGTATCCATGTATTGAAAATGGTTAAGGTAGATATATAGCTATATTCTCTTAATTCAATGAATAGAGGGATTTGTTCTAATAGTGTTTGTAAATAAGATATCATGTCTGCATCTCGTACAACAAATAACCACTAGGAAGACAGTATGCAATGTATTAATTATTGAAGCTGTCCTACTAATTTGATTTAAAACTGTCTCATTGCTATTTGTTTCTCAATAAAATTATGGAAAAACAAAACAAAAAAAAAAACAAAACAAAAAAAGCCCAAAACAATATTCAGAGCTTCTTATCACAGATTCTAGGTAACAAATGTGGTTTTTCTGAAAGTAGTAGTGCTTCCAACTTCACTCTTGGTAACGGTTGTGGCAGGTCAAATTTCCATGTATCTGAAAGTTTCATTATAGCTCATCTAGACCTAGTAAATTTAGGAGGTATTAGGTATCATTGTTTGCTTATCGTATCTCTGATTTTCTATCTCTCACTCCAACTGTTGGGGCTTTAGATATCATAAAATGATTCAAAACTTACATCACTCTATGTGTATGCTTTTTCTTTGCCACATTGCTTGTCTCTTCCTCTAAGAAACACTGTTTTCTTTAAATTAGTCCTCCAGCACTCTTAGTTTATTTCTTTATTTCCTTTCTTTCTTTTTTTTTTTTTTTTTTTTGAGAAACGGTTTTGCTACATAGTTCATGCTGGCTTTGAGCTTGTACCAAACTTCCTGCTTCAACCTCTCAAGTGCTGGGATGACAGGCATATGCCATCATGCCTGATGACCACATTTGGTTTCTAAACCAAAATTCTGAACATGTCCTTTAAAGCCTCTCTGTAATATTTTTATTTTTTTGCTCTGATGCCCATATTAACAGGCTTCTCTACCTTGAAACAAGTGTTATTTTAAAAAATAGCACCTAATTCATTATCAGGAACTATTTACAACTGGCTACATACCATACCACTGAAGGGCATAAGACTAGGGTTCTAAGACTGGTGTTAAGTTTAACTCATGGCTACTAATATTTTTTTTCTTGAAATAGTAATGCTGTAATAACATAACGCTGGATGAAAGAAAACAGATTCAAACTCCAAACCAATTTGATTTGCAACTTGGAATAAAAGCAACATGTCTTGATTTAAATGTCAGGCCCACTGCTGAGTGATGATTTAATAACTTTTATGAGGGATCCTGTCACAGCAAATTCAAGGCTGGAACAGAGTGACTCATGAGTAGGGTGTTAGAAATGAGACAGAGACACATGAAAAAAAGCAGGCTTGTCTTAAACCTCATCCAGAAATTTTACATAAAGTTAATTTGCAATTAGGAAATATTTTCTCCTCGTATGCTGTCACACAATCTTGCTATTCACAGATACTCATGCATGAATGTACAGAAAACCTGTACTTGTGATATTAGCTCACTGTAGTACTTTATGAGGACACAGGTCCTTGAACATCTATAGCCTGATGGACAAAAGTGAGTACATTTAATTCACAGGCAATATAGCAGTGAGTTAAGCTGTTTATCAAGGGATTTCAAGAACTGTATCTTAGTCCTAGCCCAGGTCTGTTGAGTCCTAGCCCAGGTCCAGTGAGTGTGTGAGAGAGCTTCCAGCTACACTGCACCAGTGGGACCAACTCCAGGTCCCAGCCCAGGCGAAGCATGGGTCAGACCATCTTCCACCACCTTGGGACGCCCCCCAACACTCCGCAGCACCTCCCCCACCCCAAACGCTGAGTAGGAATTTCTGCCACGTTCAAGAACCCCCAGACCCAGTACTAGCACAGGTCCAGTAAGTGTGTAGGAGAGTTTCCGGGTACCCTGCGACAGCGGGACCAACTCCGGGTCCCAGCCCAGGCACAGAGTGGGTCAGACACTCTTCTACCCCCTTGGGATGCCTCCTACCACTCCGAAGCACCTCCACCACCCTGCCCAACAGGTAGGAATTTCTGCTGTGTTCTGGGAAAACCCAGATCCAGTCCTAGCCCAGACGCAGTGAGTGTGTAGGAGAGCTGCCTCTACCCCTACTCCACCTTGTCCTCTACAGTTTCAGCTCAGGACTGACATACAGGTCTGGGGTGTAACCCTGCAGCTGCAATCCCTACAGAGAGGGAAGAGGATAGAAAGACTCAGCTAGTCAAGGAGCAGAACATCTTGCCACAAGGTCACAACAGGATCACCCTCAAGGGCAGCAGCAGGAAGGAGCTGAGCACAGCAGCCAGAACCAAGCCAGGCACAGCTGGATAAATCCAGACTTTGTAGATCTGCACCTGAACTTCAGTACGTACTAGGTTATAACTACAACGAAGATCTACAAAAAAGGTTAGAAGGCAGTGATACATAAAATGACGAGAAGGAACAAAATGCAACCTCAGAACCCAACACCACCTGTAAAAAGTGCAGAGAACACTAACAAAGAACAAATTGGGAAGCAAACAGCTGAAAGTAATGAATCAACGGCTTCTGAAATAAAGAAAAAGCTGCAAAAAGGTATAGAGGAACTCACATTGGAAATAAATAAAGAAATCCCTGAATTAATAACATCAGCAGTAAAGAATCACATGTAGAAACATATGGAGGAGACCCAGTGCCCACCCAGAACAAGTGTGGAGGACACTATCTCAGCTCAAATGCATGAATTAATAGCGTCGATAGTAAATAAACAACAGCAGAAAGATATGTCGAAAATCAGAGCACAACGCTTTTCTAAAATAAAAAAAGAATTCTCAGAACTCATAGCATTTGAAGTAAAGAAGCAACTACAGAAACATAGGGAGGAAACCCAATCTGAAAAAAAACACTGCAGTAAAAAAATTTATAACTGCTTCTAAAGAAGACATTGATAAAAAAAAAATAGAGGAGATTACAAAAATGACGGATTCCTTGAATGAGCAATTCAGGAAAGAAATAGATCACATGAAGCAGAGTCAAAGAGATATAGAGGAAATG
>NW_004524693.1:5507997-5516478 GCF_000260255.1 Octodon degus
TATGTTTATAGCAGCACAATTTGTGATAGCCAAATCTTGGAAACAACCAAGATGCCCATCACCTGAGAAATGGTTGAAAATGATGTGGTATTTTTACACAATGGAGTATTATTCAGCTGTTAAGAATGATAAACGCGAAACCTTTCTATTGAATTGGATGCCACCTGAACATAGTCATAAGTGAAATAAACCAGACACACATGTGTAAATATCATATAGTCTCCCCAGTATAAGCACTCAAAAGAAGAAATACAAATAGAAAAATATAATACAAGTAAAAAGAAAGCAGGTTCTCACTGACTTAACTAATCAAGAGAGGGAAAGGAGAAGAGCTACAAAACATGACAACGTCAAGCCATACAGTTATATGTAGAAGATGTGCAAGGCTATGACCCTGAGAATCTTCAGAAGATTTTTTAATCTAGCAGTTATTGTAAAGATTCTCACTCTGACTAACTATATGTACTGATATCTGTGAACTAAGCTACTGCACTGCAGATGGTAATTTGTAATAGTAGTTTCATGCTTGGAGGTCTTGTCATTCTGGTCTACTGAACATGCGCTGCTTGTCATGACATGCCCGTTGTTGTTATGATGTGTCTCAGGTAGATGGGTGTTCAAGAAGAAGCGGGTGGTGAAGGAAAGCAAGAGACAAGAAAAGGAATATTGTGGGACTGTCCTGCTTCAAGGTTGTTTATGGTGAGATTTTTGGATTTATGTGCAAACATGAGAAGTATTTAATTGTTTATGCCTATTTTAAAAATATATTCTAATTTTTAAATGTTTTTTATTAAATTCTGTAGGGACTTTAAGTTCCACATGTCAATACTTGATGAGAAATACCTGTTCCATATTATGCCTAAGATGTTTGATATGCAGACAGATAGTGAGCTTAAGCTTAACAGCCTAAGTTTTTCGATATTAACAACAAACTTGTCTTCTGGATGGTTAACAACCTAAATTTGCAGACCAAAATTACAGAAAAAGGAGGGCTGCAAAGAAAGCCAACATTTTGGCACTAGCCTTCTAAGGTCAATTAAGACTCAGGACATATGAGAACTTGAACTGTAACGTCATGTATCTCGGTAGTCCCCAAATTTTCTGATCAAGGAGATTATGGGACCAAAGAGGAAAGTGATTGATGATGTAGAGTGTGCCTAAGGAGAGTCACCTGCAGAGAAAACATTCTCTCAGGCTTTCACAGAGAGCACATTGGCCAAGCATTGGCCATGACTCATCCACATGGCTGCCACTGACAAAGGTTCTACAATCTGAGGTAAGGGATCTCAGGATAAAACCTGAGGGGATTTCACTGACCTTATCAGACCCAAAAGCTACAACTCTTGTTACATAGATCCTGCTTTGCCTTGGTCTTAACCATCCAGAAGAAATGTATAAAAATGAAATATAAGAAATAATGCCATGCTATTTTGTTGAGCTGTTGGGGACTCAGAGCAACAATTTCTGACATTGCCAGTTAAGCGGAAGACCCAATACTATTATGGGATCCTGAACTCTTTTAGAATATTTTGCTGAGTTTACACACCTATAATATTCAAATAATTGAAGTTAACAAAAAAAGGGTATACAGGTGAATGTCCACTTTAGCCTGTGTATTCAAAGTCGTTGGAATAGATATATAGTTACATTCTGTTAATGAATAGAATGATTTGTTCTAATGGTGTTTGTAAATAGGATATCAAGTCCGCATCTTGTATAGCAATTAACCACTAAGAAGAATGTATGCAGTGTGTTAATTATTGAAACTGCCAGTGTGCTCTCTGTGAAAGTCTGAGAGAATGTTTTCTCTCCATGTGACTCACCTTAGGCACACTCTACATCATCAATCACTTTCCTCTTTGGCTCCATAATCTAATTGATCAGAAAATTTGAGACACTATTGAGTTACATGATATAACAATACAAGTTCTCATATGTCCTGAGTCTTAATTGACCTTGGAAGGCTAGGGCCAAAATGTTGGATTTCCTTGCAGCCTTCCTTTATCTCTAATTTTGGTCTGCAAACTTAGGTTGTTAACCATCCAGAAGACAAGGTTATTGTTATCACCATACAACTTAGGTTGTTAAACTTAACCTCACTATCTGTCTGAATATCAAACATCTTAGGCAAGACATGGAACTGCCCTACCGATTTGATTTGAAACTGTCTCATTGATATTTATTTATCAATAAAACTATGGCAAAAAAAAAGAACCGTATCTTGTCCTAGTGCCCTGCTCTTTAGGCAGGTACTTAATTATTTTCTCCAAATTACATTTCAGAGAATTTATGCCCAGCAGGATTAAAAGATTTCTTCATTCTATAGTCTCCTCACTCCCAAGAAATCAGCGCTTTTTTCTCAAATACCTTATAGGATTTCTCCTTAGCCTTTCCCAGCCTTCCTAAACTAGCATACCTGAAATCTCGAAGCTGGTCATCTTTAGTCTCAAGCTGCTTCCTAGGTCAAGAAAGAACTATGCAATCCCATGCTGAACTGAACCCATGCCATTTAGTTGGGGTAATCATTCAGAAGTCAAGTTCATTTCCAAGAGAAGTTAAACTGCGAATATCTGGCATATGCCTAAATGAGGGTTGCTCAATCTCAATAATACTGACATTGTTGGATACATCATTCTTTATTTTCAGGATCTTTCTGTGTACCACTATTAGATATGCAGTCGTAACTTGGCCTCTGATTAGCAGATACTGTCTTCAGCCTCTGCATACTTCCACTCGTACACAAAGCCTTAAGGTTGATCTTTTCAATCTATGCTTTAAAAGAGTCATTCCTCAGTGGGAAACAACACCCACCCAATACCACTTTCTTTCACACACACACACACACACACACACACACACACACACACGAGTTTTGTAGAACTGGAAATTGAATCCAGGGCCTTATACATGTCAGATGAATGTGTTACCATTGTGCTACGTCCCTACCCCATTTTTGAGTTTTGAAATTGAAGAAGGAGAAGGCTACCTTATTGTGAACATCACACCATTAGAAGCTAGATGCTGCAATGCACAGGCCATCCACTTCCCTGTATATTCCCCACAACAGGGAACTTTCTAGACACCTCACTCCATCAAATCATCTCTTGGTCAGAAACATTTCATTATTTCCCACTATTTGTGAGAAAGATGACAGCTGCATGTCCTCTTCTTAAGCAAATATGTTCAGTGATTTGCCAACTATTTCTTTACTGAATCAACTCTGAATAATATGCTACTTCTAAATCATGTCATCTGCTTTCGTTTTCATGGCTCATGTAATTTGGTTACACTGGTCATTCCATTTACCTAAAGTGGCCTCACCTCATACTAAAGACAAAGTAAAATGCTCTTCCCACTGTAAGACCTTAACTGAGTCTGAATTTTTTCAGATACGAATGATTTCTCTTTCTTTGAATATGCCTGTAGTGTTTTATTCATGTCATTTAAAGTACTTATATTCATAGTACAATGGAACACTTGAATTGGAGTGGTCTTTTTGAAATGTCTTTCCACTTAATCTTTCTTCCACTTAAGGAAAAGGGAAAGGAGGCCAAAAAAGATGATATAGTTGGATGAAAGGATCATACTTTCCCATAAAATTTAGATGATACTAATTTTTATCCTTGTTCTCTCAGGTTAATTGAAATGAGTTACATTGAGCTTTGAGTTTTGAATGTTGAGCTTTAAATTAGACCTGATCTTCAAGTCTCAACTATGACACTTGACAAAGTAATTTGCTTCTCTCTCTCTCCCTCCCTCCCTCTCTGCCTCCCTCCATTCCTCTCCCTCTGCCTCTCCCTCTCCCTCCCTTCGTCCCTCTCTTTTATATGTCATTCTTTTAACACAGGTTCCCATTATGTAGTTCAGGCTGGCCTTGAACTTATGACACTCCTCATACCTCAGCCCTCCAAATACTAGGATTACAGGTGTGTTCTACCACACCTGGTTCATTTACTCTTTATAGTCAGCCTCAACATACTTCCAATCTTCCATAAATACAAAATCATTTTTCTCTACTATAAATGGAAATAATTATGACAGTTATGAAAATCAAATGATATCGTGTATTCAAAATTCTGCCACATGGTAGTTATAAAGTAAATATTTGTCAGAAGAATATGGCGATCAACGATACTACTAGAAATAAGATTTGCAGATTGGTAATGATCCATAGGATATTGCAAAAAGTTATTAGAGACAAAAAGTGGCAGCTTGTTGGTACTGCTCCTTAGTTTTTCAAATGTTCATAAAGGGATTCCTTGAGAGACCATCAGACCAGTGTTGAAGCTTTCTGTGGTTTAACTGAGCACCCATGCTGGTTCTCAAAGTAGATAGTTCTTGTAGGCCTTCTTTGTATTTCTCTTCTCTTTTGTATTTCCAATGATAGAACCTCCGAATTTCAAAAAGCAAATAACAGATAGGGATGTAGGAAGGGGTGAACAAAAAGTATATTTACTCTATTGCTCTTTCTCTGATATGGCAGCAGGCTGGAGCTTAGATGCTGTTCAGTGGCCTGACAAGAGTGTCTGTGAGAGGAAATTCAGGATGAACTTGAGGTGTAAATGGGGTCACTTTGCAATTGGCTCTTAGCCCAGTGGTATCTGGTTCTGACTTCAATAAAGTATACTGAAGTTTCTCTTAGCTGTTTACTCTGGAGCTGAATACTCTATAAGCTTTCATCCTGCCTAGAGTTTTAGTGCTAATGGCATGCTATGCAATTACTTTTTTATTTTGAAAAACAATTCTTTCCCCGATATCAGGATGCATGTACCTAATAGAAACATTCCTCTACTAAAATAAAGAGATGACCTGACAGACCAAAAAGGAAAAAAAAAACAGAATAAAAATTCTGATGCCTTATCTAGAACAGATTCTGAATGTGCTGAAGAGCAAGAACTGGCTTCACATTAGATTCACCTTAGAGCTGGCTCCTGCGTTTTCTACAATTTGGGAAAGATTTAATTGAGAGGCTAGGAAAAAAGCTTAGTTGAGTGTATGACAAATAGCCTCCTCAAGAAAATTTATGAGGCAAAAGTATTGTTAGTAGAAAAATGCTTCAGGGGAATATGAGAAAACTAGTAGGGCAGAGCATCCCACTTGGAGTGAAGAGATTTTGTTTGGTCAGGTGTGGTGGTACGTGTCAAAAAAGAGCCTTGGTCCAGGTCTCTGTCTTGAATTATCTAATTCTGTATCTTGGACTGATCAGACTCATAGGCTCCCAAATGAGTGGGCTTAAATAAAAGAGACAAGTGGTATGATTTTAGAGCTGCAGGAGGATCAAAACCTCTAGAAGAATTTAACATTCTCTGGGGGTTGAGACAAAGAACTACTCTGGGTGAACTGTATTTACTTGGTTTCCAAACAAAGAAAGGGCATAATCAGAAAAGCATGGGAAACTGAGCAGGAACTTGGGAGTCATTACAAAGACTTCTCAAAGAAGTAAATTATGCTAATTAGGAGAATTATCTCCAGACTGACATGCACTGCACAAGTGAGATGGCTACAGCCACAGTCCATAGTTAATTGAGTTTTGAACCAGGAGTCCTTAGCTGTGGCCTTATCTTATCTTTTGATGTATGATAGCATCAGATGCCACTACAGGCCTCAGCACAGACCAGTGACTCATAGAGGTTCACTTGCTATGAATCCACTGGCTATCAACAGAAAAGGGGCTAATGCCTGGGACAAATTCACAAGTAAACATAGAAAGCCAATTGATTAATTTTAAACCCCACTAGAATCACTTTGTAGTGGTTACCTTCACTACAAAGAGATGGAAAGAGAGAGTTTGTAGGGATGTTCCTAAACCTCACATTTCTATCTGTGAATTTTGTGTTACAAAGTCTGCAGTTGTCTTAATTTTCTCTCATTACTGACACGAAATACTCAACATACAAAGTTAAAGTGGAAGAGTTTTATTTAGCTCACAGTTTTGAGAGGTTTCTGTTCACAATCCAGTGGTTACAAGGCAAAGTGGCACTTGGCAGAGCAGCAACAGTCAATAGTGGTGGAAGACAGCAAAAGTAATAAGGTAAGGAGGGAGACAAGTCTCTTTCTTTCCATTATAGTATATCCAGTCTACTTTCATTTGTAGTACATCCAATCTACTGGGGTTATGGTGGTGTCAAGAAGAAAATCAGTGGGCTGGCCCAGCAGCCACTCACTCTTAATCTTAGCACCCTTAATCTTAGCATTGCCCTATGAGTCAATCAATCACACACTCTAGATTCATCCATCTCTGAAAAAGCCCCATCTAAAGCTTCATGAGGCTTTGTAGGGGAATCAAGACCCAAACAAAAACAGCATCGTTCTTCTTATGAGTGGTAGAAGGTGAAAGTTTGCCCGTCTTTAGAGTTTTTACTCTGTGAATCCCCAAAACATTGTATGATACCTCCTGCTTTTAATGAGTAAATGTGTGTGTGTGTGTGTGTGTGTGTGTGCATGCGTGTGTGTGTGTGTTAGTAGTGGATGTGATAAGGCGGATACTAGTTGCACACACCTGCAATCATAGCATTCTAGGAGGCTGACACAGGAAAATTGAAAGTTCAAACCCACACTGTGTGACTGAGCGTGTCTAGGAAAGGAGGGAAGGGAAGAAAGGAAGGAAGGAGGGGCTAGGGATGCAGTTCAGTGTACAGGATCTGAGTTCAATCTGTGGTACTAAAAAAAATAAGGGGAGTATAGAACTATTGGCCAATAACCTCAATTTAGCATTATGAAGATTTTTCTAAGAGTCTACCAAAGTTTTTCATTTTATACCACTTAAGAAATAATTGGACTTTCTTTTCCAAGAATACTTCTCTTTTAAATATGTCCCCTCTTTCTGAAGTTTAAATTGTGTTCATAAATGATGTACTCTGGCTTTCACTGTGATTTTGTATGGGGTCACAGTTAAAGAATATCATATGACTGCCCATTTCTATTGGTGAAGTACTGTCTCCTCTAAAGGGCTAACAATTGACTATTGTCATGGGAATGGATAAAAGAGTGATCTATTCAACTATAGAAGTCAGATATGTGGTACTATAAAGATATATGGTACTGATAAGAGAATTTGGCTTAGAAAGAGCCGGGAAGGTTTAATGGAGGAATTAATGATTAGTCTGAGATCATAAGAATCCCTGAACTTTGACTAAGCAAATAAGAATGGTGGAAAGTATATAGAGACATGTATATGCAAGAAGCATTTCAGGCAGAGAGAAGAGAATGTGTATAAGACTTATGGTGAAAAAGGAAGATGGCACAGGCTAGAAACAATACTAGCATTAGCTAATTTTACATATTTAATTCAAAATTTAAACTGGACTTTGATGTGTTAGAGGTTGAAAATGTAATAATATCCAGCTTCAAAATACTGGTAGTGTATGTTATATATATTGAAATTATATCTACTCTGGATACAGAATATGAAACACTATTGAGAAAAGAAACAAATACACCTATATGGTTGAGCCAACAATCTCTAAAGTGAAAAGAACAGATGAAAGTTTGTGAAATGTGGGCTGGCAAGATAACTCAGTGGACTAATTGTTTGCTTAAGCAAGCATAGGGCCAGGAATTCTATCCGTAGCACCACGTGCTATGCTGGACCTGACCCCAGGCAGATGGAGCCATCTGGCATGGTGGCACATGCCTATAATCCCAGCACTTGGGAGGCTGAAAACAGAAGGATCACTATGAGTCTGAGAAGCATAGTGAGATCCCTGTACCAAATACATAAATCTTCCTCACAGTGCTTTGCCCAATACATACAGCTGTGTAAATGGTACACAGATGAATTCCTAACATAGCTGTTTGGTTGAGGTGACTTAAGCCCACTGAAGAGAATTGAGGAAAGTTTTTGAAGGTATTAAGTCTTGAATAGTGCTCTGTAGAAGATAAGAACTGAATAGAAGAGAGGCGTTCTAGCAGGAAAGACAGTGGAGTGATGTTTTGGTAATAGAAAGACTGTCTACTGAAGGAAATTTGGGATCAATTAGATCCCAAATATATGAATATAAAAGCACATGAATATAAAAGCAATGGAGTCTGATTTGGGACCATCTTAGGCTCTCTGTGTCCCATTACTTAGCCAATTAATATGAGGAAAATTCACTGGGTACTATGTGTACAGGAATAATGGGCTATTTGATTGGATTTAACCTTTAAATAACAAATTGTCATAAATACCAGTATTAGTATCCTCAACTGAGTATATTATGGACTAGTCTTGTGCAAAGCTGTTAGGGAAGTGAACAGGTTCTGCCTGTTCTTCCCAGGATTTCTGTGAAATTTTGTGTAGCTGGGCACCTACTATAATTTGGGGAGTCCTGTTTGCTTAAGCACATTATTTTAATAATTATTTATTTATTTATTTTTATTTTTATTTTTTGGTGGTACTAGGGATTAGTCTTGTGCAAAGCTGTTAGGGAAGTGAACAGGTTCTGCCTGTTCTTCCCAGGATTTCTGTGAAATTTTGTGTAGCTGGGCACCTACTATAAT